>NW_022196911.1:42801030-42887123 GCF_008632895.1 Mastomys coucha | reverse complement strand
AAAAAAAAAAATCAACGAATCAATGGTTAGCAATTTGTCACTTCTTTTTTTTTAAAAAAAATATTTTCTTTATTTATTATATATAAGTACACTGTAAAGTACACTGTAGCTGTCTTCAGACATACTGGAAGAGGACATCAGATCTCATTATGGATGGGTTGTGAGCCACCATGTGGTTGCTGGGATTTGAACTCAGGACCTCTGGAAGAGCAGTTAGTTCTCTTGACCTCTGAGCCATCTCTCTAGCCCAATTTGTCACTTCTTAATAATAGAAGAAAGAATGTTTCATGCATGGGATGATTCCTAGTGTTAGGCAAGTCCATGAGCAGTGGAGAAACCCCTCAACCCTGTGGTTCATTTGCATTCCTTGACTTAAACCTATTTGGTAAGTTTGTAGCAAAAATATTGGGACATTGTGGCTGTGGAAGTAGGACTGTATATTGTGAATGGTGAGATGGCAGAGGAAGGGTTGTCTAGGGCCTATAGTTGTATTCACTGGCTTATTTCCTCCAGCTTCAGAGTGCAGTGATGCTCATTTCAACCAAGAGCAAGGTGAATGCCAGGAGGATGCCAATGCACTGCACACCAATACCTGTACAACCACAAAAATGATGTGGCCAGTTTTTTTTTAGGAGAACTAAGGCCCAGATTACTCTATGAAATGTCACATACATAGACACTCACCATGTCCAAAATCTTAAATTTTGGTCACCATCTCTGAATTTTCTATATTATAAATAAACTTCAGGTTGCCCTCTATGGCTCCATTTTTATATTTTATTTTTCATGTTTTTGGATGTGGGAGGGTGGCAGATATAATATAAACATATTATATACATTTATAAAATTATCAAAGAGGAAATAATAGACAATTAAAGAAGTGAGGAAGGAAGAGAAGAAAGCTCTAAGATGTTTTCCATATTTCTTGTCTAAGTCATTCAGATTTTATCTCTTGTTTTTAATTTCATGATCCTCTGTCTTCAGCTGACCTTTAATTTCTGATTACTGAGTTTGATTTTGTTTGTTCTACATTGCAGCTGCTTCATACTTAATTTTGTAAGGCATGCTTTTTATAATGTTGTATAGTTCCCTAGAGCTTTCATTTGAATAATCTGTAAGATTCTCAGAGGGTCTGAATATAGTTATGGCTCTTATTGTCTCACTACATATGGACTGGGTATCTTAGAAATAACTTGTATGAAATATTTCAAATTGACTTTCAAAAAATTGAATGAGATTATCCTCACCTATAAGAGTATATCATATGTATACCTTCTCAGGAATTTTTTTTTTTATAAAATCAGGAGATATGTTAATAGTTTTAAGATAACAGCAGTTCTTGAGCAGAGGTCAATGGTTGACTTCAGTTCCCTCTCTGTAGTTTCTAAAGTGGTCTCTGCATTTAGTCAGTTCACAATTAGTCATTCATTCCCCTGCAACATCTTTTCCAGAAAGGCTTGGGAGTATCTGAGTGGCCTCTTCATCAGCTGCATGCAGTAGCCATTGTGTTCTACTATTGTGTCTCTTGCCCAAGTCTTAACAGCCTGTTTAGAAATCCACTCATGCTTCACCTTTGCTGATAGACATATGGGAAAGCATTCAATGTTACTACAGTGTTGACCTCAGATAACTGAGAGTTTCTTGTCCTTGTTGCATCCTGGTTGGATCAGAGCTTTTTGAAAAGAAAAAAAAAGGTATATCCTTTGCACTTCAGTCAGTGTCAGCTTTTGTCATTTGTGCTCTCTGTGTTTCACAGCATTGCTTATGACAGTGGCTCTTTCTGCTTCCACCTAAAGCCTTCTCTCTGGGGACAGAACAGTATAGAGAGCTCAAACACCATTATCATTGTCCACCCCCTCTCTGGTTTATAGACTGAGTGCAATAACTTAATCTTTCCACATACCTTTCCTCTCCATGTATTAGACATACATGACTAGTCTGGCTGATGCCATTATTTAGTTTCATCTCTGAGGGAACCACTGGATCTCTATTTTCTAGGATGTCTACATTAATATGTCAATTGAAGGCTCTGAAGATTAGCGTATCAGACAGATGACAAAGGGCCATATCTGAGTGAAGCCCCAGGCATGTTCAAGACTCTTGTCTCTACTGAGTGAGCTGTAGGGTCAAGAAGGGAGATTCCAGAAGCAAAAGCAAGGCCCATACACGAGCAGGTACTGACTGCTAGTATGTACTAGTGTTCCACTGAGTATTCTTCACCTAGAGAACCTCTCCTGTGCTGTCAGGAAAGATTAACTAGCAACATGAAAACTGATCTTTCAATTATTCTTTGAGCAGTCTGTGCTTTCTATCAGGGCATGAAAACCTTGAGTTCTCTCCAGATGGCAGTTGGGACTCTCTTCTCCTAGCAGTGCCAGACTGCAGCAGCACAGTGCACAGTAACTCTACAGTAAGTAATTTTCTTCCAAATCACATGGTTGTGTGGCAGTATTTTAAGCACAACTTGGAGGCCAGATTGTTGTGTTGAATATGTCTTCTCCTCATTACATGGCCTTCATTTTGTTCACAATCATTTTATTTGGAAGCCAGTGTGATGGCCAATTCATCTTGGTCTTGGCTGGCTCTGCCTTTCTTCCTCGCTCCTTCTTTCCATTTCCTCTGTGCATCATCTTTTTTACCTAAGCAGCATCCTTCTTTTGTAGCTCCAGATCCTTTTCTCATCAGTCTTATTTCCATTATTCTTGCTTCATTGATTGTGTTCCCATTGCATCCCTCCCATGCTTGTTTCATTTCTCTTGCACTCTGTTAACTCTTGGCATGTGAGTATTTAGAAAAATGTATTACTAACAGTCTTCCTTATAAGGACCCTTCCACATCCAGAGCTATAATATTAATCTTGACATTCCCCCTACTGGTCCAGGGTGATAATTTCTACTGCAGTGACATGAGGTGTGCATTTCAGAATTTCTCTCTTTTTAACGTGATTTCTGACAGTCTTTCCTATAGGATGCTCAACTTTGAGTTATTCAAATTAGAGAAGTTTAAGAAATAGGGCTGAGTTTTGAGCAGAGGTTAGTGGGATGAAATGGTATAGCTAGCCAGACTTGTGAAATTAGTGATGGAAGATACTAGAAACATTTATCCAGGTGAAGAGACAACTTGCAGATGATGTTTGTCTTAAAAGAGGTCTTGTGAAAGAGCTCCCTCGGTAGACTGTGGTAGAGAACACAATATGAACAGGCAGGAAGTCAACATCAGATCAGCCTCAGACAAACATTCAATACAGAATGGACTGTCTCATGTGTTGGCATTTCCACCAGCAGGTGGTTGACAGACAAAGGGTTCAGGGAGTATAACCCAAGTGCCTCTTCCAGGCTAGGATTTGGCATTCCAAAGCAGTACTTCCTTTTCTCCATACCTCTCTACCCTCTGTTTTGATTTTTGTTTGCTTGTTTGGTTTGGTTTGTTGTTGCTGTTTTTGTTTTGAACTGTTCCCACTGTGAACATTTAAAGTTGTATATCTTTATTTCTTATATATTTGTATATTCTTGCACTGAGCATTTTCAGTTGGAAATTTCTCTACATGTTATTTCCCCCTTATTGTTTTTTTTATATTTTATAATTGTACTTTCTGATTGTTCATTACTAGCACCTTGAGCGTTAAGGAATTATTCTTTTCTTCAAACCATGCCAGGCAAACCTTTTACCCATTGTATTGAATTGCATTTGAAGTAGAATTCATTTTTAAAAATAGACCCAAGATCATAATATTATAGGAGTGTGGTTGATTTTGGCAGGCATCCCCTGATTTAAGTACAGGATTTTTGTACAATCTGTGCTCACTGTATAAACCTCAGAAGCAGAGATATCAAGATCATGGAAACAGCATCCCTGATGCTAAGCTTAGAGATACAAACCCATTGGTAATCACCAGAGAGGGCTGGGAAACTTTTATTGAGGATAAAACTAATTAATGCTTATATCTTGGAAGTTGGCTTTAGGGGAACGCTTAACTAATGAAGAGCTTTCAATCTGGAGATACAAGGCTCTTTCTCTAAATTTCATTGTTAGTGAATGGAAGAAACTGAACTTAGATCTTCTCACCCATATTGTGGTATTGCACCATGTGCTACCACTTGAGTTTCTGTGGGATGCTTCCCAGGTTCCCCATCAAACACTAAGGTAGTGTATATCTGTGACAAGTGAAACACAGACTGTTACCACATTAGATACTTGTTAATGTTTGAGCATCTAGTGTAACTGCAATGCTCTAATCAGACC
The DNA here is from genome assembly GCF_008632895.1 of Mastomys coucha. Lineage (NCBI taxonomy): Eukaryota > Metazoa > Chordata > Mammalia > Rodentia > Muridae > Mastomys > Mastomys coucha. Next base: position 42,882,881 of record NW_022196911.1, on the reverse strand, counting down.
CCTGTGCTCATTAATAACCTAATTTATTTTCATATCTACTGTGTGCTGTCATTTATGTGGGGGCTGAGAACTCAGTATTTTATTTGAGTTTTATTTTGCATGGTTGAAGATGATCTTGAACTTCTGATCTTCTTACCTTTGCTTCTGGGTAGCTAGGATGGCAGGTGTGAAACAGCACAATGGGGTTAAGCAGTGTTGGGAATAATGCTAGGACTTTGTGCATGCAAGGCAAAGATTCTAGCAATTAAGCCATATCCCCAGCCTTCTGGATACCACTTTAGGAGACATTAAGGTGTTCTTCTTCATCCTTATCTCAACTAGTTATGTATTATAAATTCTGTTTATATAAACATTATATACAACAAAGTAAAAAATAGCCTATGTAGATTCTCCATAATAATCAATAAAGAAAAATGAATTTTAACTTAATCATCAATATGTGTTCTGTCCTATACCTTTATATGTAATCAGTACATTTTCAAATATTTCTAAACTTTCTACTTAGAAAGGGATAGGGGGTTCCAGAGGGGAAATTGGGAAAGGGATATCATTTGAAATGTAAATGAATAAAATGATTAATTATACAAAACAAGTAATTCTCAAATTCATTTGGAATAACAAAAAACCAAGGATATCGAAAACTATTCCCAACAATAAAGGAATTTCTGGGGGAATCACCACTCCTGACCTCAAGCTGTACTGAAGAGCAATGATGATAAAAACTGCAAGGTACAGGTACAGTGACAGACAGGTAGATCGGTGGAATAGAATTAAAGACCCAGAAATGAACCCACACATCTATGGTAACTTGCTCATTGACAAAGGAGCTAAAACCATCCAGTGGAAAAAAGACAGCATTTTCAACAAATGGTGCTGGTTCAACTGGCAATAAACATGTAGAAGAATTCAAATTGATCCATTCTTATTTGCATGCACAAAGGTCAAGTACAAGTGGATCAAGAGCCTTCACATAAAACCAGATACACTGAAATTTATAGAAAGGAAAGTGGGGAAGAGCCTCGAACACATAGACACGGGAAATTTTCCTGAAGAACATCAATGGCTTATGTTCTAAGATCAAGAATCAACAAATTTCAAACAAACAAACAAAAAAAACAACCCCCCCAAAACAAACAAACAAACAAAAACAAATTTCAAGACTCATAAAATTGCCAACCTTCTCTAAGGCAAAAGAAACTGTCAATAGGACAAAATGGCAACCAGTAGATTGGGAAAAGATCTTTACCAATCCCACATCTGATAGAGGGCTAATATCCAATATATACAAAGACCTCAAGAAGTTAGACTCCAGAGAACCAAATAACCCTATTAAAAATGGGGAACAGAGGTAAACAGAGAATTCTCAAATGAGGAAACTCAAATGACTGAGAAGCACTTAAAGAAATGTTTGAAATCATCAGTCATCTGGGAAATGCAAATCAAAATGACCTTAGGATTCCAAGTCACACTAGTTAGAATGGCTAAGGTCAAATAGGACCTCATGAAACTGGAAAGCTTCTGTAAGGCAAAGGACATAGTCAATAAGACAAATTGGCAACCTACAAATTGGGAAAAAATCTTCACTAAGCCCACATTCAATAGAGGGCTAATATCCAAAATATATAAAGAACTTAAGAAGTTAATCACCAAAAAACCAAGCAACCCAATAAAAAAATGGGATATAGAACTAAACCAAGAATTCACAACATAAGAACCTCAAATGGCTGAGAAGCATCTAAGGAAATTTTCAAAGTCCTTAGTGATCTGAGAAATGCAAATCAAAATGACCCTGGAATTCCACTTTACACCAATCAGAATGGCTAAAATCAAAATTTCAGGTGACAACACATGGAGAAGATGTGGAGAAAAAGGAACACTCTTCCATTGCTGTTGGGAATGCAAACAGGTACAACCACTCTAAAAATCAATCTGGAGATTCCTCAGAAAATTGGAAATAGATGTATGTACCTGAACACCTAGCTTTACCACTCTTGGGAATATACCTAAAAGATGCCCCATGATGCCACAGGGGCATGTGTTTCACTATGTTCATAGTGGCATTATTTTTGATAGCCAGAAGCTGGAAACAGCCTAGATGTTCTAAGACAGAAGAAAGGATACAGAAAGTGTGGTTTATTTACATAATAGACTACTACTCAGCTGTTAAGAATGAGGACATCCTGAGTTTTGCAGGAAAATGGATGGAACTAGAAAATATCATCCTGAGTGAGGTAACAAAATGTGTTACCAAAAAATGTGTATGGCATCTATTCCTTAATAAGTGGATATTAGCCAATAATAATAATAATAATAGTAGTAGTAGTAGTAGTAGTAGTAGTAGTAGTAGTAGTAGTAGTATAGAATACCCAGGATACAGTCCACAGAACTCAAAAAGGTCAAAAAGCTGAAGTGTGCAAGTGAGGACGCCTCAGGGAGAGAGAAGAAAGCAATCACAAGTGGGGAGGGAGGGAGAGACCTGGGAGGGAAAATGGACAGGGTGGGAGAGTGGAGGAAGAGGGTAACCTGATCTGGTATTGGGTGAGGGAAAAGGACTGATACAGCAGAAAGAATGGAAATAGGCAACTTAAGGAGGTTGGGAGACCCTCCAAAATGTACCAGAGACCTGAGAGGAGAAAGACTCCTCAGGACTCCAAGTGAGAGAAAGGGAACTTACAGAGCCCACCTCCAGGAGGAAGACAGGGCATCAAGTGAGTGATGGTGTTGCCATCCCACAGTCACATCTCTGACCCATAATTGTTCCTGTCTGAGAGAATTACAGGGATGGAAATGGAGAGGAGGCTGAGGAAAGGAAGGTCCAGAGACAGGCCGAAAGTGGGATGCAGCTCAAGGGGAGGTCCCTAGGCCTGACACTATTACTGAGGCAATGGAGAGCTCACAAAAAGGGACCTAGAATGACCACATTCCAGAAGACCCAACAAGCAGCTGAAAGAGTCAGATGGAGATATTTGTACCCAACCAATGGACAGAAGCAGCTAACCACTGATGTTGAATTAGAGAAGGCTGAAAGAAGCCTGAGGAGAAGGGCGATCCTGTAGGAGGACCAGAAGTCTTAATTAATCTGGACCCCCCAAGATCTCTCAAACACTGGACAACCAAACAGACAGCATATACCAGCTGATATGACGCCCCCAACACAAATACAGTAGAGGACTTCTGGGTCTGTGTGTCTGTGTTCATTCAGAGATGATACACCTAACTGTCTAGAGACTGGAGGAGCTAGGGTGTTTAGAGGTCAAGTCGGGTAGGGGGTAGGGGCATCTATATGGAGACAGGGATGGGAAGGAGATGTGGGATGTGGAGCAGTCAGAGTTGATGGGGAGGTGGGAAACTGAATATGAAGTGTAATATATATATATATATATATATACATATATATATATATACATATATATGTATGTATATAAACTCAGGTGACAGCAGATGCTGGTGAGAATGTGGAAAAAGAGGAACACTCCTCCATTGTTGGTGGGATTGCACACTGGTACAACCACTATGGAAATCAGTCTGGTGGTTCCTTAGAAAATTGGACATAGTACTATCTGAGGACCCAGCTATACCACTCCTGGGCATATACCCAGAAGATGCTCCAACATGTAATAAGAACACATGCTCCACTATATCCATAGCAGTCATATTTATAATAGCTAGAAGCTGGAAACAACCCAGATGTTCCTAAACAGATGAATGGATACAGAAAATCTGGTACATTTACACAGTGGAATACTACTCAGTTACTAAAACAATGACTTCATGAAATTCACAGGCACATGGAACTTGAAAATACCATCCTGAGTGAGGTAATGCAGTCACAAAAGTACACACACCTTATGTACTCACTGATAAATGGATATTAGCCCAAACGTTTGGAATACTCAAGATACAATTCACAGACCATATGAACCTCAAGAAGAAGGAAGACCAAAGTATGAATGCTTCAGTGCTTCTTAGAAGGGAGAACAAAATACTCTCAGGAGGAAATATGCAGAAAAAATGTGGAACAAAGCCTGAAGGAGAGGCCACCAGAGACTTAACCACCTAGGGATGCATCCCATATACAATTGCCATACCAGCAGCTATTGTGGATGCCAAGAAGTGCTTGCTAACTGGAGCCTGATATGGCTGTCTCCTTAGAGGCCCTGCTAGATCCTGACTAATACAGAGGCAGATATTCACAGCTAACCATTGGACTGAGTGAGAGGTCTCTGATGGAGGAGTTGGAGAAGGGATTGAAGGAGCTGAGAGGGTTTTCAGCCCCATGGAGGGAGCAACAGTGTCAACAGGCCTGACCCCTCAGAGGTTCCAGGGACTGGACTACCAACTAAATAGTATACATGGAGGGACTCATGGCTCCGGCCGCATATGTGGCAGAGGATGCCCTCATTGGACTTCACTGGGAGGAGCAGCCCTTTGGCCTGAGGAGGTTCGATGCCTCAGTGTAGGGGAATGCCAGGACTGGAAGGTGGGAGTGGGTGGATGGGTTTATTTGAAATATAAATAAAGAAAATATCTAATAAAAGGAAAAAATAAAAATAAAACAAAGCAAAACAAAAATATAGAGAATATATAATATGTATATATTCCTGTAATAAATTCTAATAAATGTACTTTGAAAGATTCTAGTATATGGATTATGAATTTTGCTGGAAATAGGCATTCTTCGAAACCTTGTACAAGACAGTCCATAGAACTGTGGCAGGGCAGGAATTTCCATACCTACAATGTTACCACCTGGTGATAAACATGATTAAGAGTTCACTTGGCTTAGCAGTTTTCAAACCATCCAAATCTTGGCAATTTAAATTTTTAATTAATTATATTTATTTTTATGTGCACATATGTATACACATAAACCTTTGGACACATCTGGAGATCAGAGGACATTTTATGGGAAGTAAGTTCTCTTCTTCTACCACATGGATATAACTCAGGACCTCATACTCCTCTCATTCTTTACCCTTGAGCTACCTTGCCAAACTCTGTTGGTAAATTTTTAATTTGAAGGAAATCCCATCATTTCATATTATGAAACTTGAACATTTATTATGCTATTTTTTAAGTTTGTATAATTCAAGTTTGCATACAAATAAACACTGTGTCTTCCCAGGAATATTCCGTACAAAAATGTTAGGACCTTTGCACAGATGGTCCAAACACTTGGCAGACATAGAAGACACAGTCTCTGCTCTTAAATAAGTAAGTGAGATGGGAAAAAAGAATCACACAGATACACATGAAGCATATGACAGCAATTCAAAGCAATGCTTCTCTGCCTCTCACTCATTTTCAACACAGTAAGGGACTGCCGAGATTCTCCCAATTACCTCACCTACCTTGGGAAATCTTCACTCCTCTGTGCTTTTTTCAGCTTGCATGTTCTCCAGAAACAGTTTGTGTTCCCTGGTCATGATCTGTTCTTCACTGAAAACCCATGGCATAAAGGGATCTGTGACTATGTAGTAATAAAACTAAAGACAGATTAACTATATATAACTGTATAATAATTTTTAAAAAAAGACAGATCAACCATATAAAGAAAGTCTGGAACAACAGAACAGTAAGCACAGGGAATGTAAGAAAAAAATGTAACAAGACCAAGATAAAAATTCCCCCCCCCCATTCACAGATGCACACATGTATGCACACACACACACACACACACACACACACACACACACACATCAGTAGCTACATAATGCAAAGTAAAATCTACAAAATCTTATTAATCCATATTTAAATGTCTGCAGATCATGTTTTATCAGTTTACTGTCCTACTCTTTATTCTTATGGAAAGGATAACATTTGATAATAATATAGATTAGATTTTTCTCACTTGTTAGCAATCACATTAGTGTTGGTTATATGATGAACCAACTATACATTAAATGAATAACCCATTAAAAAATAGTTCAATTCCTATATTGTGTCAACTGTTTCCAAAGTTTAAAGTGTATGTGTGGCACATCTGAATGTAGTCATCGGGATGACTACTGTAGATAGAAGCCAATTCTGCATCATCACTTGACAGACTCTCCAATTGTAGCAAGCTGCTTCGTCTGGCATATGGAAGAGATAGTGGAAAAATAAGAAACTGAGACAGAGACAGAGAGGAAAGATAAAAGGTAGTCAATTCCTTTCACATCTCATTGATAGGCATTGTTATATATATGAGGGAGAGAGCTACTTAATGAACAAAACAAATGATCTTCATTTATAGACATCTTTAAAAATAAACTAAGACCCATAAGACTGTATTTTCATTGTTCAAATTGAGTTCTGAGCAAGGATAAAGCACAATGGCTCATTTGGAAGCAAAGTAAGTACAGTCTTATTGTATTAGAGCAGTGTCTTTTTACTCCTCATGAGCCATACTGCAGATGTTTTCATTAGAAGGGTTGAGAGAGGACAAAATATTTAATGACCACTAACAAAAAGTTTTAAGAAGATGGAGAATTTAATGTAATATAATTTCTATCAAAGTGACTGTGGCTTATTTTGTTTATATTTTCATAAATAAATAAAATATTTCTTTTAAAGCTCCTAACAATTGCAATTATGTTGAGATAGTAGGTATTGAGTTTTCACAATGGGTAATCTCTCTGCATGGTCACCTGGTCAACTAGATTATAGACCAACAGAGGTCTGTTGGGGGATGTTCTAATTTGCACATTTCTTACAGTGCTGTTACCTTAGCTGCTTCTTAGACATGTCCATTGAAGTGAGAAGGGAAAAGGATAGAATGTGTTTTCTAGACTCAAGAAAGGGTCAGGTGGAGATGAAACTTTTAGACTGGTTACCCAAATGGCTTGCTTCCTAGCTTTCTCTCTTTGACTTGGCTTCAAAGGACACCTTCCCATTTTGTAACAAGAAGTACAAATACATTAAACATCTTAAATTCTGATAAAAAAGAGAGAGGCATACACAAAGGTTTGCCTGTATTTAAATTTGGCCCATTGGCTCTAACCTTGTCATCTGGCATCTGAACATACTCTATCCCTTATTTCCAGTTGGTCGTTGGTTTTTTAACTCTGAAAACTTTCATTCTCACTCTATAGAAATAATGTTACCAGTTCCCTACATGCAAATAGTTCAGGGCATGTGAGGGCCTGCCTTAGCTGTCTCTGTGTTAAAGGAGGTTGAGAAGGGTATATACCAACATCAGAATTATAAGACATGCTGTTTCTTGAACAGGATCCAATGTGAATGGGACCTTATCTATAATAACTAAGTGATCTAATGCTAACTGTTCTTATCAGACATTATTGCTACTTAAATGAGGATTATGGAACTGTTTGGAGAACTGAGGTTTTAAGAATGAGTTTATGAGGGAAAATATCTGTAAGCCAGCTAATTGTAAAGTAGACTTCTATATAGGGAACAGAATATTCCCAGAAAGTTTGTCCTTAGGAATACAAAGAGGCCAAGCAAGAAGCAGCTTGACAGAAGTCAGCCATCTTTCCTTTATCACATTGCAGGACATAGAACCAAGAAATGTAGCATGTGCAATCTGAACTCTTCCATTTGAGGAGGATTTTAAATAAATCTTCCCAGCCCTTCTAATATTACCAATGGTAAGAATTTGTGGAGGGCTATTCGACTTCTATCAGATCTGAAAAGATTCCCTTGAAACAAGGAATAACAAGGTTTTATCTACCTTGTCAGGAACAGCATAGCTTGCTGCTATAATTTTTTTTTTGCTATATTTCTCTAATCTCTAACTTAGATTATCAGTCATGCCTCACAAAGTCTACTGGTGGCCCATATTACATATGGTCCAATCTCTTGGTTTTTCATGCAATTCTCTTTTATATTCCATTTTCCTTAAAAGGGGGAGTACATTTTTTTCATGAGATTAAAATTATTTTGAGTGTTTTCCATTAAATAAGGCAGAATGGGGATAGAAATTGTGACCTCCCATATATTAACAAATGAAAGCAAATGTCTCTCTCTATATATTTAATCATGTATGTGTGCCATTAGCATATATATGTATATATATGTATGTATGTTTATGTATATGTGTGTATATATAGATATATGTGTGTGTGTATACACACACACACACACACACACACACACACACACACGTATCCTTATTTTGAGCTGTTGGCCAGAAGATTCTAAGAGACTTGCAAATAATATAGGCCAATGTCATTGTCCTTGGTGACTTCCCTCCCCAAAAGGTGAATTCCTATAGGAACCAATTAGGAAATGATTTGGAAGCTTCTTTACTGAGAATTACCTTCATAGTTTTAGAAGGAGCCATGCAAGTACTTGTGGGAGGAAAGCAATCAAAGTTCTATACAGCTATAACACTAAGGGACCAGAACAATGACCAGCATGGTAAGATATTCTGATAGATGCAATAGTGGGGCTTATATCCCAAGACCCACCAGCAATTACTTAACTGGGAGGGAATTCATGTCTTGTTAGCACTGTAAATTTATCTAACTACCTATGCTGGTAAAGCCATGGAACCTGTACAAGAGCCTACTACTGTCAGTTTCCTAAGCCAGTATAACCCCTCACTACGTTCTTAATACTTACCATTGTAACTTTAATTTTTTAAAACCTTATCTTTAGTGATGATTCTTAAAAACTTTAACCTCCCTTGGAGCCCACCACCAGCCAGAGATAGTGGAAAAGAAAGGATACAGGAGAAGTGGACATGCTTAGAAAGGTTCTTTGGAGTAATTCGCACTTGTGTTGTCTGGAAATCAGCAGTTTAATTCACAGGTTAGCAGGCAGCAGCAGCTCTATCCACTCACAAACGCCTCATGGATACACCAGCAATACAGTAAGGCAGAGTTGGGTTAGTGATGACACAATGTAGCAGAGACAGCCAGGCCTTAGCCTTGGCTCAAGTCAGCAGAAGGGACCAATGGGAACACCAGGAGAAATTCTAGGCTGTGCCTCTCTTAGGGAAGCAAAGTTCAGTGAAGACTCTAGACCCACAAGCATTGCACAGCTATCTGTACCAGCAAGCCAAGCTCTGTCTCTGTCACTCTCTGGAGTCCTATTTATACCCTCCAAACATCATGTGTCCTCCACATGCCCTGACTCAGCACAGGTCTTGCCTTAGCAGGGGGCTCTTGTCTCAGGATGAATCTTGCCTCAGTATATGCAACCCAATCAGGGCGAGTTCACAGAAGCAGCAAGAAACTAGCTCACTACCAGATATATTTTTGGTGTGTTTCTCTCTAAGGAGTCCCATCAAATGCAGCTCAACTATGCAATGTAAGGCAGGCCAATGCATGTGTGTCGTTAGCATGCATGTATCCTTATACTTGTTTGCTTTAAGAGAACACCCTCTCTCCTGTGTCTGCTTCAGCAAAATGTTCCTTCAGGAGTCTGCCTTAGCCTTTTCATACCTGTGTCCACTTTAATAAAATGTTCCTTCACCTGTTTGCCCCAGCAAAACACCATCCAACTGACTTTCCAAAAAGCCTTCCAGTTTCCACTTCAGTTCTTAAACCCACAGATATGTGTAGCCTTCACCCCTCATCAAAGCTTCTTTTTGCAGTAGACAAGGAACATTGTAGAAACCTACAGCTGGTCAAAATTCAAAGATCAATTGATCTCTGGATGTCTACTTTCATTTACAACAGGACTCCTACACTTAAGGCTCAGGGAACACCTCAGAATTTCAGGTGAAGGAGTGGAGAGATGGTAAGAATCAGAAGACCATGATATATGCATGGTTATGGTCTCTTGTTAAGTAAATAAATAAATAAATAAATAAATAAATAAATAATATAAAGGAGGATGGGGATTTGGAAGGAGTTGGGAGGAAAAAATGGGGTAAAAATGTTAAGTTAAAATTAAAATAAAATCTCATATTTTAATGGACAAAATGACATGTGATAATTAGAAAATAGTGAGAACATATGTTCCTAGGACATTTACTCTGCCCTCCCTGCTTAATCACAGGGAGGTAAATTACAGTTTACTCCGAATTGAGGCAGAATTTAAAGACAGACAGACCATTTCATTAGTATAATTAATGCCTGCTGAAACCTACTTGATTTCAGTTTCTGATTCACAATTTCTCAGACTTCCACTAAGTACAATCCCAAGTAGCAAACACTTGCCACAAACCCACACATTGTGTCTTCTTTCTTCTTCTCTATATGTCAGTGTGGTGAATAAGTATGTCGCTCTCCTCCTTATCTCTGGCTTGTGGGAAGCACACATTTTCAGAGGTAACAAAGAATCAGGAGAAAATGGTTCCTGCAAAAGGATCTCCTGGCTCATGGGCACATATTGTTTCCATAGAGAAGTTTCCTAGTCTCTGCTACAAAGTTTATTTTTAGATGACTCTAATAAAACACTAGCCAGTTTGAATTCATTTTCCAGTTTGCAGAAAGCACTGGATTGACAGGCATGGGGAGATCTAAAAATAGCATCAGACAAAATGGAACAGGAGTTTAGAGCTAGAAATGGATGTGACCATCATCTAGTTGGAGGCTGAGGCTGTTTCTTACAGACACAGATGTACAAGTTCAGAGAGGTTAAACAACCCCTCCACAGTCAGGCCAATAGTATGTGATTGACATAGGGCATGGACATCATTTTTTTTTCATTTGTTAGCTATTTTTTTCTAAAAGAAAAAATTATGAAGCAATAGGCACAAACAATGACAGAGAACTCCATTTTAGAAAGGGACTTATCTCAGCTGAAATCTACTTAACTATTCCAGTTGTGTCTTCTACCTACTTCTCCCTCCTTAATTATTATCATTAATTAGTATTTATCAATTCCTCTCTCTTGCATAAACTCTTCGCTGCACAAACTGGCATCACAATCCCTCTTGGAAATTCCAAACTAGAGGAAACAAAATGAGAAAATGTAGCTATAATTTAATGTCTTGTTTTCCAGAACTTTGCCAGCATCCCTCTTATCTCCTAAAATAGATCATTCATTGTGGCATCAATTCAATGCAAGGGACAAGACCCTTGGAAGGTTTAGATACTGCTTTCTCTTCACCACTCTATTTTCCTTTTTAGCATACCTCCCTTCATTTCATTTTTGATTCATTTCTGCCTTTAAAAGATTTATTGACTGGCTTATTAACTCATTCCACAAATATTTGGCAAGTGACTATACATTGTAAGGCTTAGGCTGAAAGAGAGACACAGAAAATGAAGAGGATTTATACCTGGCTTCGGAGAATGAAGACATGTGGTGGTAAAAATGGTGTTTCCAGTCTTCATCCCAGCATGGCAGAGATAGAAACTGATAATTCTGTTGAAACTGGTGACAATTTGGAACCCTGACTGAGGTTATTCTTAGATATAGCCAATGATAGGATGTTCCATCTGCCTCAGACTACACTCAGAGCTGTCAGGGAAGCAATCCACATTTAGCTTTGGCTCATTAATTGGACCACAATACAATAATCTTTGAGACAGGAGACACTTAAGTGGAAAACAGCAGTATGGAACAAAGAAGTTACTTAAGAATCCATGAGAATGATATACAGAGACTATATGGAGGATGACTCTCAGTTATCTAACTTGAGTAACTGGGAAAATAATGGTATTATTCATTGAGGTAGTATTTGTGCTTGCTCATATTTGGATGCTGAAGACTTAACTCAGGACCTTGTGTATGCCAGACTAGCACTTGACCACTAAGTTGCTACCCAGTCTGAGACTATGACGTAGGAAATATTTGTAGAAAAGACAAAAATGTGGGAGAGTTCATAAGAAGGAAGATACATTTCATTGTGGTGCTATCTGTGAGTTCCTATGGCAAAGGTTTAAATGAAGAATTTAGTGAGAGTTTATAACAGAGTTGTCAAAAATACACCCCTATGAAAAAAATGAGGAAAGAAGGATCCTCCCTCTCTCTTACACTCACACCCATACATTCACACACACACACACACACACACACACACACACAGAGAGAGAGAGAGAGAGAGAGAGAGAGAGAGAGAGAGAGAGAGAGAGAGAGACTCACACAAACATACTCACACACCTACACCTGAACTGAAGTTTTAGTGAAGATATTGGCCAATTTCTACATGGAAATCTAGATGTAGTTTACAATATTAAAAATTGAAGGAATATATAAACTTTACATTCTTTGATCAACCACTTGGTTTCTATGGACTTCCTTGGGAGGAGGCACATCTACTATTGGATTGTGCAGTTGTCAGAGGAAAGTAATTTCCAGAAAAGGGCTCAGCTGTCAGCAATCCATGTTGCAAGCTTGTAGGGAGAAAATCAGATTGTCAAGCTAGCTGCCCAAATGGGATATTGGTAGTCATCAGAGGATCTGCACTGTGTTGTAAGTGAAGATAGATAGGAAACATTTTGCATGGAGTCTGGGTAAAGAGGCACAGTTTTTACTTCTTACTGTGTAGGAAGTAATTGAAGTCACTGGTATAGTAACAATGAAAAGAAGATTAGGCTTACAACCTGATGATGAACAACAAGACTTCATGAGTCAAGAAGAAGGGGCCAAGAAAAAGAAAATTCTAAAATGTGGGAAAATAAAAATATGTGGCCATAGACACCTAAAAAGGAGAGTGTGTCAAAGATGTCTCTTGTTGCAAGAAGGCCCCCGAGAATGTCTGCTGCATTTGCTGTCAATCCAAGGGAGAGGACTTGCACATTCTGTGCAATTCTGAAAGTGTAAGCAACTTAAAACTAGGAAGAAATGTTCACTTGTGTAGGAAAAGAAAAGTGTTTTTGCAAGCTACATGATAAACATGAAATATGTCAACAGATGGAGTTTGCTTCCAGTTCTTTATAACCCCAGTTCTGAAAGTTGCCTCCACATGTGCAAGACCTCTCTCTTTGAAGTCATTAGAAGATACTAAAGTGTCAAACTTAAGGAGGTCATTAATAATGACACTCTTGATGACTTGTCAGTTATTCCATACCTTGAATCATCTATCTCAAATTACCCAACAAGCTTTAAGGACTAGCCTATTCCAACAGTAGAGACATGCACTCTGGAAAGGGTCATGGCTTACATGTGAAGTGCAGGGGTCAGTTCTTGATATATCACAAACTTTTACAGGGAAATTAATTTCTTTTTGATGCAATTATTCTTTCTCACATCAAAGCCATCCTTTCTATTCTTTGAAAGTTGTGGCTGTAGGAGCTTAGCATAATGTCAACCTTTATTACCTTGCAGTTCTTTATGTCAAGTGTTTGATGATCACTAGTACACCATGAGGTTCTGCTTTGATTTTAGGAAGTGAACTCTGTTCTATAACCTGGAAAGGAAGAATACTAGCATACTGATGTTTTCTCTTGGGACCATTAGATGAGATTTGGAGAACTTACATGTGCCACAGTTTAATATGTGGGCAATGATCAACATCCTATTTCCTTGTCTGGTCTATTCTCTGTCTCTCTGTCTCTCTGTCTCTCTGTCTCTCTGTCTCTGTCTCTGTCTCTGTCTCTGTCTCTGTCTCTGTCTCTGTCTCTCTCTCTCTCTCTCTCTCTCTCTCTCTCTCTGTCTGTCTCTCTTTTTCTCTCTGTCTCTCTCTCTGGATTTTTGAGAGAGGGATTATCTGTGTAGCCTTGGCTGTCCTGGAACTCACTCTGTAGACCAGGCTGGCCTCAAACTCAGAAATCTGCCTGCCTCTGTCTCACAAGTGCTGAGATTAAAGGCATGCACCACCACTGCCCAGCTATACCCTATCTCTTAAGGAACTATTATTGCTTGAGCAGAAACTTGAATATATTGGGGATACTCATGGAAATGGGATAAGCTTGTAAGTAGCCCTAATTTCAAAATTTTTACTTTTGTGTAAAAAATTAAAAATGGCTTATGAAAGACAGAACACAAAGTTGAAGTAATGACAAAACTTTCATGAATTTTTGAATGTATAAGGAAGTATACTTTAAGAGGATTTCCTAATGGCTTCTGGGTTGGCTATTTGTATGGATGTTTTTCAGTATTACCACACAGGTTATATTTCCAGGCTTTAGGGATATTTATTTCCTCCCTCTTGCTAGTGCAAACAGTTTGGTTCATGTGTTTAGAAATATACTTAACCAAAATACAGCATCTCCAGCCAACAAAGGAAAAATATGCTCTAGAGGAAGAGGGCATGTAAGGTTGAGTGTTTTATGGGGAAGACCAATAATTCATCAGAAGCTGCAACCAACAATGCCTACTGAGAAATGTGAATGGCAGTGTGTCAGTGGTCCAGTGGTCACTGATGGGTAAATCTATACAGTACAGAATAGATAGATTTCTTGATGTATCTTATTAGCATAGTCAGATAGCATGAAACAGTTATTATGTGAGATGGAGCAGGACCTATGTAGAGAATATTGTTATTAGCAGTGTATTTCCTGCAAAACTATGGAATTTTTCACTACACAAAGGTGAACAAGATAATTCTAATGGTAACATAAATATTGTGCACCTTATCTGTATTTTATTTCATTGCGTTATATGGTTTGTGTATATGTGTGTTTTTATATGTGTAGGAGATAACCTAGAAGCTATTCCTCTGGCAACATCCACCTTGTTTTTTGAGACAAAATCTCTTCTTAGAATCTGGAGCCAACTGATTTGACTGGAATGATTATACAGTGAGCATTAGAGATTTGCCCCTCTACTTCTCATTGTAGAAATTTCAAATTTGTGTCACAATTCTTAGCTTTTTGTTTTTATTTTTAACATAGTTTCTGGTCTTTGAACTCAGGTCCTCATGCTTGCATAGCAAGCACAGTGATGACTCAGCTGTCCTCAAGCCCTTTTAATTGTATATTTTTTAAGATGCATAACATATGAATAAAACATACCCCATATTACATATATTGGGGATAGATGCTTGTTTACTTTATTAATAGGGTTATAATATGAAAGTTTTAGAGAAACGAATTGGGAATTGCTTGTCTGTGCATTGACCATAAATCAGCACATTCCAATTTAAATCTTCTATCTAGTAGTAATGATTATGATAAAAAATTATGAGATTCCACCATTGAGATGGATTCCATAGTCCAGAAAATGGAGTAAAGCTGCAAAGCTGCAGATCCGTAATTATTTATTTCATGTCCTTTATGTAATGGCCTTCTTGTGAATGGACATCGCCTTTGCACAAAACTCTTGCAAAAACCATCACAGGATCAATATGTTAATGTGACAGCAGCTTCAAACTGAGCAATGCTGGAACATTTTCAATTAGAGCTACAAGGAAACAAGGAAAAGAATCAAGGGAATTGGACAAATAGAATTGGCAAGTACAAGCAATATTTCTTTAACCAAAACCACTTAGTATTTTTGTATTGCCTTTTTATTTGAGCATTTAATTCTTTATTCTTCTCTGCTAGGGAATTATTTCCCTGTTTTGAGCAGTGAGTTAACAATTACAGGCTTTCCCTATGACCTTAGATTTTATAGAGCGATTTTATGACATCTGGTAATCATGAAGACATTTAGGTTAAAAGGATCCTTCTAGAACCTGCACAGTATGAGCATAGAACTTAATCTTAAGAGAATGAAGGAGTTTATTTGAAATTTAACATAGTCTTCAGAGCCTCTGAATGAAGTATTATTTAAAGTTCATCACACCAGAGATGTACAGTGAGGTGTAAGATGAGCCAGAAGCACAAAAATATTAACCCATCCACACTTCAGCCTGTCCTTCCTTCTCACTTATTGATATTGTGTCACTTTTGATAGAGAAGAAAAACTTTATAGTTTAAAAGATCTGGAACAACCTTGAATTTTTTCTGAGCCATATGTAGTCATATGGGAAGAAATTCTCTACAAAAACAGATAAAACCAGAAGGATGCTGATGAAGAAAAGGGGCTTTGGGGGAAAGGAAGGAGATAGACTTAATGAAATGAAATCTTATCAACACACTGTATCAGTCAGTATTATGTTACTGTGAGGAATCTTAGAGGCCATCCACTTACAAAGAGAAAAGGCTTATTTTTTTTTTCATTCATAATGTGAGAAGTTTACCTTCAGGGTCAGTTAGCCCTGTTGCTTTAGTCCTTGGGTAATGTAGAGTATCATGGCAAAGAGTGGTTGGTGTACCACAGATGGAAGCTAGTATGTTTATATAGAAATAAACATAATAGTTTTATGTATGTATGTATATATAAATGTATATAGTATGTTTATATAGAAATAGATCCATGACCAAGAATTCTCTTCAAGATGATGTCACAATTAGCCAAGATCCACA
This sequence comes from Mastomys coucha, assembly GCF_008632895.1. Lineage (NCBI taxonomy): Eukaryota > Metazoa > Chordata > Mammalia > Rodentia > Muridae > Mastomys > Mastomys coucha. The sequence goes on along the minus strand of NW_022196911.1, from coordinate 42,866,691 downwards.
AAGCTGAGGACCAAATCTTTTACACATATGCAGGGCTCTTAGGGCCACTTAGGATACAAACTGTAGCAACAAAGGAAAAGGTTTATTATTTGCCTTGTTGCAACAGTTTCTCCTTTTCCATATTTACTTTTCATATTTACTTTCCATATTTATACCTCAGACACTGGATGTTCAGCCAGGAAGAGGCTAATGGGTGATGGGCAGCAAAGATAATGACGTTTGACTTGAAAGATCTTAGCAGTGATCTGGGCAGGCGAAGAATGTAAAGCAAGCAGAAAGTCATTAAAGGGGAAGGAGACTATAGAAAGGAAAGTGAGTAGATTGGGGCTAAAGAGGTGATTTCTAACAGTGTGACCATTCTTGGCATAGGTTCCGTAACTCAGTTGGGGTGTTCTGGTCCTGGTTCTGAGCCTCTTTTAGTAAAAAGTAGGATTGAATGTGGTTCCATTTTAGTTCTTAATTTTCACAATTCTAAAAAGTTAAATGTATATGTAGAAATATTGAGGTGTGTACTTTATGAGGGAAAAGAGTGTCTGGAGCAATGGCTTAGTGGTTAAAAACTCATTACTCTTCCAGAGAACCTGAGCCCAGCTCACAGCTTCCATGTTAGGTAGCTCATGACAAAGGTTAACTCTACCTCAAGTCACCAGCACTAATATGTATATAGCCACGTATTTTTGAAAAAATAAAATAATAGACCTTAAATAAAGGGATGAAGGAAGGAGGGAGGAAGGAAGGAAGGAAGGAAGGAAGGAAGGAAAGAAGAAAGGGAGGAAAGAAGGAAGGAAGGAAAGAAAGAAAGAAAGAAAGAAAGAAAGAAAGAAAGAAAGAAAGAAAGAGAAAGAAAAAAGGCAGGCAGGCAGGAAGAAAGAAAAGGAAGAAAGAAAGCAAGAAAGCAAGAAAGAAAGAGAAAGAGAAAGAAAGAAAGAAAGAAAGAAAGAAAGAAAGAAAGAGAAAATATATGCTTTCAATAGCAGTATAAGTGAGTGCTTATCAGGGCTAGTTTAATTTGTAAGAGAAGCTTTGTAAAATTCAAATTTGTTTCATGAGTCTTCAGAATTAGTGCTGATTTAATAAACCATAGGTATGGTTATGTTGATTCATAATCAAAGCTTTAGAAATCCTTAATAAAATAAGGAAGTAAAGAAACTATGAATTATCAAACTTAAGTCTGTGTAATATTCTGAAAATTTCCATTTGCATTGGTGTTTGACTCTTTTCTTAATATACTAGTGGTGAGACTAGTAATCATAAAAATAATCATAAAAACATGTGCACATTAGTGGTATTTCTTGGAAAATAACAAAAGTCCTATATGAGCTGTAGTTGTAGTGGTGTTGGTAGACTGCTTGGCTAGCAAGCACAAAGCTCTGGTTTCTATCCCTAGCATTTCAAAAACAGGTATGGTAGTGAGTACCTGTAATAATTCCAGAATTGGGAGGTACAAGCAGAAGGATTCAATATTCAAGTTCAGAGCTAGAAAGATGGTTCAGCTGTAAGAATGCAAACTGTTATTGCAGAGAACTTTCGTTGAGATCTGTGCATCTGTGCACCCAGTGTGGGCTATGCATAATCACCTGGGACTCCATTTCCAGGAAATCTGATAACTTCTTATGGACTCTGGAGTACTTACACACACACACCCACACACAAACACACACATAACAAACAATATAAATATGCAAACATCTAAACACAACATAAACACATAAACACACTTTACACATACATAAACACACACGTACAAATATACACAATTAAAGATGATTTTTTGTGAGCCTAGCCTCTTTTTTTATTGGATATTTTCTTTATTTACTTTTCATATGTTATCTCCTTTCCTGGTTTCCCTCCCTCCCAGAAACACCCTATCACATCCTCCCTCCCCCTGCTTCTATGAGGGAGTTCCTTCACCCACTTACTCACTCCCACCTCCCTGACTTCGATTTCCCTACACTGGGGCATCTATCTAGCCTTCATAGGATCAAGGACATCTCCTCTCATTGATGCATGAGAAGGCCATCCTCTGCTACATATGTTGCTGGAGCCATAGGTCCCTCCATGTGTACTCCTTTGTTGATGGCTTAGTCCCCGGGAGTTCTGGGGGATCTGGTTGGTTAATATTGTTGTTCTTTAGGGTTGAAAACCCCTTCCACTTCTTCAGTCCTTTCTCTAACTCCTCTACTGCGGAACCTGCACTCAGACCAATGGTTGGCTGTGAACATATGCCTCTATATTTGTAAGGCTCTGGCAGGGCCTCTCAGGAGACAGCCCTATCAGGCTCCTTTCAGTATGTACTTCTTGGCATCCACAATAGTGTCTGGGTTTGGTAACTGTATATGGGATGAATCCTCAGGTGGGACAGTCTCTGGCTAGCCTTTCCTTCAGTCTCTGCTCAACACTTTATCTCCATATTTCCTCCCTTTAGTATTTTCTTCCCCTACTAAGAAGGACTGAAGCACCCACACTTTGGTCTTCCTTCTTATGGAGCTTCATATGATCTGTGAATTGTATCCTGGTTATTTGGAGCTTTTGGGCTGATATCTACTTATCAGTGAGTGCATACCATGTGTGTTCTTTTGTGATTATATTACCTCACTCAGGATGATATTTTCTAGTTCTATCCATTTGCCTAATAATTTCATGAATTCATTGGTTTTAATAGCTGAGTAGTACTTCATTGTGTAAATGTACTACATTTTCTGCATCCATTACTCTGTTGAAGGACATCAAAGAACTCATGAAGTTAGACTCCAGAGAACCAAATAACCCTATTAAAAATGGAGCACAGAGCTAAAGAAAGAATTTTCAACTGAAGAATATTGAATGGTCGAGGAGCACCTAAAGAAATGTTCAACATCCTTAGTCATCAGGGAAATGAAAAAAACAACCCTGAGAGTCCACCTCATACCAGTTAGAGTGGCTAATAAAAACTCTCAGGTGACAGCAGATGCTGGAGAGGATGTGGAGAAAGAGGAATACTCCTCCATTGCTGGTGGGATTGCAAGCTGGTACAACCATTCTGGAAATCAGTTTGGTGGTTCCTCAGAAAGTTGGACATAATATTACCTGATGACTCAGCTATACCACTCCTGAGCATATACCCAGAAGATGTTCCAACATGTCACAAGGACACATGTTCCACTGTGTTTATAGCAGCCTTATGTATAAGAGAATAGCCTTTAGTGGCTGAGCCAAATCTAGAAAAAAACTAGCCTGACCAAGAAACCCAGACCCAGACAGACAAACATGATATGTATTCACTTGTAAGAGGATATAAGCTGTTAAGTAAAGGATAATCACATCATAATCACCCAGAGAGGTTAAGTAACAAGGAAGGCTCAAGCAATGATTCATAGATAATCCAGGGAAGAGAAACTAGAATAGATTCAGCAAATAGATTGTGAATGGGTATGGGAGCAGAAGAGATCAGGTCAAGGGGCTAGAGATGCGGTGAGACAGTAAGGAGAGAGACAACTGGAAGTGAGGGGCATTAGCAGGGTGATGTGGAAACTTCATGCAAATTATAAGGGCAACCCTAGCAAGGATTCCTGGTAATGGAGGATATGGAGACTATTACAGCCATCTTCTATAACAAGGCAAGGTAGTCTGTGGTCCTAGTTGCTGGTAGACCAACTTGGCCACAAAACCTTCCACCCACAACCTGTACTTCCTGTAAGATGTTCTGGGAGCTCCAAGATTGTGCCAACCAATAACAGGTTTAACTCTACACCCAAGCCAGAGAAGAAGCCCATTCCTCATCTGCTTAGATGTCCTGGAACCAGAAGCTGGATAGCCCAGAGACCTAGGAAAGAATTACTGCTGCCTGTCAGCTTCTACCTCTTGGGGTAGCAAGCCTAATGTACATCAGGCTTGGCTAGAGAGAGGTATACTTAGCCCAAGTGTGTAGATGCAATGTGAGGCCTTGTTCAGTAGTGAGTGCTCAGGCAAAGAATACACACACACACACACACACACACACACACACACACACACACACACACACACACACACACACACACACACACACACACACGCACATAGAACAGCTTTGAAGAACTGGTTTAGTTTATTAGGGAAGGAGAAGTGGGAATATATGCCCTTGAAGAGGTTTCCAGGGTCTCTGGGGCAAGGTTTGTGTGTCTATGTAAAATTGGCCAGGGCAGAGGGGTTGGAAAATACTTCATCTGCATGCTAAGAGGTTAAAGGGTCAAAAGAGGAAAACCTTATAAGGTCAAATAAGGAGTGAAGCCTGATTGATAGCTGTTGGGGTAATAAATTCTTACTAGAGTTGATAGTGGGACAGCTGACTTCCTGGCACCAGGTTGGGAGAGGGGAGGGAGCCAAAGCCTGCCTTCTTCATGTTAGATATCCAGAGTTGAAATTCTCCTCAATATTCCCCTTTTTATCCTGGGCCATTAAGGTCCTACAAGTACCAAACACAGCTGGCAAAAAAAAAAGTAAATGAAATGATTCCTAATGATATCCTGCTGTACTCAGATCATTACCTAGTCTAATCATCTTCAGAGGCTTCTTCTAGCACCTGATGGGACCAGATGCATAGACCCACAGCAAAACCTTAGGGGAAACCCCGAAGAAGAGTGGGGAAGAAGGACTGTAGGAGCCAGAAGGATTGAGGACATCATAAGAACATGGCCTACAGAATCAACTAAGCAGTGCTCAAAGGGGATCACAGAGACTGAAGCAGCAATTACAGAGCCCGCATGGGACTGCACCAGGTTCTCTGCATTTTCCTTATGGTTATTTAGCTTAGAGTTTTTGTGGGACTCCTAACAGTAGGAGTGGGGGTTTTCTCTGGCTTTTTGCTTGCTTTTGGGATCTTTTTGCTCCTACTGGGTTGCCTGTCCAGCCTTGATATGAGTGTCTGTGCCTAGTCTTGTAGCAACTTGTTGTGCCATGTTCAGCTAATATTACTGAGAAGCCTGCTCTTTTCTGAAACAGAGAAGCAGTGGATCTTGGGGAGGGGAAGTAGGCATCGGGGAAGAATGGAGGGAGGGAGGCTGTGGGTGGGATAGATCATATGAGAAACCAATAAATTAAAAGAAATAAGAAATGTCAATTATATTTCATTAATGAAAGAAATACAAAGCCATCCTTAGCTACATAGTGAGTTTAAGGTCAACAACATGAAAGATGGAAACTCCATTTTCAGATGCTGATGTATATTTTCTAAGGCTGATACAATTTCTTAACGAATTTTAGTCCATGGTTTTCTGTCACTATAATTGCTCCATCCTTGTCCTGAGCTGGTAATTTCATCCATCTGTAACAGCTTAGTACTTCATCCAGATGGCTTCTAGCAAAAAGATGTGCTTTGTGATGATTCTTGAATCCAGAACGTGGAAATCTATGTGGTGGCAGGGCTATACTCTTCCTGAAGGCTCCAGGAAGGAAGCCCAACCTAGCTTTCTCTTTCATTCCCTGGATGACAGTGGTTTGTGGCCAGGAAGCTTTAATTTTACCTCTCCTCCCTCTGTTTTTCCAGAGTTTCGTGGCACTTTGTCCATGTGCTCCAACCAGCTTCCCTGCCCTCTTTAAGGAAACTGGCTATTATGTAAAGGCCACCCTAATGCAGTCTGATGTTTTCTTAACTGCAGGTAGTCCCTGACATAAGATGGCTGAACTTCATGATTTTCTTTTGAACTTTATAAAGAGCTGTATGCATTCTGGAGATCTGCACTTAAAACTTTCAATTTAGATCTTGTTCCAGGCCAGTAATGTGTCTAGTGACATATGTCTTGAGAAACTGAGCAGCACCTTTCAATCAGAAGTCAGTGTCCCTGTCCCTACATCATCTCCATCCAACAGCAACTAATTTTAGTTCCAGCTTACATTCTTCTGCCTAGGATGCCTTGGGCTGTGTCTATGAATGATGACTACAATACAAGCAGTAGTTACCACTTTCGGTACAGTGTTCAGCAAATTATAAGATATACTCAGTACTTCTTTATGAAATGAGGTACTTCTTGTTTCTTCCTGATTATGTGATAAGGAAGGCAAGGCTGAGCTATGAAATTCAGAAGTTTTAAGAACTAAATGCAGTTAGCAACATTTTGCATTTAAAACGAATTCAGCAGGACGTCATTTCAGTGTCAGCTGGGTAGCCTCTGTGAGCATATCAACAAAGCCATTATTTCCTTGAAGTTTGTATTCTGAGCTTCTACAGAGACAGAAGTTTGCAGGGGGTGACTGTTCTTCAACCTCCTTCGTCCTCTATGAAAATGAAAATTCTTTAGGCTGTGTGTGTGTGTGTGTGTGTGTGTGTGTGTGTGTGTGTGTGTGTAGATTGATGTTGGGTGTCTTCTTTTGCTTTTGAGACAGGGTATCTCACAGAACATGGAGCTCACTGATTTGACTAGATTGTCTGGCTAGGAAGCTCCAGTTTTCCTCCTCTCTCTGCCTCCCAGTGCTGGGACTATGGTATACACACTGTGACATTTGAATTTCTATGTGCATTGGGAATGTGAACATGGGTCCTTATGTTTGATAAGAAGCCCTCGCCATCTTCCAATTTCCTTAGCCTTATTATCTATTTCAGTGTCATAGTCCAGGCACTTTATCCCACCTGCTCTTTATTTTGGTGATGCAAGGTTGTTTAGGTGTGCATGCAGGAAATTGATTACAAATGCCCAAGTGTAGAATTCAAATGTAGCAAAGGTTTAGCTAACACAATACATTAGCAACTGACTAGTAATAAACTTAAGTTGTTCAGTGAGTTGTGTCACATGTCTTCTTTAGCTGTATTAGTGGGACAAGTTGATGCGCAAAGTCAAAATAAAGGATACATGCACTGTTTTCTAAAACATAAAACTACCCTGTGACTCAGTAATTCCTTTTTCTAACAATTCCATCTAAGCAACAAAGTTGGATAAACAGAATATAAGCTATATGAAAAGATATTCCTTGTGGAATTATTTTCAATAGCAAAAACTTGGAAAAAAAGGAAAGATTTCCCAATAGGAAATACTTAATAAATAGCAGTGTGTATTTTGTGCTTACTAAAATTTATGCTTATGGAAGTTTTAGGTTTTGCCCGATATGTTATGTTGTGCAGACTACTAATATCAACAATAAAGATGTGGAGGCAGAGATATAGGGAATTCAAAACCAGTGTGAGGTTTACAGTGAATTTCAGGCCATCCTGAGCTACATTATGAGACAGTTGAAAAGTATCTAAAATAAATTAATAGTTACATAGACATGTTTCAAATTTCAAAAAGAAATAATACTAATCTTTTAAATTGTGGATTTTAGTAGCTGATAATTTTTCCCCTGAGTTCATTTAAAATGTTTGGAGATATGTTCAGGTGTCACAGAAAAGCCAGAGCTGGGCACACTCTGGACGGTAGTAGACATTTGGTGCTCACTCATCTCTTCCAGTGCACCAATTAGTTCACTGTAACAAAGCATCATTCTGTTTAGCATGCTAATATTGCCATGGTTGGAAATATTCAATTAAAAACAGGCTTTGCTTTTATATTTCCGTCCCCTGTCTTTTGAATTGAAGTGGTGATATCCCCTTCATAGGATCAAGATAGGGCTGGCATTAGTTCAAACAAGGAAAGTACTTGAAATTATGAATGCAGAATAGTTAATCATCCAGTCAGTGTTAGTTCTCTTCACTCTTACTCATGTCACAGTAAAAAGGAAGAAAGAATCCCAGTATATGATGACTATGCTATTGCCATCTTGGTCTCTCCACCGCTGGACCAGTGAGAATGTGTCTGTAGTAGAACAGTTAAATACTGGAGAATCATATTGCCACAGGAAGGGTTAGGATGGCTCTCATTTTCTGGGTCAGAGCTCTAGCTGCAGGACTCTGAAGGAAGCAGGGAAGCAGAGACTTACTGTTTGATTCGATACTAGAAGAAAATGAGAACCATCCCTTAAATGAGTGCCTGAATAAAGTTTAAACTTACTATTGTGAGGCTAGGCCAGGATGAGGATGTAGTTGCGAGGGAAAAAGAAGGACTGGCGTGTATTTTGATTGGGAGGGTTGCTAGTCTGGGAGCATCACTGTGGCTATGCTGTCATCTGTGCAAAAGCAAACCTGTGTAGTGGTCTTACCCAATGGTATCAGGGTCTCCTGTTCTTTCCTGCTGCGAGTGTTTAGACTGGTAATTATGTTCCTCAGGAAGCTGACATGCTAACTGTGAGCAGTAGGCCCACTTCCAGGTGCCATTGACTCCTCTTGCTCCTCCTCCTCCTCCTCCTCTTCCTCCTCTTCCTCCTCCTCCTCTTCTTCTTCTTTTTGTATCAGTGCTTTCAATTTTCTTAACACTTGATATTTTATAATTTTCCTACTTTGAACTTTTGTTTCTTTAATAACCATGAAAAATGAATACTAATAAAAAATAATGGATGGACTGTGCATATAAAAAGCCTCAGGTCTGTACCACAAAGAATGAAATCCTGTCTCCATAAAATAGGTATAAGCAGGCAATTGTGAATAACCTCAACTCTTCTCAAATAACATTTCATGACCTTTACCATTGATGAGCTTAGGGATAGAAAGTTAGAATGCAACCTTTTTTTTTTTTCTTGATGCTATATATTCTAGGTGGCTCTGTGTATTAGATATACAAGTTGTAATGAAAGGTCTTTATGGAGCTGACTTTTAATGAATTGCTAATGCAGGAATTGAATCGCTTTTTCAAAGTTAGGCTTGGATGGCATTATGTATTAAGCAATTGAATCTTAATATGTGGGCGAATAAAAGTGGTTTCTTTTTATTCTTTTAAAGGAAAGAACAAACATAGTATATGTAAAAGGAAATGTGAATGCCTTTAAAGTTTCACTCAATAACAAGAAAAGAAAAAAAACTTAAAAATTGAATTTTTTCTCTCTTTCAAATTTTGAAGTAACATTAAAGAGGAAATAAATTAAATTAGGCATATTTTATGCAATGACCAAAAGTAAGCATCTTCAAGGACATTCTTTTCATATTGTAAATCTTTCTGAGATTGAGTCAGGGGTTCTTTTGAACTGTGAATATATTTTTAATTACTTTCTAATCTTTCATTTTTAAGATTAAAAATAATATTGGCTCATTATAATAATTTTAAGTGACACAGAGCCACAAAGGGAACAGGAAAGGATTCCTTTTCTATTTTTATTCTGTCAAATAATGACCTCCTAGACTCATTTGTTAGTAGGGTTAGTACCCCATCCCCAGCTTCAGTTGGCAGGAATACTTTTACTGTTGTACTTGAAATGCTGGCCTTTTGTTTGGGATGACAAGATGGTTCTGCAAAGCTGGTGCTGTATTTTTCTCTCCCTGGCTCATCTCCAGCCCCTCCAAGTGTGAACACAGGCCCTATTATTTGGCTATGATGAACCCTCTCATCCAACAGTAGAGACTCCATCTTCAAACTCTTGATAAATATGTCCTATGAACTCAGTGATTGTAGAACAAGGATATTAATTTCCCATTCTCTGTCCACCTCTCCCTCAAGACACTTGGCAATTAAACCTTACACTTACCAGCTGAGCTTCCACTTCCTCATGTTACTACCATTGATTCATTTCATCCATATGTCACCTAAATCTGAACTATTGCTGTAATGTCTCTGGCTGATCTCTTCTGTTCAGACTTTTTCCATGTGATCCCTTCTGCTATTCTTCTAAATATAGATCTGGATCCTTCTTCATAAACCTTGTGACTCTTGTCACCTTCGAGGTATGGTCCTATTGCTCTGCCGAACAAACTTCCCAGCTCTCCCCTTTTCAATCAAAACTGTCCCTACCTGTATGGCCCTCCCAACTGATTTACATCTTTCCTTCAATATCTTCCATTCAAGAAATAGTTATATGTGCATATTATGGATGGCTGTGGAACATTTCCACCTCATCTTCCGACGTCACTGTGTGTGCATGGTAACTTGCTTTGCTTACTTTTCAGCATATCCTATTCTTCTTTCTTAGGAAAAATCTTTGTTTGTGAAAGCCCATGTTTTTCTCCTAAGTCATGTTTCCAACATCGTAGATGTTGAATGATTAGCTTTTATTGGGTTTTGCTTATATCACTAAAACACATTTTTATTATTTGAAGTGAGAATGTGTAATGGCTAAATATGTCTTCTCTGTGCCCTTTATGACTCTCTATACCAGTGTTTCTTATTAGAAAGTGCTTTGCATGTGTGTGTGTGTGCTTGTGCATGTGTGTACGCATGTGTGTGTGTGTGTGTGTGTGTGTGTGTGTGTGTGAATGTAGGTTAGTTTATGTCAGGTAGCTTTTTAGATAACTTTCCACTTATATATGGATGCAGGGCCTCTAACTTGATTTCAGAATTTACCAATTCAATTAGTCTAGCTAACCAGGATTTCTGGTCTCTCACTTTATATCTCTGGATGTATAGGCGAGACACTGTGCTCACCAGGAACTGTGGTTTCTCGAATCTAAACTGTTGTCTTTACATTTGCACACTTTGTCCCCTAAGCTATGGCCACACTTTCTCAGGCTAAGAAACTATTCTTCCCCATCATCTGCATTGCACATAGCACGTGGGAAGCCAATAATGACTTACGGCTTTGTGTCACTAGGGTGATGATACAGAACATACAAGAAATGAGGAGGCTTTGATATTATAGGATCTAAAAATGTCAATAACCAAAGCAGTTTGCCTAATCCATTGAGAACTCTGTGGAAGTGTGGATGCCAAATGCATTTGTTTAGCAGCCACCAGACAGCAAGCAAAGGAGGAGATTTTGCAGAGGAAGCACACAATTGGTTCTGTGATGGCCGAATTGTGGATCATGTAAGTGGTCTTTAGCAGACTCCCTTCCCTGGGACATCCTTTGAGTTTCATTCTCAGAGAATGGAGTAAGTCTAGATTAAGACCACTTAGCTGCCAAGAATGGGATCTTATTTTTCATAATGAACAAACTTCTATTTGAGTATTTCTGAAGTTAATATTCAAATATCATTATTTAGGAAACTGAAATAGGTGGTTCTTTTCCATTCATATATTTTTGCAGATGCTAGATTTTCATAGTATCTAATTCTACCAAGAACCATTGAAAACTTCTGAGTTAATGCATTCTTGCTCTCATTAATTGGAATGACTTTAATGTAAGAGTTCATTGAGCAACAATAATGTGAGTCACTATTGTCTCTGATATTTGTATGTTATATGCTAAGCCTCATAAAATCTTGTTTTTGAAGTTAACAATTGAAAGTACTTCATATATACTTCTCCATCTCCTTCCCTTACCTTCTAGTCTTCTATGATATTTAGCATAGCCTAACATTTACACATTTTTTTTTTTTTTTGGATTTTTGAGACAGGGTTTCTCTGTGTAGCCATGTATGTCCTGAAACTCACTCTGTAGACCAGGCTGGCCTCGAACTCAGAAATCTCCCTGTCTCTGCCTCCCAAGTGTTGGGATTAAAGGCATGCGCCATCACTGCCCGGCTTACACGTGTTTATATATGGATTCTTCCTGGGCTGTGTGACTATGTTCCTATACTCAAGCTACCTGAAACAAATCATAGGAAAGCTAAAATTACTAAACAGCTAAGAAAAGAAAAGCACTTCTTAGTATCCTAAAATACTTTTTTTTTAACAGCAAAAGTACTTGTGTTATTTTCAGTGAATAGAACTTGCTCTTTTATGCTTCAGTATCTCAAGTTCCATGGAGACACATGAGAAAATAGGAAAAAATATAAAATATCTAAATGTTTGTTTAAAATCATTTCAGCATCTTAATGGGCTATTTTTTCATTTTTATTATAACAAGATAAACACTTGAGTGAGTAAATTTCCACCTAAATAGACTCAGTTGTACGTACACCAGAAGTATCTCAGTTGTGTGTACACCAGAAGTATCTCAGTTGTGCGTACACCAGAAGTATTGGAATCCTTCTGTAGTTACTGTCTTTGAAGTTGCTTACTGTTACCAACTCAGGTGTTCCTATTTAGCACAGGATTGTATTTAAGTTTTAATTTGTGTGGGTTCACACATGTGTATGTGAGACTGTGTGTATTCATGCTCACATGTGTGAGCATGAGAAAAAGAGAGAGAGGGAAAGTGACAGAGACAGATGGGTTGGGAGAGAGAATTGTCTCTTTTCTTTTTCAAATTGTTTGGGAAATAAAAGAAATTGAACAGGATGATCCATTTGTGTAGAACACGAAGTTCTGGTTTCCTACTAGTAATACATTTTCTTAATTGAGAAGAGCAAGTATTGGTAGCATTTTGACACTGAGTGCATTCCAGGTTAAATAAGCTTGGAAGTATGTTTGCTATCCTTAGTTTTTATTTGACCATGAGTATCCAGATTCAAGATGAGAAAGCCTGAGCTCAGCTTTACTTTCAGACACCCGCTATCTGTTTTCCCTTAGGTCAATTCCCATTGTCTTCTTGAGCTAGTTTATCAAAATATTGTAAATTGGTGCATTGTTTTAAAAAGTCAGTGTTGTCACTCTTTGACAGATGTATGAATGCATTACATATTTTAGTCTTCTCCCCCTTGTTACCCTCTCTCATCCCTCTGCAATCCCTCTGAAGCTCTCCTCTTCTCAAAGGGTCTCCTATTACTTTCTTATATTTTGGGTTTTTGGGTGGAGGTATCTGTGACTTTTTGAGGTTAGACTTACTTGTATGAGTATGGGTAGGTGTTGATTTATAAGAGCATAAGCAACTTAATAATGACTTTATCCCTGAAGAAGAATGGCTCACCCTCCCCTCACCACCATTAACTAGCTCCTAAGGGGAATGTGTGACCTCATGACCACTCCCATTATCAATGATGGAATGTATATGGACTCTGCTGTGACACTTGTACAGGTCAGCACAGATACAGAGAGCTCAGGAGTACAGTGGGCATGGCATGTCCAGTATGTAGAGTTATATAGCACTCCTCAGCACTACCTTGGATTGTATATTCCTCCTGCTCCATCTTCTTGTTGTTCTCCAAGTTTGAGGGAGGATGATATAGATGCCTACTTCAACTCTGAGCGCATGGTTCTGTGTGGTGGTAAATTCATGATGGCATTAGAATGTTCAGTGTCTTTAGAGGTTCCACTTGCTTGTTTGTACACAGCACCTTCTCATTGTGTCCTCATATGATGGAAGAAGCAATGCGAGGGGACTCCCTCTTGATCCTCTATTATAAGGACAACAATACAATACATGTGGACACTGCTCCTATATGACTTTATCACCCACCAAAGGCATTATCTCCTCATGCTATCCCCTTAAGTGTCAAGATTTCAGGCTATGAATTTGGGGTTGAAATATTCAGCATAGTGGAAATCATTTCCTCTGCAGACTGACCCAGTAGTTTGATAAGCCTCCTATGTGTTCCTGTGGCACTATTCTACTGTAGCATAACACTGTTTATTACTTCACTGTGTAATTATTTCCTTACTGTAGGTTTACCCCCAAGAAAATAAATAGATTTGCTCAAGTTGGAAAGACTGTGTAGCAACTATTACTCTATGGATATTATCTGGGTATCTATTAGCAAGTAGTTACTCCCATCAGAAGCTAACCTAGGCAAATTTCACATCACTAAGAATAAACTTAAGTTATATATTTAGTTTAGTACAGGTGTACATTTTATCCTGGGGCAGAGTTTTGTGTGTTACTTTGATTTGTTTTAAATGAAAATGCGTTGATGCACTCATTTTCAAAATAGCTGATTCTGGTAGCTATTGGTTTGGGGAAGGAATAATCAAAGCAGTGCTATCAAATTAATACCAAACATTGTGTGTCTATTAGATCTAAATCACAGTGAGGCAAAACATTTCGCATACTCTCAAATTTATTTCTATCGTGTAATTTAAATGGAAGAGATATTATTTCATTTTTTAGAGTCAATCAGGAAATAAAAATAGCTATACAGGTGGATCCACAGGTTTTGGAAGTGGTGATATTATTTGTGAACTCTCACACTGATTTGAACCAAGAGGATCTGGACCTTTCTGGCGAGCATCTAGGCAGTGGGAGGCAGATGTTTACATTAGTGTCGCTTTTATCCTATCATTATCTTTATCTCACTACATAATGTCAGGACTTAGAACTACCCTTCAGTTCCCCTCTCTGGCTTCACCTCCATTCTCTTTTGCAAATAAGTAACTATCATGGGAAGGGAAGGGACACTAACTACCCTACTGACAGGGTCATGAATAGGAGCTCACCTTAACATCAGTATGTCACCTGGTCTCATTTAACAGCATGGTGCAGTTTCTCCTCTGCTGCTTTCTCTGTTACTCTATAGCCAAAAATGCCTAATCAAACACATCTGGTTTTCTCCTGTCCCAACCATGATAACACTTGACATTTTTCTGCCTCAAATAACTCTGTCTCAGGTGTTTTGATGGCTTTTTGCTGCATTATTAGATATCAAAGCAATTCACATAGCACTTTATCCCCATCCTCTTTCAGTGTCTTGTTTTGCACTTACCAGAAACTACTATACATATTTATTCTTTCTTGCTCTACCTGACATACAAATTTAGCTATTTGTTGAAAGGCTTTGCTTTTACTGGTTTCAGAAAAAAAATCATAAACACAATAGATCCCCAAATCAGCTATTTTGAATAGCTTCCTGTATCTTGCTTTGTACTTCAAACTGGCCTTAAAATGGAGATATCCCTGCCTCAGCTTCCCAAGTCCTGAGACACGAGATATGTATGTACTATCATACACTGTATGAATTTCCTCCCTGCCCCTTTTCTTTTCCACTGGAATTTAACATCACACACATGGGACATTGTTCCTTCAGCTTTGAATGTGAGATATGGCATTGGAGATCTGTTGTGTCAGTTGTTACTAGATGCCTAGGTGATCAAATGAGTTAATCTCTGCCCCCTCTCTCTAGTACATGGTGAACAATTGGATGGTTTTAGCTCAAGAGACCTTCACTCTTCTTTGAGGTCTTCTTTGCAAGGTCAGTTTAATAATTCCTAGAAAGTTTCTAAGAACTTGTATATTATGGGAGTACATACCTTGAAGATTTTGTGTTAGGATTAAAATGTCAGGACACCCATGAAGCATATTTTATAAAGTCCATGTTTACTTAAGATTTTGTGATTAAGATTATTTCATCAATCATTCCCTGGTAAGAAGATAATATCAATTAAAGCTCATTGCTTGAAAACCACAGGAGTTGGTACCAGCTGTGTGCAAAGTTCACAGAACTGAGTAAGAACTAAGATCTGAGTTCAACACAAGTGAAGAACTGAATAAAATTGTAATCTAAGCACAAGAGACATTATGAAGCTGACACTGGAGACTCTATCTCCTGTGTTCTGCCCTTTTCTGGAACATATCAAGGCCTCAATTTCCAGGGAGAAGGATTCTGACTGGTCAAGATTCATTAATAATTGCTGGGCATGTTGATTGAAAGCTCCATCAATATAGCATCAGAAAGAAATATGTGGGTCTGCAAAACAAATCTCAGGTTTATGCTAGATAATGTTGCTGAGTACAGAACCTTAGGAAGTCCAGGACAACCTTAGTACAGAGTGTCAATATCTGTAGTTTTGGAAAATGGTTCAGTATTACTTTGTCTTTGTAGGCTGCAGAAAATGAAAATGGACTTGCTTATTTGATATAGGGCTCACATGCCCAGAGTTGTGTCAGTGAGAAGCCCCTTTAAGGAGGGACTTTTCTACAACCAAACTATGTAGGACAAGAGTTTTCTCTAGTTAATACTGAAGTACACTTAATATCCAGATAGCAGACAAACTGAAGAACTCACTGAAAACTTGTAAAGTTGTGTTTCTAATTATAGCAGCTTTGGAGATGACATGGCAGCTTCTTTCTATGTTTTCTGGTTTTTTTGCCATTTCTTTGAAGGAGATGGTTTTGTTAACTGGATGCTTTATGGTTAATAGGTATTGATCAGTGTAGTGGAAAATGATCACTAGATTTTCAGTATTTGATCTCTATTATAATGTTTAGAAAACCTGTGACACAAGGTTTGATTCAAGGTGACACAGTGTTTCTCATGCTTTTAGAGTTAAATCTGTTGTTGACTTGCTTCACCCACACTTTCACAGCAGGGTGGGTATACAGTCTTCTCATCAACTCAACCTATCTCAGCCTGAGACTGTGAGCTAATGCTTGGTGGAGTTGATTCTAAAAGATTGTCCATGAAAAGAATCTAAGGGAAGGAAAACTTTCTGGGCAATATCTGTCTTCAGCCAGTGTTCACAAAGCAATGACTTGATGTTTAGGGAAAGGGACAGGCCAAGTAAGAGAGAACAGTGAACCTGAAAAGGTTGGACACAAGTTAAGTGCTGGAATCATGGATTGAATTCAGGTCTACTACTACTTCCTTAAAGATGATCACTCGGAGAATAGAAACAGTAGAGGCCAGAACATTCAATTAAATTATCCCAAAGTGGATAAGCACTAGATGCGTAATGATCTCTAAAAAGATGAGAGAGAAGTACAAAACAAAAAGCAAAGAGGAATAGACATTTTAGAGACAGATCTATGGAGGAATCCAGAGCTCCTCAGAACAACTGTCCTGTCCAGTTGACCTCCATGCTGGGCGGGGCAGATGGGAGAAAGGAATATGGAGTTATTCATTGCCTCTGATAAAAAGAACACTGGTTTTGCTCTCATGGAGCATACAATTTAGTGGGAAAGTAGACTGGCAAAGTAGACATTGCATTGAAAGTTCAGAAATGCATGTTTGATAATAGTAGATTGGATTTATTGTTGTTATTTATTTTGGATTGTATTCCATGGTTTGAAACTTATCATGGAGATAGATTTCCCAGGCCAGGGATTCCCTAATCACAGTGAATACACTGCTTAACAAATAGAAAAAGGAGAGTAGAAATAGAAGCTGATGGGTCTTATGAGTTTCCTGGACCCCATACATTCTTAGAAGTCAGTTCTGAATTTGAACCAGTCTTTGAACCACAGATTTCAGGTCAAGTGCTCTTTGCTCCTCAGTGGTGAAGACTACATTGAGTTGAGTCATACATTAAACACACACACACACACACACACACACACACACACACACACACACACCTCTACATATGTTGATACTTAAGGGCTACAATCTTGTTGGCCCTTGCAAAGTTTCCACAGTGCAAGCCTTGATTGCTAATGACATTCTCAGTGTCTTCGATACTTAGATCACTTTATCAATCAAATGTGGCATTTATGCCAGCCTTGCCACCTGTCTCTTTCCATCAGTGTCAGCAAGTGTTTCACTGCAGGCAACAGGTGCCAGCTGTCAGCCTGAAATAAACTGGAGTCTGCCCCAGGATAAGTGTGCTTAGAGAATCACTTTGGATTGGATTTCTCATCTGACAGCCCCTTCTGAATTTGAGATTCAAACCCAAAAGATAAACAAATTATAGATAAGTAAACAAGCATGTGGCTGCTTAAGAAGCATAAGGCTGGCTGTTGCTAGAGCTACATTAATCACTCTGGCCTTCTTTCCCATTCACTTAGACACCATTTTGATCTGTTGAAATACAGATGGATTTACAAGACATATGCTTAATTTAGCCACTTATCGATGTTTTGATATCCTGGCAATGGCTTTTCCTATAAGAACTTTTTTTGTCCTGAGAGTTTGAAAAAGAAAAGAATAAGATGACTCAACTAGCAGTACCTGGTCCTCAATAACACCATGAACTGAGCTGGTTACTTTCAAATTCATGCACTGTAGAATTTAATATTATTATTATACTTTTAAAATAGATGTAATTTCCTACTTCAAACTCATATGCCAGGTGATGTGTTCTCTGTCTTCCTCTAACTCTAGTACTTCAATGGCAGAGATAAAGGATCCTGGAGCAAGATGGTTAGATAAACATACAAAGCCAAGCTATATCTGGAGTTGGGAGACCATGCCCCAGAGAATGATGTGATGAGCCATTGAGAAAGGTCGCAATGTCAAACTTGGGGCTCCACATGTTCTCTCTCTCTCTCTTTCTCTCTTTCTCTCTCTCTCTCTCTCTCTCTCTCTCTCTCTCTCTCTCTCTCTCTCTTTCTCTCTCTGTATGTGTGTCATGCACACAGACACACACACACACACACATACACACACACACAAGCACTCTCACAATATGGGAACATGGCTACACATGCGCTTACCATATATACATAGATGATAAGTCTGAAAAATAGAGGATTTATGGGATAAATATATATCCTAAAGAATGAAAAGTGGACAAAATTTAGATAGATATTGTAGGGGAATTTATACTTAATAGAAGGGCATGCCAACAGCTGCCTTTGCTAGTGGCTTTATTTATTTAATTACTACTGAAATCCCAAATCTATTTAGCTTGAGGAACTGGAAAGTAGAATTGAGGATAAGTAGGATGCTGGAAGGTGAAAAGCAACTTTTAGAAAATTTACCATTAGGAAGAGCCCCCAATTTTTTTTTTTAAGAAAAATCCTTACATTTCTGTCAGATCCCTGAAGTGCACAGTTTTGAACACAAAAAAGAATATAAAGAATTTGAATAGCTGCTCACAGCAATGGAGGTATAATTTAGAGTTTAAACAAATTGCAATTTAAATGCTTGTTAAAATAAACAAAAGCATTTGTTTAGAGGAAGTTAACAGGCTCCATATATAAATTATCTTTTACAATGCCCAAGATGCATAAGAATATTACTAGACACAGACGTATGAATACAAACACAGAGCCGAAGGAAGATACCAAAGATAGTAAGTAGAGGTAACCCTGTGTTAGAGCTAGCAGACAAGTGCTTTAAGGCAGATAAACTCCTGTACTACACGGCATTTTGATCAATGGTGGCTTACATATATTAGAGTGATTCTGTATAAACTAGATACATGTGCAGAGGGCTTTTCCATTTAAATCTGAGTAAGCACACCCTAAGATGTTTATACAATGAGGAACTCTCACCTAGGGAGGACTTTTCACTCTGTCTCATTGTTAAGTAATACTTGCCTGGGTTAGATTTAAGTTCACAGGTAGATTAAAATGTGCACACAGTGGATAACTACAGTCATTTTTTTTCCATGCTCATTTCATATTACATCCAGATTGTTCTTAGTACGTTTTCTTTTCACATAACATTGAAGTGCAGACAGCAGAAAAGTACCTTGTTTAAATTCTTTACATAGCTACAGTAGAGCTGAGAAGAAAGTCCCAGTAATTTTATTCCTTAAGAAATTTCCATAGAAGTTAAGAAGTAAGACTGTAGTTGTTCAACCTTGGCTTAACCATTTGCTAGCCCTCTGACCTTTGTAGGCTAACTCATCTGTGCCTCTTGAACTTGTTGCTGTGAGAGTTATGTGACCAATGCTTGGCGTTGGCAAACACTCTGTAACATTGTTATCATCACTCCTGCAGTCATTATGGTCATCTTCATCATCTTTGCTGTTGTTGTCACGGTCATCATATATTGTCCCACCGTCTATTTTTTTATTACACATTTTCTTTATTTATATTTCAAATGTTATCCCCTTCCCTGGTTTCCCCTCCAAAAACTCCCTATCTCCCCCTACCTCCCCCTGCTCACCACACCACCGACTCCTGCTTCCTGATCCTGGTATTTCCCTACACTGGGGCCTAGAGCCTTCACAGGACCAAGGGCCTCTCCTCCCATTGATGAGTGACAAGGCCATCCTTTGCTGCCTATGCAGCTAGAGTTGTGGGTTCCTCCGTGTGTACTCTTTGGTTGGTGGATTAATCTTTGGGAACTCTGAGGGTACTGATTGGTTCATATTGTTGTTCTTCCTATGGGGCTGCAAACCCCTTCAGCTCCTTGTGTCCTTTCTCTAGCTCCTCCATTAGGATCCCTGTGCTCAGTCCAATGGTTGGCTATCTTTATGTATATATCTACTTTGCTGATATACTTCTATTATTGCATCAAGTTATAAATGGAGAATGCTACCCTCAAAGTCTGATTTGTCATGCATTTATTCCTGAACTCTATCCACAGATGTGTATGGCCAAGATTTCTTCTTACAATGCTTCTAAACAGTCTGTTTTACTACTGACTTGTTTGAAAGTGTAAGAGAACGTTCTTCATTTTAGGCTAAAATATTCATCTTAAATCTTCGGTCCAGTCAGTCTCACTGTGCCCTGCATGGATCAGCCTGGTCTACTCTGCTTTATCAGAAACCCTGTAAGCACTTGGATATGCTAGTGTTCTCTTGTAGCCTTCTCTAGCCAATTTCTCTACTGTCCTCAGTGGCTATTCATGGAATCTATTGGTACAACCATGGCTGTTTCATTTGCTCATTAAATACATTTGAAGAACTTCCATGTTTAGTACCAGGATAAAACTATAAACATTTGACCTCCCCCTTTAGTAAACATATAATTTTGTTCCAGAGACAAATAATATCACACAATCTAAGAGCAACTGTGATAGACTTTTCAATTTTACTAGATTTGGACTTGACTTTTATTTAGAGTTTCTTCTTCCTCTTCCTCTTCCTCCTCTTCCTCCTCCTCCTCCTCTTCCTCCTCCTCCTCCTCCTCTTTCTCGTGTTCTCCTTCTCCTTCTCCTTCTCCTTCTCCTTCTCCTCCTCTTCCTCCTCCTCCTCCTCCTCCTCCTCCTCCTCCTCCTTCTTCTTCTTCTTCTCCTACTTCCTCTTCCTTCTCCCCCTTTTTCCTCCTCCTCCTTCTTCTTCCTCATCCTTCTCCTTTTCCTCTTCCTCCTTCTCCCTTCCTCCTCCTCCTCTTCTTCCTCCTCCTCCTTCTCTTCTCCTATCCTTCTCCTTCTCCTCCTCTTCCTCCTTCTCGTCCACCTCCCCTTCTTCTTCCTCCTCCTCCCCCTTCTTCTTCTTGCTCCTCTTCCTCATCTAGGACAGGAACCATGTGGCATGGATGCAAATCCCTCCATATTAATAACAATCCAGGTTCATAAATGTTCACCAAAGTTTTTTGTTAATATTATTATACCCATAGACTCAATTTCTCCAGCCTGGGATATAGAAAAATTGCATAGAGATGAGTTACACCTTATTTTGAAGAAGAATTAATGTCACTTAGAATACTGCAAATGAGATTTTTCAGAACTGATGAAGTCCTTGTTAATGACAACATTCAAATAGAATTTGGAAAACTGTTAATACAAACAGTAACTGGCATATGGTACACGCTCACTACATATTTACAGAAGGGAGGGAGAGAAGGATGGAGAAAAGGAAACATAGGAAGAGAACTTTATAAATTCCCTGAAAACTAATGAATGCCTATGTTGTCCCTAGCTCTATTTTGATGAAATTGAGCCTCTGGTATGTATGATTTGCACCATAATGAGAAAGGCATGCACATAAACATTTAACGTCTGATTAAATGTACAAAGCATACAGTCTAAGACTTTTAGTAGTGCCTGAAACTATGAATATGTTAGTGCCAATATGTGTGATACATTTTCTTATTCAAGGGTACAGATGATAAAGTATGACTTAAAAATTAGACACATTAAGAGGTTAGGTACTGGTCCTGGAGAGATGGTTCCACAGCTAAGAGCTCTTACTTCTCTTGCAAAAATCTTAGGTTTGGTTCCCAGCAACCCATGGTGTCTCATAATCGCCTATAACTCCAATTCCAGGGGATCCAATACCCTCTGTTGACCTCTGTGGGCTTTTGAACATATATAATACACATATATATACTCACACACATACACATAAAATAAAATAAAATTCTAACAATGTGTTAAATAAAATACTAACTTTGTCTGAGATTAATAGTTCATGTCTATAATCATAAATGCTTAGGAAGCTGAGCAGTAAAACATCATAACCTCAAGGCCAGCCTGGGAAACTTCATAAAGAGTAGTCTCAAAATAAGAAGTGGCTAGGTAGTTCAGTATAGAAACGCCTGGCATATATAAAGTCCTATGTTAAAAGCCCAACAAACAAAGTATATTCCTATTGAAATAGAACAATTAGCCACAACAAAATATTGTTATCAAAGTTATGAAGATGTAATGCCCTATTCCCTTACTGGATGTTCTACTTTTTTGTTTGTATGTTTGTTTGTTTTTTCAAGACAGAGTTTCTCTGTTTATCCCTGGCTGTCCTCGAACTCACTCTATAGACCAGACCTCGAAATCAGAAATATTGGGATACAGAGTGATTTCTGATCACTCTGTATCCCAAGTGCTGTGATTAAAGGCGTGTGCCTCCACTGCCCGGTAGATGTTGTACTTTTTACTAAAGTAAGTATTTTATGTTTCAAGCTCTGTATTATACTCTCTGTTACATCCAAGTTGCTACTCCTGCAATTCAGAGATGTTACTAGGTGAAGTAAGGTTTTCCTGTATATTAGTGCTGATGTACGATACTTACTGTTTTATAACTGCAATGGCTGATAGCATATACAGTGTGAATGCTCTGGAGCAAGACCTGGGCTAGAGTTCCAGTTGATGCTGATTTATGCAATGTGCATGTTATTCAATGTGACATACAGTTGAAAGTGTATAAATTATTTATTTCTTAACAGTCTTTTAGTATGATGGTTCACTAGTACCAGAGTGCAGAAAGAAAAATTGTGGCCAAAAATGGGATTGGGCAGAGTGTTATTTACTTAAGTTCTATAAAGAAAAAACTAAAAGACATGTACTGTTTATTCTGGTCTGGAAAGTCAGGGGTAAATTCTAGCCTGTCAAGATATGAGACTGCTGTGAGTAATGCAAGCAAAAGGCAGTGGTATGGCCAGAGAGCATCTAGGCCCCTTCAAGGGGGCAGGAAAGCATTTTCTGAAACTCAGAGGAAGAAGTATGGATAGCTAGATGAGCAATAGCTAGAGAATGATCAGAGACACCTTATGCAGAGCATGGAAGACCATGGTAAGCCTTTGGTTCTCATTCTAGGAATATTGGGGAATATTGTAGGGCTTAAATTCCAGGCAGTACATTCTGGTATTTTCTTTATAAAACATCACTTTGACTGACTTGTAGGAAGTCACCTGGAGAAAAGCTAGGGTCAGAGATAGCATTGAGGAGGACAGTGTCTAGCTAGGCCATAGGATCACAGAACATGAGTGATAGGAAGGGAGAATAAAGAGAGACATAAGAAGGGAAATAAAGGGCAGTTGGTGGATTTGGAAGATTTATGAGATAAAGTAAATAAGAGCCCGAGATTATGCACAGTCATGATTGTAGAGTGAAGGCTTCATTTTTGGTTGTGTGGGTGGGGGCTGTTGTGTGAGTTCTTCTGGGAAAATATTAATAAGCATCTGTTCACCTCAGATAAAACACCCTGTGGACAGGCCAAAGAAATAATTCCACTCAAGTCTAGCTTAGTGAAACCATGAATTTATTGATGTTACTTTACAGAAGTATGGATGAATCAAAGGCAGCTGCATCATATAAAAGTTCATTGCAGTAAGAGTGAGAACTCACAAAAACTGTATCTCTCCGACTCCATGCACACTTGTAGGTAGCTTCACTGAAGGCAGGCTCCCTTACTTCTGTTATTATTTAGTGCTTTTATCGCATTGTGAAGATTGCTAGTTACTCTTGTAAGTTTCAGGAATTTCCTGATTCTTGTAAGTTATGTGTACTGTTTAGGCCTATGAGCTCTTTCCCTACTTCCAAGAAATGCTTATATTCTTCAACTTAGAGGAAATCACTTTACAGAGGTATCTGATGGTATTTCCAGCAGCAGGAAACAGTGCCTATTGGTTTACAGAAGACTCTATATTCTTACTTGGGGCATGTAGATTTTTTGATTCATTGTATCAAATATCATACATTGTGTTAAATGCCATGTATATTTTTTTCATTTAACTCTCATAAATATCTTGCATGTTATAATAGTTTTATAACCAGACAATAGAGGAATAAAAATACCAAAAAAAGAGAATGTAATCTGACATTATACAGGAGAATTCTAGGTCTTTGCTGTTCCAAGTGTATATTTCTTACAGAACATTTAAAACTTGTGAATTTGAAGACTTTTTGTTAATAATAGCAGGAAACACTATTTCAAATACAATTGTACTGTCCTTGATTCCTTCTTCCCCAGTCTTTCTAGAGATGCATGGAAAGATTGACACTTGAAGCTTGATCAGTATGAGCTTCATGCCAAAACAAGACAGTCCTGTTTATTTAGCATTTTTCTTTATACAACCACAATAAAATCATTTTGTGAGTTCATCAGCCAGTAAACAGATGAGTGATAGTAGAGCTCCCAAATGTGTGGCTGATCAAACCAGTTGGAATATTCAGTGAGTACTGCTCATCATTTGCTCTCTCAGATGTTACTCTGGTAAACTAAATGTAGTTATCACCTAGGGTAGTGGCACTCTGGGATGATGAGCTTGTGAGATCTCTGAGAATACTGCATGTTTGACATATCTTTTGAGATGGGGGCAGAGATCCTGGCAAGAATGGCAGGATTGAAAACAGAAATAAGTCAGGAATTACTAGTTGTGATTCTTCCCATCTGTCAGCAGACATCTGTGCCAGAGGTGTGATGCACTGGTCAGTTTTATGTAAACTTGGCACAACCTGAAATCATCTGGGAAGATGGAACCTCAACTCCAAAAATGTTTCCTGTCAGATGGGCATGTAGGAGAGTCTGTGGGCCATTTTATTGGTTGATGGTTGATATGATTGTGGGAGGTGTCACACCTGAACAGGTGACCTTCCCATATATTAAAGCAGGTTAATCTAATTGTGAGAGCAAGTCAGTAAGCAGTATTCCTCTCTGGCCTCTGTTTTGGTTCTTGTCTTGAGGTTCCTTCTTTGAGTTCCTGCTCTGACTATAACCTGTGAAATGAAAGGAGCCCTTTTCTCCACAAGTTGTTTTTGGCGGGTGTTTTATCACAGCAGTAGAAGTGAAAACTAGTATATACAAGGAGTGGGAATATGTGGAGAGTAGATGGTGATGAGTATCCTTAATATGGTAGCTACTATGATGTTAATGCTTTGATTGTATTTTCTCAATTATTAAAATAATTCAGCAGTGTTGGCATCATCCCATTTACCAGATAAGGGACCTGGCTGTCATGTTTTTGTTTAGTATTAGCATAAATATGTAAATTCTATAGACTGATAGTGTATGAAGACTTCTAAGATACATAAATGCTACCCTCAAAGTCTGATTTGTCATGCATTTATACAACAAGAAGTTGCCTAAGAAAATATGAACTTTTTGATTAGATATGAGGAGAGTGGTTGGAGAGATGGCTTAGCGGGTAAGGGCACTTCCTGAAAAGGCATGGAGAGCTGTGTTCAAATACCCAGAAACCATGAAAAAAGTCAGACATCCCTGCCATCCAGCACTGGGTGTGGAAGGCAGAGAAGAGATGGCCATTTCTAGCCACCAGCATCACTCCAGGTTCAGTAAAATAAAATAGAGAGTGTCTCAATAAAATAGAGTGAAAGAACAGGGTATCTAATCTATTCCTCTGGATTCTGTATATTTGTATGGCTGTGAACACACACACACACACACACACACACACACACACACACACACAGGAGGGGCATTAGAATTGGAATATAGAAAAATGTTAATGATTTTTCTCAAAATTTTATGTTATTTTAAAATACTGTGATCTTTAGACCAAAACCAGGTTGAAAATGGGTTTCAGTTCTCTCTTTTATGGGGGAGATTAAATAGGCTCATGACATTTTTCAGGTTCATCTCCCTTCTGTAAAATGCACATCCAAATATCCACCTTAGATAGGGAGAAAGATCTTGAAGGAGTGCTTTGAAAAAAGATTAAAATTACATTAAAAGAACAACACATACACAAAATTGTGTCCAGCAAAGAGCTCAGAGAATCAGGAACAATACTGGTATTTGATTTTCCACCCACTTCAGTAGCAGGCACATGCTGATCCTGAGTAGAGAGAGTTCTTTAGTCACTGTGATTTAAAGACAGGGCAGAAAAGCAAGTATAAGAGTGAAGCCTGACAGCTTATGAGATCTATGAACTTGGATAAGATGTAAGATTCTCATTTTTTTTCTCATCTTTGAAACTTAGAAAATGAGGCATTCCTCACAGGCCTGTTCCAAATATCTCAGTTATAGTATGTTTTAAATTTTTTATGGAGCACACAGTGGTATTTCAACACATCTATTTTACTTGATGAATGGTTGACTGAATCAGAAGCAGGACTTGGAGAAAAACTACCAATTCCTTTTGCCCATGTTTATTCCCACTAATATGGATCCAAGTTTCTTATTCAAGAAACTGCTCTGCTTTTCATTTGCATAATTCTAGCAAAAAAAAAAAAAGCCAAAACCCAAACAACCCACACAAAAGTGAGCTCTAATTCGTTTCTCTGTATGATGGACCAGAGAAATCCAGCTTAGTGCCCTCTCTGCAAAGAGCTGCAAACCTTCCATAAGTCATCTCATTAGCACCCTCTGACGTTGATGAAGGCTGGGGTTAGAAACTTTAGTATGTGGTGGGAAGAGGTGTAGTGTACAGAATTAGAGGCCTTAAGACACCTTAAATGCAAATCTTTACTGAGCTGTTTTTTGGTTATCAGTTACCCAGCAGGGTGCCTGACAAATACAGTCGGGGGACTTAGTCCCACCATCCATATGATGGGGTATCATCTGGCCTCATAGAAAAAGGCACAATCTGTGAGGTTTAGTTGAAGTAATTCATCAATGAATAAATTATTATAACCAACAGTTGCAATTCATATCAGAAGTGAAGTGACCATGGGTTTTGAAAGTTTTATCAGCTCAGTGAGAACATTTAAGACAATCGGTTTTTAAATAAATGTATTGTAGACACCTGAAAATAAATATGCCAAGTAAGTCTCCTCCTTCTCCACCTCTTCTTTCCCTCCTCTGCATCCTCTTCTTTCTCTTCTTTTCTTCCCCTCCCTCTCTGCCCTATTAATCATTGTATAAAACCCCACTGATACATTGCAACAAAGTGGAAAATGCTAAGCTACTTTTGCATTTTAAGCTAAATTCACAGTACACCCAAAGTCAGTTTAAGTAGGTCTTTTCTCATCTATCCTTGCAACCAATAGTTTTGCAAACATCTCAAGATACAACTCTGTTGATTTCTGCTTCTCTCTTTAAGCCACATAGCCTGAAGGCTTGGTGGTTACGAGTATTTCCTGTCCTTCTGGAAGGCCTGGGTCCCTCTCCAGCACCTACATGAAGAAGATCTGAAACTCCAATTTCAGGAGACTGACACCGTCTTCTGTACTCTGTGAGTTTATACATGTATGTGGTACAGTCATACATACAGGCAAAACTCCTATACACATAAAATTTAAAAAAACACACACAAAGCTTAAAATGTACAACTTTACCTCGATCGGCCTTCATAATCAGTTTTCAGAAAGATGGCTAGTGTTAATTGGGCACTTTATATCAGACTTGTTGCTCAGTATAATTAAGTGAGTTATTTGTTGATATGAAATTGTAAGAGAAGCATTGCAATGGTCTTTATGACATACCATTTGAGAAAAGTGGTTTGTTCAGTATTCCATGCCTCAAATATGGTAGAAGACTATATGTAGAAATGTTCCATTCAGTGTGTTTCCGAGTTCAGACAATTAATGACTCATGAACAAATGCCTTTTTTTGTTGTTTTAGCTCTGAATGACTGAAATAAAGTTAAAATGAGAACATTAGTTTATTGTATGTGAAAACTTTACAAAATTGCAATCCCAGTGTCCAACGCTGCAGTGAATTTGTAGCATAGCCATACTCGTTTGTTTTCATACTGATTGTCGCTGAATCCCAGCTCTGCTACCAGGTCAGAGTAGTTGGGACTAAAATGTTCAGGCCCACAAAAAACAAAATATTTATTATCTGTCCCAGGAGAGAAATGTTTGATGAATCCCAAGTTCTCTTAACTCCTGTATCTCACTGTGCTCCAGTGTTTTTCTAGCCTGGACTCTTAGCCACATACTTTCACATTCTTTTGTCTTAACATTCGGGAACCTGGGACAATGTTCAACATGTTTCTACTATTGAATGCCTTGTATCCTAACAATGTCTATGCCTAATGGTATTTGAATTTTGAAAATTTGACTGTAAGTAACAGGATACCCAACTCGTACTGAAATTTTCACATTGAGAATCTATTAACTTGGATAAGAGAGCCAGTGGAATTTCTTAAAGATGAAGACCCATTTAGGACAAAAGGAGATGATCAGAAACTATCTCTTTCTCTGTCCTTTAACCTTTGCCTAGTTTGCCTGACCTATTCCCATTTCTTACAATACCTGCTGGCTCATCCCATTTAGCCTAAAAATGGAAGAGAGGAAACCATCTAACTGTTCAAAAGAAAGACTGTCCTGTACAATGATTCCAGCATCTTAGATCATATTGGTCCTCAGCCTAACATCGTAGTGAAGAGACAGAATTATACCAGTTGTCTCAGATATGAGGCAACCTTAACACCTGCTTCATCTCACAGATGTCAGAGTACCTTAAGGCCATTTACCCCTAAACTCTATAATCAAAAGTTTGGTAAATGCCTCCTTCGTTAAACAAGTCATGGGTAGACAGGTCTCAGAAATGTCCGTGCATCTGCCTGTGGGAAGAATTCTGAAATCTTGTATACTTGAGCTTTCTACTAACATAATTTATCTCCTTTTTTTAATCTACCTGATGGCTGGATCATAGCAGTATATATTTGTTCTCAACAACCACAACTACTTGACATGTTTCAGATTGTCAGAGTCTGTTAAAAGTATTGATTCCTATGCTGGAGGCAGGAAACCCTCTCACTTAAAAAAAATGCTACTTTAAAGAATTCTTATGAGGTTATAAACACCTATTTTGTTGACCTTTTCACAGGTGTTGTTAGTATTGCATGGCTGCTTCTGGGGTCCTTTAATGTGCTGTTCATCTCTCTCCAAGCAGACTTAGTCTCTTGAACTTGGCAAGATGTAAAGAGCTGACCCAGGGTTGAGGATGGGGAGAGAGTCTGACACAGAGAAGAAATAACATCATCCCTTTCGTACTCCACTCCAAACAAAAGAAGGGGTCTCATATTTTAGAGTGAGAGATTTTAAACAGACATGTCAAAGTGTTATATTACAATTTTTATCTTACATCTAAATGGCAAGGTCAAAATATCTGCCACTAAAAGACATTTATGGGCTCTTAATAGCTATTCTTCCTAATATCTCAGTACTGAATATATCACAACTAATATAGAATAGTATATTTACAATGTGATATATCAATGAAAATGAACTGTATAGATAGCAAAACTCAATACTATGGATAAAATTCACCACTTGAGTATTGGCATTAAAAAATTTTAGAAAATAAGATATAGTCTATGCTTTTGTTTATAACAAGTACCAATCTCCCTTCAATTCCTAGCCAAGTCACTGGTTGTCCTAAAAGGGGATAAGAGAGTTTTATGGATGTTGGTAGTATTTGAGGACTTTTGCATAACTGTTGAATAAGTACATATGTTCATATGAGAATTCCCCCAAATGTATGTGTTTATGATATATGCCCTTTCTTTTAGATATTTACATTAAAATACTCTATTATAATTAGAGATAAAAGATACATGGGGAGTGGCCATGTTCAAATGCCCCAGTACACCCTAATGCTTTCCCACATCTCTGGGTAGGGCAGGACTCAGAACTGAATACCAAATTTGGAATGGGATCTGCTCTGCTATGTTTATCAGGATTGGCATCTATATTGGTTTGGATGCCAATCATTCCTCACTGTCTCATGTGTTGAATACTTGGTCCCTAGTTCATAGTACAATTTGTGAGATTTATGGAAATTTGAGTGGTAGGATCTAGCTAGAGGAAGTGGTGGGTGAGCCTTGAGAATTATAACTGAATCTTACTTCCTGTGGTCCATACTTGCTGATCTGTCCAGATGTGAACAAGCAACCTCATGTTCGGGCAGTCATAATCTGCCCCTAACAGCCTATCTCCTCCACCATGAATGAGCAACTATACACACAAATTACACACTAAAGCATATATTTCCTTATGTAAGTTGATTCAAGTTGGGTATTTGTTCATGGCACAGAGAAAAGGAGCTAACCTGCTTACTGTTGTGGGAGAAGAACAGAGCCTTTAACTGAGCTAATTAGCCATGGCTGAAGTATCGGTGGATATCTCTAGTCAGAAGTTCTTGTTTCTGTTGATCTCAAATCAAAACAGCTGTGGTTCTGAACTATGCCTGAGCCTCTTAAACACACCACCACTGTCACTATTCCAGTTCCTCATGGTTCTTCCATGGTACTAAAGGACTTACCTGGCTTTCTGACATGATTCATTTCTTCGTTGAATGGTACAGGATGGATTGACAGCTCTTCATTTTGTACCAGACTGTCTTCTTTGAGATAAGCCCTCCCACTTTTGGGAGCTTTAGGTTTATAATGCGTGGTGCAAACAGCACACATAACTGAGTAGCAGGGTTTCTACAGTCTCCACCAACATAGGGACGGTGGTGATGCCAGCATTAAGACCACTTCTGTTGCTTGCTTGTGAACAGCACTGGAATGGGTCAGCTATACTGTTTCAGAGTGGATGCTTTCTCACTCTCATTTACTGTTCGGAATGTGTTTGAATTTCTTTGTTAATTGCCCATGTTGATTGGCCTTTAGGGGTGGTGTCCCTGCGCCTGTTTCTGTGCAGGTCAGTTTCAGGTTTGCATCATTTTCCTGGCCACACTTTATAAATGCCTTCATTGATCAATGTCCACTCTCATCTGGCCCAGCCAAAGGATATACTCACTTTCAGAACTGTCATCAAATGATGTTGGCTAGGGAGACAGAGAAGGCTATTTACTTTCTGGTATTTGGTATTTCACTTCTGTGTGCATCGTGGTGCTGTAATGAAATATTAGGTTGCATTTCCATGGGGCTGATAAGCCCCCCTTCTTCCCCTATAGATAGCTCTGGCTGTGTGCTTGTGTGTTACTGCTTTCCAAGAACCCAGTCATTACACAGAGCTTCATGCATTTCCTTTCAAAGCTGGTCATTTGCATTTTTTGCCTTTGAAAAGGCAAATTTGCTTTGAAAAGTGTAATGAAATGTGCCCAAATGAAAAATGGGCCCCGAGGATGGCTGGTGCCAGCATGGGGCTTTAATTAAATGATTAGATGGCAATTTGATATGACCAGCTTTTGAACTGAGTGGTGTTATCATTTTGCTTTGGGAGGGGAAACAGCGGCTCGACCTTTACAAATCCTGGAAGATGATATGAACTCTGCTGCCAACCACCACAGAACTATGTTCAGAAAGGCAAAGGCTTTTTTCTTACGCCTTGTCTGTTTCTCTTTGGCCCCAGTCTCCCAATTACTGTGGCTCCTCACACTTCTCCCAGAACAAGCCCTGTCTGTTAATTTTCATTGATCACCAGTTCCTTCTGCCTGGAATTCCTGCTTCACAGTATGCTTAAGAGTTATGGTTTTTCCAAAACAAGAGTTTACTGAAAATCACCTGCCCATTATTTAAGCCCATTTGGAATTATCTTGAACTAGGAACTACTTGGTTTCTCTATTGTCTAGAGATCTACAAAATTCAGCTTGCCTGTGTCCTGTTTTTGTAAGGAAAGTTAAATCAGAGAACAGCCAAGTTCAGGCATCTGCATACCAACTATGTCTGCCTTGGTCCACAATGCAAAGTTCACCACTTGAAATAGAAATTGAAATTGATTGCCTTGCAAAGCATTGAGTGTGTTCTATCTGGCCCTTACGGAAAAGGTTTACCTGGAACAGGACTTCATTGCAATCACTTAACAAAGGCTAGTTAGTGACTGCAGACTCCACCAGGCAGTTAGTGACTGCAGGCCTCCACCAGTAATGATTTTGCTCATTACTCACTTGTTAACACAGGGCTGAGACATAGGAGCTTCCTAGAAGACATCAGCTATGCATTGTAGCCATTAGAATTCAGAGATGTGAGCCAGGAAGGTCCTTGTACAAATCAGATTCGAAGGGAAAAGCCCTTTCTTCCTCAGACCTGGGCAGCTACATCATCTTATATTTTCTGTAGCAGAGTCATTTTCTTCTTACTAGCTGAATTTATTATTAGTTTTCCATATGCACATTAACATACCAATTGTTCTAAAAGTTTACCCTAAAGATCTTTGCTTGTTATTTTTGCCCAATAATGAGCAGGAATTAAATGTATTGAGGTCATTGTACTTACACTTTCACAATCACTCTCTCCTTCAAAACCTGGCAAACCTCCTGCCTCAGCCTTCTTACTACACATATCATGCATGTGCATCACCATTGCCAAACTCAGCCATTCTTCTTCTTATTTTATAGGTCATAAATAGAGAGGCAATGAAGCTAATACATAGGCTACCTTCTAAACCCTTTCAAGCAGAGAACCAGCCAGTTTCTGACTTCTACTTGTTAGTTAGTTCTTATCCATCCTGTGGATTTAAGATCCCCTGAGATACTTTTCCATCTGTAAAAGAAAACAAATTGTTGCTTCATATGCTTTGGAGTTTTTTTTTTTTTTATGATGTTAAAACCATACCCAGTTTTTGTTTGTTTTTTTTTTTTGTTTTTTGTCTCACAAGTCTTATCTATTGCATCTTGAAATTTGACTCCTGAAGGAAAAGCAATTTGCTTCTTAAGCCATAAATGCATGTTCAACAGACCTAACTTCAGAAGGATGGCCATCTTACAAATCTGAGTACAGATATGCACACACAGGCACAAAGATACTCTGGGAATATGTGGTACCTAAACCAATGAGACAAGAATCAATAAAAATGAAGATTAAACGATGCTGCTAAGGTGTAGCGAACAAACGCCAGAGCAGTGTGCATTCCTTTGATTTCTGACCTAGGCATGGGAATCAAGCAGTTCTTGGTACCTTGTGTACCGTGGGTAAATTGGGCATAAAGTTATTTGCTTTTCCCAAAGACTAAATAACTATAGCATAAGCCTTCCACCACATGGATTTTTGGTCTTTTCTGTTTACAGTGGTCACTTTGCCCTCTGCATAAGGCTCACCAGAGGAAGAAAATTACTAAGCTGTCAATATACATAGAAAGAGCTCTATTACAAGGAAATGTTAATAAGGAACAGTTATTTATTATAAGCTCATACATTTAAGGAAAATTCTTTTTTTTTTCAGGAAGTTACAGATTTAAACTATCTGAACAGGCACACAGAGGATGGAAGGCATGGGGAACATGAAATAGAGAATTAAACATTGGACTAACACTTAGCATCTGAAGGAGAGGCTTTTATTTCTTTCCTTAACTCAGATGCATTATTAATTTCCAATATGTTTAATCTAGTCACATATGCAGAATCAATTAACTTGAACATAATTTTTTTTTTTTGCTTAAGCAAATTATGAGAAAATATAAAACTCATTAAGATCGACAACCAGTAGCCCTGCCATCTGAAAGGTGTCCATGGGCTTAGGACCCTGTTCTTTAAAGATAGACCCCAGGTCTGGGCTTGTGTTTCTGAGCTCTCACTTCCATGCTGAGCTAGAATCCATTTTAACCTGTCACAATAATCACACCCGGTTTTGAACCTCAGAGGTTACATGAGAATTAAGGAAAATTCTCAAGTCCCGCAGTTTGTAAGCTGGAGACCCATGAGTGTGCACACGGAGGGCCAGGCTAAGGATAATGGACCGGAGCCTTAGAGATGCCATAGGATGAGTTTCGGGCTGACACACATCAAGCCTGAGATACATTAGAGCCATTGTTTCAATCTGAGTGTTGATGTTGGACATGACCATTACCCAGCTCAAACAGAAGACCCCCCCCAAGAAGAGGTCTTACTACTCAGATGTGTCTTTGGTTCATGTCTGCTGTACTGAGCCTACAGATCCAAGTGGTCATTTCATGTAGACACTCCCACATGGAAACACTCAGCATAATATTTGTTGACCCATTTCCATTCCATCCCATTTCAACATGAAACTTCTATATCTCTTTCAACTCTAATTTCTCTACATAGAAATTTAAAAGGCTATAATTCCGCCAAGCATAATTAAACTTCCTATATGTAACCAAAACCATGCTAATATTATTTTTATAGAAAAGAAAATAAAGTGCTTGAGGCATGGATTGCTGTCTCCTAACTTAAATACCATGGTGTAGAGTTAACAACACTCAACACTACAATATAAAACTGATGCATTATACTCTGCATGACAAGGAAGGAATACAATGATATAGATACAGAAATACTCATAACAAGATGAGGAACCTATGTTTGTGACAATTACAGACTGGCTTCTGGGACTGTTGGCATGGCTATAGCTGATATTTTCAGCTACCACCTTCTGCTAATCATTCTATTAATAACCCTTTACTTTCATCAAGTAAAGCTACCAGTTCTATGTCTTCCAGCGTGATGCAACCTCTAATTCTGAAATGTTTGAGCTATTAGTATTCATTCCACAATTGGGCCATTTTAGTTTTGCATTGGTCATAATTACAGGGCATAGTAAGAGATCTCTTGTAGTCTATATAGAACTCTTTCCTGTCTTTTGTGTCATTGTAGTCCGTCTTCTATTTTGTATTCTAGTCTTGTCACCACAGGCAGCACAGTAACTTCTTTGGTGTCAGGCACCAATTTTATGGTCTAATTCAATGACTGCAAGTCTTCCAGTGGAAGAGTCCCTCCTGCTCTGCAGAGCCTGAATACCAGAGCAATTGTGGTCAAAACTTTGCTAGTTTTGTTGGGTGTTGTTGGAGAGATGGGTCTGTTGCAAATAGTTCATGGTGCACAATCATGAGTTTTTTTGTTTAGATCTTGGCACTTGGCTCTTTGCACACAGGCATGTAAGCTAGCACACCCATGTAAGCATACTTGCAAACAAATAAGTAGATAAGAAATATTTTAAAATAAAGCATATGTTTAGGGGGTCATCAGTAACAATTCTGAATGCTATTGCTTCTCATTTCCACCCTTGATTTCTGAATCTATGATCCTGGTTATGCAAGAAGTGACATTATGTATTGGATGCTTATGCAAACAGTCTTCTAGAAAAATCTTTCTCTAGTCTTACAAGACACTCCTGGGTAGCTAACACTGTAACTTATTCCACAATTGAGTAAAGTACCCAGGCTCAGGAAACTAAATATTATGTGTTTTCTCACATACATGGCTCTTAGTGTCTCATTTTTTATATATGTTTGTATTTATGAATAAATGAGTATATATAGATGACAAGGAACTCAAAAAGCTATTTCACTCTCATATTAGCTCAGATACTTGAATATAGTGAGGAGCATAGTATAGCAGGAATTCTATGAGCATAGGCCCATTTTCATATTTCTTCTCCTATGACCTGAATTTCTTGCTTAGAAATAATTCTGTGTAGAGTATCATAATAATGAGTAAAGGAGTCTATTAGTCCATGGATGGTAGTAGTCTTGGCAAAAACATTATTCACAGGAAAGATTACTCTCTATTCATAATATACAGCTATTCTAAAAAGAAAAAATGTCCTTTGATGAGGTAAGCAGTCCTTTTAATAAGCCCACTCACAGGCAGCAGGTCTATCTCACTGAGGAATGGTGCCCTCTCGGGGCTCAGTGTTGGTGCCTGCTCATCAATGACTGGATATACACACAGTGGCCACAGGAAGGTTAGCCACAATAAGTGAATGTCTAAGTTGCTCAGTCCTTGCATCATCTCCATTGCTGTCATATTGTAAAGAGACAAGGGTAGCTGAAGAAATAGTCTAACCAATATGTGTCTACTATGTATGCCAACTTCTCTAGTTGATTATTATATCCTCTTGCCTGAGTATGTGCTTTGGTGAACATTCATAGGACATATGAGTATCTTCATTCTCTCTCTATTTTGAAGGAATTTGCATACTACTTCTCTACAAATTTTTGGCATTACTTTATGACTATGCTATTTATAAAGATTCATTTAACTGGGGCTGTCTTACAGTTCAGAGGTTTAGTTCCTGATCAAGAAGGGAAACTATTGACCAAACTGTATGAATTGGTTTATAACTGCATGCCTGGCCATAGATCCTTTCAAACAAAATAAACCATAATGTGCATTTTCCAAAATTTTCCTGACTGGAAATATTTCCATTTACCATTATCCCCCAATGATGCCTCAGAAAAGGACTAGAATGTGGCAGGTATATTTTGCTAGAATGTGCATATTGTACAAATGTATATAAAACAGGCTTAAATCACCTCTATTAAATGTCAGTGGGGAACTTATTTACTCTTCATGTAAATTCCTTGTACTTTCAAGTTCTGTTGAAGTCCAGACTCATATATATCACCAAGGTGATTTCAATAAAAATGCCTCTATAGGCACACAGGGAGTGGGACTCTTATGAGGTGTGGTATTGTTGGAGTAGGTATGGCCTTGTTGGAAGAAGTGTGTCATTGGAGGGCATGCTTTGAAGTTTCAGAAGTTCAAGACAGGCCCACTGACTCACTTTCTTTCTTCCTGCTACCTGCCTATCCAGATGTAGAACTCTCAGCTACCTCTCCATCATCATAACTCCCTGCTTGCCACCATGCTTCCTGCAATGACAATAATGGACTAAATCTCTGAACTGTAAGCCAGCCCCAGTTAAATGTTTCTTTATAAAGAGTTGCCGTGGTCATCGCATCTCTTCACTGCAATAGAAATCCTAACTAAGACAACCACTTACATTAAATAGTAGCATTTGATAACTGTTGTTCTGAATGTCCCATTTAATATGTTAGAGAGTAGGTAACAAACACACAATGACCACTTTAGCGTAGAGGGTAACTTGATAGGTTGCAGTTATGCATCCAATCTCTACAAAAGTCCCAAATAGCACCTAGTAGTTTTCTATCAAAATGGGAATCAATAGCTTCAAAGGGCTCTTATATCCAATCCTAATGGCTTGCTATGATTCATTGAGAAGACAAGCCAGAAGTTCAAAACAGTATCTGTTTACTCCACTTATCCTTCGAGTACCATTGGGTCCGCTGGAGTACATTTCCCAAGGAGATGCAAGCTTTGCACAACAGCTGGGAAATTTTGTATAGCCTTCTCTTATATTACCCAAACTAGCAGCTTTGGGGGTTCTTTGGTAGAGTAGTTAGTAGAACATACTCAAATGAGATGCATTTTCCATCCTGTGTCAAAGAACCTAACTAAAAGCTTACTCTGTCCTTTTAATTGGAGAAGAGCTAGCTACATTTACTGTTTTGTCATGGTAAAAGGGGTATCTTGGCATATTCACTTAGATTTTTTTGTGAGAAGAGTACTGGTATTAAACCCAGGTCTTGTACATAGTAGGTAAGAATTCTATCAATGAGCTACTTCCCAGACTAATACTCATTTGAATTAAATTTTGGCATAGTACTGCTGAGTTAATATGCCTATGATATGGGAAAGTGAAATTTTCTTGTAGTCCTTGCCAGCTGAAAAGAAACAACCAAATAAACCCATCCCAATTGTCTATCTTGACAGTCATGATGACAAAGACTTTTGCCAGATAGTTACCAGGAGCAGTATTAATTTGTTTAAGCAATGAAACATCTACTGTAACAGCTTTAATTGGAATTACCACCTGGTAAACTTATGATATCTGACTGTTATTTTCCAAGTCCCATCTGTGTTCTCCACACTTAGCTACACAAGTAGGTGAGTTAAATGGAAGGTGCCAGAAATTACCTCTGCTGAGCAGTTCAAGTCCCATTAGTGGCACTGACCTTTTAGTCCCTCCAGGAACAAGATGCTCTCTTACTTTTTTTGATTTACCTTTTCTTAGACAAAGCCCACAATAGTGGCAAATATTTGGCCATTCTCACCATAATTCTAACTCCACAGGCCAGAGAACAATGTGGGGATTCTGCCAGGGTCAGAGTATACCTGTCTGAATTATGCATTACAGAACTTCGAAATTGCAAACAGTATGAACTTGGAGATCTGGTGTAAAATGACATCAATTAGATGGTCATTTATCATTGTGTCTTTCTACTCTAAACCTAGCCCCTTCTCTAACTTGTTGGACTGTCAAGACTTTTCAGTTCTCCTGAAATTAGTGTTAGTTCAGATCCAGTATCCTATAAATTGTGAAAGATCTTTATTTTTCTTCAAACCAAAGGTTATAAGCACCTTTTGAGGATGAGACAATGATTAAGGTTTGAGTTTTTGTCAGACTACTGGTGTCTTTCATCAAGGGTACTCATCCCTTGCTTTGCTTAATAGATTCTAGTTCTATATCTGCTCAACACTGGCAATAGAGATCAAAGAACTATGAATCTAGTCTTCTGATTCAAGTAAAGCAATTCTTCATTTTCTTTAGGACTTTTCTGCTAATATGTGGCAAATAAGAAGGAATTAGACTTCTGTTTTTCTTCTAGAAACATCATGATAAAGTAATCCATGCCACCATTTATTACATCAACCACCTTGTCTTTGGTAGTTGTGTGTTATCATTTGGCTCCTGCTCCTCCAGGCATCCAGCAAGAGACTTCCATTTAGAGCTCTCAATTTTAGTAACTGTAGTTTTAACTCAGTGTGTGTGTGTGTGTGTGTGTGTGTGTGTGTGTGTGTGTGTCTTTCTTTTATTGAATATTTTCTTTATTTACATTTCATATGTTATCCCCTTTCCCGGTTTCCTTCCCTCCCAGAAACACCCTATCACAGCTTCCCTCCACCTGCTTCTATGAGGGTGTTCTTTTCCCCACCCACCCACCCACTCCCACCTCCACACCCTCAATTCCTCTACACTGGGGCATATATCAAGCCTTCATAGGACCAAGGATCTCTCCTCCCATTGATGCATGACAAGGCAATCCTCTGCTACATATGTTGCTAGAGCCATGTGTATTCCTTTGTTGAGGGCTTAGTCCCTGGGAATTCTGGGGGATCTGGTTGGGGGTTGCAAACTCTTTCAACTCCTTCAGTCCTTTCTCTAACTCCTCTATTGGGGACCCCATGCTCAGTCCAATGGTTGGCTGCAAACATCTGCTCTGTATTTGTAAGGCGCTGGAAGGGCCTCTCAGGTGACAGCCATATCAGGCTCCTTTCAGCATGCACTTCTTGACATCCACAATAGTGTCTGGGATTGGTAACTGTATATGAGATGAATCCCCAGGTGGGACAGTCTCTGGGTGGCCTTTTCTTCAGTCTTTGCTCAACACTTTATCTCCATATTTGTTCCTGTGAGTATTTTGTTCTCCTTCTAAGAATGACCAAATCACCCATTCTTTGGTCTTCCTTCTTATTGAGCTTCATGTGATCTGTGAATTTTATCATGGTTATTTGGAGCTTCTGGGCTAATATCCACTTATCAGTAAGTGCATACCATGTGTGTAAAAATGGTCATCTTGCCAAAAGCAATCTACAGATTCAATAAAATCCCCATCAAAATTCCAAATAAATTCATCATAGAGTTAGAAAGAGCAATTTGCAAATTCATTTGGAATAACAAAAAAACCCAGGATAGCAAAAAATATTCTCAACAATAAAAGAACTTCTGGGAAATCACCATCCCTGACCTCAAGCTGTATTACAGAGCAACAGTGATTTCAAAAAAACAAAAACAAAACCAAAAACTGCATGATATTGGCACAGAAACAGGAAGATCAATGGAACAAAATTGAAGACCTAGAAATGAACCTACACACATATGGTCACTTGATCTTTGACAAAAGAGCTAAAACTATCTAGTTTCAACTCTTAAGGTTTGGGTTTAAAAGATGAGATATCCTGGAACTCTCCCGGGATGTTCATCTACCTTCATAGTGTTGATGGACGCTGCCTTCAGAATCTTCTGAGTAGGCTAAAGAAGTCTTAAATGACACATTTACTCAGAGATTCCAGTTTTCCAGAGGATTTTAATCTTTCCCTCATATTTAGCCAAGTAAGATTTGTCTATTCTGTCTTGCTCATTATAGGGCAATTTTAGACTCAGAGTTCATGGAGTCACACAAACAAACTTGTAGAGCTCTTTCTCCTTTATATTTCCATGAACTTCAGCATTTAAGAAGGAATCCCATTAATCATTCAACATCAGTACATTCAGCTTTGTCCAACTAGGTATTCACTGTCACACTATCCCATATCCTTTGAAGCCCCCTTCACTTATTACACACAATTATATTTGTATTAATTAAAAAACCCAAGTCATCCTTTTTGGGTTCACTGTATTTCTTCACAGAAAGCCCTTTGTACATCACATTTGAAGGGCTTCTTATAACTTAAATCTAAAAGCAAAGAGCAATAGTGGAGTTGAGTCCTGAATAAAATTACTTTGACATAGGAGAAGTTATTATTATTTCTTCCAGAAGTATA
Source organism: Mastomys coucha (assembly GCF_008632895.1). Classification (NCBI taxonomy): domain Eukaryota; kingdom Metazoa; phylum Chordata; class Mammalia; order Rodentia; family Muridae; genus Mastomys; species Mastomys coucha. The sequence continues at coordinate 42,826,537 of NW_022196911.1, read as the reverse complement.
GAGTTTACCTACTGAGATAGGAGTAAAGGATTTACTTCCACATAAGGTGGTAGGGGATTCTTTAATAGGCAAAGGAAGTGTATTAGAATTTCAGGGGGTAAATTTCCTTGAGTTGATTAAGGAAATCACATACCTTAGTATAGAGGGAATATTTTGTGTATTGTGTGGATGCATTGTCTGCCAATTAAAAACCTATGGCATAGGTAGGAAATGGGAGAAAGAATTCTGGGATAGAGCCAGGTGAGAGATCCAAACAGGAAGATATGAGGAGACAGATGCATGACAACTGAGCACAGGTAACTAGCCATGTGACAGAATGTAGGTTAAACTAATTGGGTTATTTTTGTTGTAATATAGTCATAGTAGAGCCTAGCTATATGGTCAAGGAGTTTGCAAATATATTTCTAGTCTAGTTCTTATTTCTGGGATAATGGGTCTCGGAGGAAGAACTAGGTTTAAATACTACATATTGGCATACCACATTGGGTGTCAAATGTAAATTAAAAATTATTAATATTCCATATATTAATTAATGCTGGAAATTAATATAGTAGCAGTTATTTCTTAACCAGCTTTCCCCCTAAATAACCACAGAGACCATTAAACATTTAAAAGCCTTAGACCTTAGCTGGGCAGATGGTCAACTAGCTCATCTAAGTTAACATAACCACTTAGCCCCAGCCTGCCATGACTAGCTATACCTTCCAAGTCTGTGATCATATCTATCTCTTCCCATGTCTCCTGGCAGAAAGGACTTCCTCCTCTTCCTCTTCCTCCTCCTCCTCCTCTTTCTTCTTCTCCCCAGAGTTCCTTTTTCCCTACTAGGAAGTGCCACCTTCCACTTCATTCCCAGCTAATTGGTCATCATATTTTTTAATAAAGCCAATCAAAAATGACTTAGGAAGGTGAGGAAGGACAGAGACAAAATTTCACACAGCATACTCCAACACTTTACTATCAATACTGAGAATCTCTTCCCTAGTCCGAGTTCACACTTTAACAATAGACACTCACCAGGCTCAAGTCAACTGGCTCTGAAAGCAGGATGAATCTGTAACTGACTTTCAACTTTTTCAGCCCTGGAGCTTCCTAAACCTTTTAGGTCATTTATATGCCTGGGGATTTGTATCCCTGGGCTCATTATTTTCTTTGTCTGGAGAGACAAAAAGATAAAACCAGTTACTCATATTTTATTAATTTGTTTGCAAAAGTGTTTGAAAGTATCACATACAGTCACATAACCCCTTGTTTCTTCTAAACAGAAGTGTGAGATTGTGACACACTGCATATCTCTATTACTAGGTAAAGCCATTGACTAATAAGAATGTGAGGAACTGAATCATTAATGTTTTGAGTCTAATTGCCTTAGGAAATCACTCTGCATTTTTTTTATTACTCTGATAAAATATCACAACTGAGGCAACTATAGAAGAAAGGGCTTGAATTGAGCATACAGATTAAGGGAAGTAAAGTAGGTCATCATCAAAACAGGGAAGCATGGTCGCAAATACTGAGAATAGCAGCAGAAACAACTGAGAATATTCACCATAAACTACAAGCAGAAAATAGAGAGAAAAATTTTTTCTTTTTAATTAGATATTTTCTTTACTTACATTTCAAATTTTATCCCCCTTTCACTATTTCCCCTCCGAAAAACTCGCTATTGCATCCCCCATCCCCCTGGTCACTAACCCACCTACTCCTGCCCCCCAACCCCGTCTTGGGATTCCCTTATACTGATAGTGGGAGTCTCTGAACATTCACAGCCAGCCCTTATTAGCATACTTCCTCCAGCAAAGCCACACCTCCTAATGCTGCCCCACTGGGGCCCAAGTATTCAAATGTCCAAGAATATTGGCATATATCACCACTCAAACCACCACAAAGTCCTAGAAATTCCAAAATTAGTTTAGAGAAGTTAGTTAGTTGCTCCTTAAATATTTTCCTCTGTACCTGTCTACAAAGCAGATTCTGTTTTAGTAAGAGTTTCTCACAGATGCAGAATTAGTAAGTCTTATTATAATGGATTTAGTTCATATGACTATGAAGCTATGATACCCCAAGGTCTGCATTCTCTAAGAACTAAGGAAATCAATGTGTAGCAACGTTGTTGATTCTAAAGAATGGGGTACAAGAACCCCATGATAAAGTCCAGTCTGAAGCTATTAAATATCTGATCCAAGAGCTAGCATTTTTGTCCATCAGAGGCCAAAAAATATGGATGTATGAGCCCATGCTGTTAGAAAGTTTCTACTTACTTAATCAGCATTTTTGAATTTTTCTACATTGATTGGATAAACCCCACTCTCATTAGGGAGAGCAATTGGTGATATCCATTCTCCTGGCTCTTATTAACCTCATATAGACTCATGTTCACAGCATCCACTCAAATGTGTGGACACTCTATAGTCCAGTCAATTTTACATAACTGTCTGCTTTTGATGATTTAATAAAGAATAGTTTGTTGAATGTAACATTTATAACAATGGCTGGACTAGAATAAGTTGCCAATAAATACCATAATGATGTTCCCAAAGATGTTCAAGGTACTCTTTAACAGAGTTCACTTATATCTAATCATGTTCCTTATGTTGAATAATAGTTCAGATGTAGACATTTGACATGAGCCCTTTAGATCTAATAATAACTATGTAACCATGGTATGATATATTATACTAAACATAGTTTTATGTATCTGTTAGGCTTTTTGAGAAAAAAATCATTTCATTTTATTAGAACTCTCAGATGTGATAGAAGTTGTTACCATTATTAATTTATAATAATTTAGTAAATGTGTCTGTTGTTTGTTAATGGGAGTGGAGTATATGCATCAGCACACACATATGATCACGATGATGTCTGTTTTAAATTTGCTCTCATACTGACCTACAGCTTCTGTTATATTCATTAATCAAAATAGTTGTATTAGAGTAGAAACATTAATACAAATAATCATAAATCAACTTGTTACAAAATATTTGTTTATATCATAATTTAATAATTTTATTATTGTTGTTGTTTGGAGGAGGAAGTATCCCTGGAGATTGAATGCAGGGACTTGTGTTAGACAAGTGCTTGCAACCTAATAACTACACTACATGTTCAGTCTTAATAGATACCATATATAATATGTATATGTATACATATATGTGTATATATGCATATATATGCATATGTGTGTATGAGCCTAATTGTCTGCTTGTGCACCATATTTTTGCAGTGCTTAATATAGGTCACAAGAGGGCAACAGATAATCTGGAACTGGAGTTACAAATAGTTGTGAAGCACCTGATGTGGATGCTGCTAATTTGAACAAAGGTCCTTTGTGAGAATATCAAGTGCTTTTAACTGCTGAGCAATCTCTCTAGCCCCAGTAAATAATCTCTTTATTAATCTACCTTTTATTTCTACCAGATAAAGTAATACCTGGAGTAAAGTGATAGGAATTATGAGATAGCGCTTGACCTTATATAGATGAGTTAGCTGTAATGGTAATCATATAATATCTGACATCTGTAAAAGTATTTGGGATTAAATACATACTGTATAAAGTTGATAGTGCACACAAATAAAAGACAAAGGTGTAAGCATGGACCCAATTGAATAGTAAAAGGAAATAGACATGGAGCCAATATGTTTCTACTCTAAAAATATCTTAGCTTTTTCCATTTGATATCCTGCTGAAATTGCTTCCTTTCTAATCCATTCTCTTCTCCTGTCAGGACTCCCAGGTCCTTCTGGTTCACTACAGTAGGCATGCCCAAGGGCTGAAATATTCGTGTTCATGATTTATCCTCCTCTTACTATTTCTTCTAAAACTAGCTCAGATTTTCTAGGCTTCCAAGAAGTGATGTTAAACACTTGTTTAAAACTAGCTTCTTTTTGAAGTTAAGAACATTTGTTACCAATGGAACACTTAGTTTTAAAATAAAATCCAGGATTTAACCAACTCTGAGGAGAAGGAATCAAACTGCTAATACGTAGAAGCTTCTTTCTGGAGGAAGACAACTGCTGGTTCACAGAACCTACTCAGATACTGCTATAGGCATGGCTGTTGGTTGCCAGCCTCTTACGGATGCTCTACTAGTTCCCCTTGGCAACCATAACAATTTTTGGTTCCTTTAAGCATCAGAAACTTGTTTTTTGTGATTTGAAAATGCAAAAGAAGGCAGAAATGAAAAGTCAAGTAAGTAACAGGACCGGGCTTCCTCCTGAGGCTCCAGAAAACAGTCTCTTCATTGTTGGTATAACTTATGGTGCCTCTAGTCATTAGTCTTTGATACTATAGGGCCTTATGTTTTTCTTCTCTGTGTGTTTCCTCTTATAAATATATGTATTGTTGGATTTTGGAGTCACTTTATAAATATAAGATGTCCCACAATCTTGAGATGCTTCATTTACAATTATTTGTAAATACTTTTTATCCAAACAAGGTCAAATTCATAGTAACTGTTGTTGGGATTTCGTCTGTTGTTATTGCTGTTGTTCTTGTTGTTGTTGTTGTTTTGAGTTGTAATTTTTCCCACTCAAAAAAAAGAAAAAACTTTGTGTTTGTGTGTGCATTTAAGTACAATCTCTATAGCATGCAAGTGAAAGTCCGGACAATCTTGAATGTTAGTCCTCATCTATCACTTTGAGATAGAATGTTTTTTTGCTCACATGTCCAATAATAAACTATTTAACCCTTGAGCTTCTGGGAATCCCTCCTGTCTCTGCCTTTCCCAAATCTCATTAGGAGTAGGAAGAGCACTGGGGTCCTAGAAGCATGCTACCATGTCCACCATTGTGTGGGTTATGGAATCTAAATTCGGGCCCAGATACGTTCAAAATGTGCTCTAAACACTAGGCGTTCTCCACAGTCCTTTGACCACTCTGTTTCTTCTCTCTCTGTTTTACTTTCCCTCTCTGTTTCTTCATCACTTCAGACAGCAAATAAAGCTGCCTTTCTGCTATCCCTGCATAGGGTGGACCAAACAGCCCAGGACATTCTTATAATATAATGTGAATGATGTGATGAAGTGATTTTCAGAAGGAGTTTAAAATTTTTATATCAGTTTTTTCGCTGCTGCTGAGTGTGTACCATACCATACGGAACAAGAGAGTAGCACATACATCTCTCTGTCCATGTAATTGAAATAGCTTCTGTTAAATTAACATTTTATCAAGATAATCAGTGATTTTTCTATTTTGACTGAACTTCTATTTCTCCTCACTGGTTTCAGATATTATCTAAAACATGATTTGTGAAGCATGTACTGATGGTTTTTCTCTATCAGATATCAAGCCTAAAGAGAAAGTTTGATTTTGGATGAATAGCATTTTTCTCTTCCTTGATTTAGAGATTTTTTTTTATTGTTTCAGTGTATGTTGTAGAATAGAATTACCAGATGTCCACAATGTGAAAGGGAATGGCTTACTTGCTCAAGTTCCTTATTACTATCTGACATGTGCTAGTGACTTTAGTTCAATATTTTTCTTGAATGATGAATATGCTATGAACAACTTCATTTTTAAAGGACCTAATAAAGGAATGTGTGTGTCCATATTGTAGAATTCAGTGGATGTGCGTATGGGGAACAGAGGACAACCTCTGTATCATCCTCAGGTACCACAGGTTTGACGTAGAACTAACAAAATAGGCCATATTGACAGGCCCATAAATTTGTGGGATTCTTTGCTGGGAAATGTTCCTGCTTTGATTGGGATAGCCAAGAAGGACTCACTGGGAAATGACATTTGATTGGTTGGAAGAGAGCCTACGTGGTCTGCAGGAGGAGTCTTTCCAATAGATCACAGAAAAGGTGGGAAAACCCTGGAGTGGATCCTGTGGTGTGCTGCTCAAATTTCCTTCTGTACCAAGCCCCTCAGTCTGTCAACTGCCCATGGTGTATGCAGCTGATGGTACTCCAGTCTGGCCATGGCTCTCAAAAATAAGAGCCTCTACCTCCAAAGTCATGATTTTGTCACAATGTCATCAAGTGAATCAAGAGGATAAGTAATCTACATGAAAGCAACCATGGGGTTCCATTGCCTCCACATATACTTACAGTTCGACAAGGCCTATGTCTGAGATGAGTTCCATTGCCTATATTAGACAGAACTTAGGGGGTTCCATTGCCTCCATGTATGCTTACAGTTCGACAAGGCCTATGTCTGAGATGAGTTCCATTGCCTATATTAGACAGAACTTAGGGGGTTCCATGGCCTCCACGTATGCTTACAGTTAGACAAGGCCTATGTCTGAGATGAGTTTTCCAGGTTTGTATTCAGGTGTCGCCCTAACACTTTCCCTTTCTAGACACTCAGAGATGAAACCTGTTTCTACATCTGTTCCAGGTGTCAGAAGCCATCTGCAATGATTGGTTATACTTTTCTTTTATATTCAAAAACAGCTACAGTGAGCCAAGTGTTTTTTACATGTTCTTTCCCAGGCCTGATACTTCTGCTTCCATCCTGCAAGTTTAAAGTTCCTTTGTGATTCCATTGGGTCCACCCACGTAGTCAGGCTGACTTCCTTACACCTTAAAGCTAATTGAATCCTATCCTTGATTCCACCTGTGGTTGTAGTTCCCCTTGGGGCCATGATAGAGCATACTGACATGTTTAGACTGATATTCTGCTGGAGCATGGACAAGATGTGAAGATCTCACTTATATTAATGTGAATGGCAGAGTGAGTACACTCCCAGTAGGGTGGGTAGACATAATATTGGGAAGGTGTCAAGGGGTTCTCTTAAAAATTAATTTTTCTCCATATAGTGGGAGGTTAGCTCAGCAGCGAAAATATACCAAGGATGCAAAAGAGAGGGACTCTTGTGAACAGCATGAGGAGAATGGAAGGTGAGTCCATCATGACAAATGATGGTGTATCTAGATTGTGCTCTAGAAACCCATCAGTCTTATATACCTCAGGGTTCTTAGCAGGTTTTCAAAGGATGATGAAAAAAAAAAAAGGTATTTAATTCCACGGCACTATCCTAAAACAACTTACCTTCCCATGGTTGCTTAACTAGTGATTAACTTATTCCTGTTCTGTGCATTTTACATGAAATGAATAACTGTCACCACAGGGCTAGGAGAGTGGTTTGCTCTTATTGACGCCATTTGACTGGTAGAGAATTTGAGGCCTAAATAGGTGAAACACCTGAGGTTCTGCCTAACTATAGGCATAGCTCGAGGCAAGGTTGCCTCCATGTGGACAACTTACCCTCTTGATCTACTTGATGACACTGGGGGGAGACCATGACTTTGGAGTTGGAGGCTCTTTTCCTTGAGAGACATGGCCAGACTAGAGCACCATCAGCTGGACCTTGTCATAGCTGGGGTATAAACACAGGTTGTCCGTACTTGGGACTTTAGGTTTCACTACTGCTACTGTTTATCTAATGAAAGTCCCTCAAAGCATCATGGGATATGGGCTTCATCCCAGGCCAATACTCCTGGGCAGTGGTGGAGCCATTAGAACCTGTCTCTTCCTGTGTGTTCTCCAGGTCCTTGGATTTGAGACTTTAGCTACTGCTGCTGGTGGCACTGCTTCTTGTCCTCCTCCTCCCACTTCCCCTCTTCCTTTTCCTCCCCATTCTCTTCCTCTTTCTCTCCCTCTTCCTCCTCCTCCTCCTCCCCTTCTTCTTCTTCTTCTTCTTCAATGTGTTCTATGCCCATAAAATAAACTTGGTTATGTCATCATTTGCTCTTGTCCCATCACTGGCCTGAAAAATAAAATATGTCACTCATCGAATAAAACCTTTAAAGCTGTAAGTCTGAGTGACTTTTTCTCTTTACCTTAGGATCTTGTTACTTTGATAGAGAGCTAAATGGCACAGCCATCTTCCATTCTGTCATCCAATATTCTTAGTAAATTCACAACCATCTTTCATATATTCAATATTTCATATTCATATATTTCATCTGAAGCTCAAAACTACTGTCTTTTACTCAAAGGAATAAAACTTCACACTCTGTATCTACAGTATATGGGAAATAGATATTATTATAGTAGCAATATAAAATGTATTTGAAAACATAAAGCTTCAAGTCAGAACACTATGTCCTGGTACAGTCATTCACTAGGTGTGCTGGGGCAATCAGAAGTTAAGCCTCAATTTCTTTGTCTAGGAGCTGGGAGTACATGGCAGCTTCGGGAGGAACTAAAATAATAGACACAAGATTTTCCTTGCTTTTCATATATAAGTGAGACATTTAGGTGGCCAGTGAGATGGCTCAGTTGGTAAAGACCTTTGCTGCCAAGAATGCCAATATGAATTCTATCCTGGGAACACATGTGGTGACAAGAAAGAACTGACTCCTTCACATTGTCCTGTGACTTTCCCAATCAGTCTATGGCACACACAGGCACTTATACATACACACACACACACACACACACACACATGCACACACACACACACCACAATTAGAAAGATAGATAGATAGATGATAGATAGATAGATAGGTAGATAGATAGATAGATAGATAGATAGATAGATAGATAGATAGATAGATAACTGATAATATTGTGTGGTGCACAAGTAGCAGAATAGATTTCTCAACTTAATCCAAAGCAAAATTTTCCACATAACCCTATTGTAAGCCATCCTAACATGTATGTCCCTAAGACCTGGGAGGTTTTTATTTGTTTGTGTTTACATTCCCCCCACCCATTACATTTCCTTTATAGCATCCTTTCCCCAACAGGAGTACTTTTCCTGTTACTCAAGGTTGGGTATAGTTAACTTCATTGTAATTTGTGGGATTTTTTTTTTTAGACAGGGTTTCACTGTATAACCCTGGCTGTCCTGGAATTCACTCTGTAGACCAGGCTGGCCTCAAACTCAGAAATTCACCTGCCTCTGTCTGCCAAGTGCTGGGATTAAAGGCATGTGACACCCACTGCCCAGCTCAATTTGTGGAAATCTTATGGTAGCACTCCATTACAGGAAGGTTTTTGTAAGAACTCAGTCTCGTTTCTCAATGTAAGTTGACATAATTTAGGATGTCAATCAGCTTCCTGCCTTCACTGCAGTCTCTATTCCCCTTCCTTCCTTCTTTCCTTCCTTCCTTCCTTCCTTCCTTCTTTTCTCTAGCCTTCCCTTCCTTTCTCCCTCCCTTTCTCCTTCCCTCCCTCCCTCTCTCCCTTCCTTCCTTCCTTCTTTCCTCTTTCCCTCCCTCCTTCCCTCCTCCCCTTCCTCCCTCCCTTTTTCCCTCCCTTGCTCCCTTTCTTCCTTCCTTCATTGATTTCATTTGTATTTATGGGACAAGAATGGATCAGATCTCAAACTAGTATTGTCTCTCTTAACCCATCTTACTCCACTCTTACTGTTTCCTCATACCAAGAGGGATTTCTTACCATATCCCCAGTTCCATACTGCTTGAATGAAAAGAGTCTAGGGACTTATTGGTCTGGGAGAAATTACATTATATTACTTTACTCTTGGTCTTTGAGGGGATTTCATCAAGTTGCCTTTAAAATAAGTATGAGTTTCTAGAATTCCATTAAAAAATGAAAACACCTTTTATATATTCAATTAATGTTTTAGGAGACATTTTTAAGAATAATATTTGAAAGTCTTAATGGTAGTCTTGTAACTATTATCAGCATTGTGAATGCTAACTATACACTGTAGAGCAAAGAGCCTAGGGCTCATGCATATTCGCTTTCTTAACTCTCAGAGCAACTCCAGGAAAGGTAAGTTTCTTATCCTACTGGCTTTTTTTTTTCCATTTAAGAATAAACACAAAATGAACTGGTGGTGTCTATGTTATCAGCCAGTCAGTTTTAGAGAATTATTGTCTTCTGGACTTCCTGCTTTGGAAAGTACAAGTCCTTATTCTCACACCAGCAGAGAGAGAGAGAGAGAGAGAGAGAGAGAGAGAGAGAGAGAGAGAGAGAGAGAGAGAGACCGATTGACTGACTACTAATCACATGTTTAAAATCAATGATCCTGAGTTTTAGTGCCTTTCCCATGTCATACTCTAGAAGACTAGTCCGTATCATTCCCACACACATCCACTCCTCTCTTTCTTCTTCACAACATTCTTCCCTTCCTGTTTCAACCTCTCCCTTTCTCCATCCTCCCATCCCTTGTCCTGCACTTGCACATATGCCTCCCCCACCTCTTCCTAAGGCTCCTTCCTTACTCCAGGTAACTGCAGAGGAAACCCAGCTCCTGTACCTGGTGGCCTGGTCTGAGAAGGCAATGGCAGGGGCTGATGCTATGTGTACTATATCTGTTTAATTTCCTTGCATCCTGGGGAGTTAGAAGACATCAGAAGTCCTATACAGTTTCAGCACTGCTTCCAGGCAATCCCTGCTTCTTGACTTTTATCCATCATGAAGCAAGAGAGTTCAGGGTTCTGCCTCCCTCCTGGGGTTCAGAGCTATGATCTACTCTGAGCCAAATCTTTTGACAGAAATACTCCAAGTCTATGCATGTCCTTTACTTCACCCAAAGCAACATCTTTCAAAATAATTCAGTTAAAATTCCTACTTAAGGAAGAAAATCCCACTACCTGCACCAAAAATGGTCCTGCTATAAACAGAACACTTTCACTTTATGAAGAGAAAAACCTTGTATCTTATAAGTAAGTGCATCATGCTGTTCCTCAGATTTATGACTTCTGTGAAAATTGAATGTGGGAAATTGTCTGACATGTCCAAACCTAAGGAAGCCCACATGAGCAATCCTATATAAGGAGGAACAAGTTTTGTCCTAAGGAAAACCTCCAGGTTCTTCCTACAGGCAGGAAAATCTGAAAAGCACATAATTCATTAGCAGTATTCTGCATCATTTCTATGACAAAATACTAGATATGACCAGCTTAAAGGGAGGAAGGGCCACAGTTGCTGAGGCTCAGCCTGTGGCTGTCTGACTGCATTGCTTTCTGACAGGAGAGAACATTGGGATTGGAAGTACATGGTGGAGCAAAGCTGCTCACTTCGTATTGTCTGGGAAGCAAAGAGAGAGGCTAGTGTCTTATATCCTGGTATAATTTGTTATTGAGTCACTTGTAAGATCCTTGTTTAATAAAGACTATCATGGGAGGCAGAGACAGGCAGATTTCTGAGTTCGAGGCCAGCCTGGTCTACAGAGTGAGTTCCAGGACTGCCAGAACTACACAGAGAAACCCTGTCTTGAAAAAAAAAAAAGACTCATTATTTTTTATTGTTTGTTTGTCTTTGAGACAGGATCTCATACAGTTAAATTAGACTTGAACTTTGCTGAGGATAGCTTTGAACTTCTCCTCCTGCTTCTCTGTCTTGAGTTCATTGGTAAGGAAGTGTGGTTTATGTGCTTCTGAGGATTGAATCCAAGGCTTTCTATATGTTAAACAAGCATTCTGTAAACTTCATCCTCATCCCTAGGGAGTAACTATGTTTCAAACATGAGAAAACAGAATGGTGTTCTGTATATTAGAAGCTTTATGCATCGATAGATAAGTAAGTAGGTAGGTAGATGAAAGATAGATGATAGATGATAGATAGATATAGATAGATAGATAGATAGATAGATAGATAGATAGATAGATAGATAGATAGATAGATAGACAGATAGACAGAAAGACATAGGTAGATGGTGAGGCATAGATAGATAATTGAATAAGTATACACAAAGAAAAACATGTACAAGATGACGGAAAAACTTAAGCAAATAAATAGTTATGGTATGAAGACTTTCCAATAATAAAAATTATTGTTGCAAGTTATTATCATGTGCTGAGTCTATGTTAAGCACTTCATTTCACTTACTCGCCTCAGCATCAAATGAACTAAGAACTGTTCGAATTCTACGTTACAAATGAGGAAAGTAATGCCTGGAATGGTTATATGATCTATGGATGGTCACTCAGTAATGACCTATCACCATTTGAATCTACTCTCCTCTTATGAATAACTTATCTCCACAAGCATTTACGTTCCCACATTATAAATATGTAGTACTGACAGATCTTAAATAAATAATTCTATCAGGGATCTGGGTGAAAGCGTTTCCTATTGAAATGGTATTGAGCCATTCTCTGTGGTCCTGTATCTTTGTTACCAGCCCAGAGCATCTCTGGAGATGGCATGTAAACAGCCCTGCCTGACCTCCTGGCAGTGCTGTTAACACAGATCACTCCAAAGTCAAAGTTTCAGTGTCCTCAAGAAGACTTTGTGCGGTGGCTTTAATGTGCCACTCTGCCTTTCAAGAGCCCCACAACCTTTCAAATCTTAGAAAGCATTCACAAGTCATCAAAAGAACGGCAGGAAATAGAATTTGAACAGAATGGCGGGCTGTGCCTCTGTCAAGTATGACAAGACTTAAGTTCTGTGACATTCCAGAAAAAATGAGGTAGGTGTGGCATGGGCCACCACTCAAGAGCATCTTTCTCCTTTGCAAAATAGGTACAGGAAATTCTGATATGTGGTACAAGGAGTCATACAGAGAGCAGAAAATGAAGCTTCTATTTCACATGAATGCTTCAGGGGAAAATCTGATAAAATCCAGGAATCTTAGGTATTGAAATTGTGGTATGGGGTTAAAATGGAGCTGAACTATTTAAGGTTTCTTTTTCTTCAGGTTGAAAGATAAGGATAGAGTTTCATTATTCTACATGCAAATGTACAGTTTTTCTCCCAATAATTTATTGAAGAGGCTCTTTTCCCCAGTATGTATTTCTAGTATTTTTGTCAAAAAGTCAGGAGGTTGTAGCTGAATAGGTTTATATTTGGTTCCTCTGTTCTAGTCCATGTATACCTTTTTGGCAGTGTCTTGCTGATTTTGTTATTATGCCTCTGTGCTGTAGCATGAACTCCAGCCTGGTGATACCTCTAGCATCATGCTTTCTTCTCAGAGTTTCTTTGACTGGCTGGAATAATTTGAATTTCCATGAGTTTTTTTTTTTTTTTTTTTTTTTTTTTTTTTTTTTTTTTTTATTGTTATAGGGTTATTCTTTTCGATTTGTGTGAAGAATGGCATTGGAATTTTGGTGATGATTGCATTAAATCTGAAGATAGCTTTGGACAGGATGGCCTGCTTTTTCATAATATTAATTCTTCTGATCCATGAGTATGAAATTGTTTCCCATCTTGCTTGACTTAGTTTTAAAGTTTTCATTGCAGTTGTCTTTGACTTTTTAGGATTAATTCCAAGTGTTTTTTTCCTTGAAGCTATTATTATTAGGATTATTTCTCTTTTTTTTCTCAGTATATTTGTCATTTGTATGTAGGAAAACTACTGAATTTGGCATGCTAAACTTTTATTCTCCTATTTGAACATGACTTAACAACACGTAGAAGAAATGTAAAAGTTTGTAGATATAGAGGAATGCATTAACATGTTGTCTTCTGGGTATTTAGTGATCATTGCACTCATAAAATCACAGCAGCTGTGGTAATCTGATGTATCAATATTGGTCAGGTCAATATTCTTTCTAGGATGGGGAGGGACTATGGAGGCCCCATCCCCAACTGAGAATCTTTGGCAGCTAGGAATTGTCAGAGTTGCTCTTGAGGTCCTGAGTTCCCAATATAGCCACCAAGATCACCCAATTAGATCAGTAGATCAAAAAAAAATAAAAAATAAAAAATAAAATTCATATGGAAGAGCAAGGGACTTTTTGGGAAGAAAGTGCTGAGTTTATCATGATTAAGATGCAGATAAGAGAGGGTAAGAGGAATAAAAATGCTCAAAAGGGTATATACATATGTATGAAATTGTCAAAAATGAATTTAAAATGTGAATAAAAGGGAATAAAGATGTGGAATTATTCTAGACATACAATGTTAGTATTTGGAATATTTGGTTGTTGTTTTTGTTTATTCTCAAATCAAGTAAAATGACCCTTCACTGACTATGTAGGATGAGCAGAGGTCACTAAGGATAGACTTGGAATATTGCTTTGCCTGTTTGAGAGGTACGCATGTCAGCAGTCAAGATGACAGAAAATCCATGTCCCTTGGGGGTTTGGTACTGATTATTGGAAAAAGTTCAAGTTTATTCTGAGCCAAGTTTCTGTGATAAAGCTGGGCAATAAAAGTGAGGGAAAACAGAATTTCTTGTGTTCCTCAGAAGCCTTGTGAAGGAGCAAAGCCTTCACACAGACTTTGCAGGGAACAGCAATAGCACAGCTGGAATTAGGGCTAGTTTTCAAGAAGGTGCCCATTTCCCTGGAGTGGTGTCATCAGAAGTGGATGCAGAAGAAAATGTCTAGTCTTCTATAAGAGCAGCAGGCTCTCTTCAGGTGCTGAGGCATCTCTCCAACTCCAACCTCAATGAAATTTCAAAGCTCCTATAGAGGAAAAAACAAAAAGAGCTTTCCCCAAGTGAAGAAGCAGCCCCCAGAACAAAGGAAGTCTTTGCCAGCTACAAATCTGGCAGAAGATCAACATCCAGAATACGCAGAGAACCAAGAAAACTAAATAGCAAGAAAACCAACTTCCTTTCTTTTAGTGGATAATTTTGGAAAATTTATAATTGTGATTTCTTTATCTATTCTTGGTCATTATCCCCAAAGCCCCTACCTAGATGAAATGCAAGAACAGCCAGAATAAATCAGGAAGTCATTAGATCCTTGTGATATGGATCTCTCCCTGAGTCTGATGTCAAGTTTGGAAGTTCCCTCACTGCTCCATGGTTTTACCTAAACCACTGGTAATGTTTAGGACATCCTTTAGCAATGTCCAAGTGATGTTCTAATCATACTTTATGAGTTGGCTTATTAATCCTCACAGAAAACTCAGGGGGAGGGGAAGAATTCACTGTTACTACTATCTCATCATTGTAAAGATAAAATACAACCCTGGGCATCATGGTTTGCACAAACTTCTTCCACAAATAAATGTGATTCCTTACTCAGAAAAGGCCTGCCCCTTGTCCTTTATCTCTTCTTTCCATCACAGCAATGTATTCAATTGGCACTTTATTAGAAAACATAAAAGTTTCTCAGTTTTTTTGGTCACAAATAATTCCTATATTAAATGAAAGTGAAAGCACTTCTCGAATCAGGAAATTAAGCAGCACCTAAGCTAAAACGCCAAAGTCAGTATTTGGGTCCCATGGTACATAATCCATCCGGCCCTCACTTCCTTAGAAGCAGTTTGGGACAATGTGGGAAGATGTGAATGCTACAGTCAGAAGAAGCTGCTGGCTCATGTTTTGGTTTTGTATGAACATACAAAGAGAGGCTTCCCCTTTAAGGAAGTTGGGCATGAAGGTGGGAAAGGAAGGCAGAATGAAAAAAAAATCATTTTCTGGAACATTTATGTTGGGCTGTATTTTAGGCTTAACAGTAAGTATAGACTTACTAATGTAATCTAATATACTATTCTGTTCTGATCATATTTTATTTTTGCTCTACTGTACTCTGGGTTGCTAATTTATTTATATACGTTAATACTCTTTCAATGTTCCTCATTGCATAGATGAGGACACTGGGTCCCCAAACAGAGACCAAGGAGTCTGCACAGGTTATGGATGACAGAAATAAGGCTGAGTACAAGGGATCTTAGTGTAAACTCTAGGCATAGTCCCAACATCATCTTTCTAGGATAGTACTTATCAGCTCATGGCCAGATGCTGACATATTTGTCCTTCTCTGCTATGAAATGGCCATTCAGCCCTGCCTGTGTTCTTGCCATATTCCAGCTGCTGTATAAGGAAATGGCAGATTTTCCAGTTACTCTTGGGCTCCTGGGACCTCAATCATGGTACAATGTGACAGCAAGTTATTTGCAAGACCAATAGTTTCTGGAATTGCTTCTGATGGTCTATCTGTCAGAGGGTGAAAACTCTAAAGGGGGTGTTCAGAGAAGACTCCTTTACCTACCTTACAACAGTGAGGCAGTTTATTTTGTCCATTTCTATCCTGGGCAAGAGAGAAAGATGAGGTTGTGGTGTTTGTAAATTTCTCCCCACACTCAACTCATCTGTGCTATGAATTTGCTTTTGAGTCCTACATTTTGGCCTAAGAAGACATCCATGTTACATCAACCACATATCTCTAAGCTCCCTCCACAGATGTACCAATGAGTTACATCAGCTTCAGAGGTGTTTTGTCTGTGATTGCATTCGTCTTTTATGTTTCTCATAACTCATACTCTCATCCATGTCTCTGGAAGCTAATGCTGTATATATAGCCACTGTCATTAAAATAGGCAAGTTCTTTCTTATGTCTTACTTCCATTCTCTTCTCTTGTCTACTTTATTGAAATGCACAGAAAAACTTGAGGGAAGAAAGTTTCAATGCCTAATTCTGTCTTTGAAAGACTCTTAGCTTCTTTGAGTCACACAAGAAATGTTTTAAGTATCTCTGGGATTGAACCATGACCTTGAACATGCTAAGAAGCACTCCACACTTAACTGTAGCCTCAGCCGATTGCCATGAAGTCTTTACAAATCTACCAAACCTCTTACAGCTCCATGAACTCACTTCAAACGATGTTCCTCTGGAAATGCCCTGATATAAAAGAGAAGTTTCTGGAAATGTCAAATCCTACATACACTTTCCAAATCCAACAAAACTACACTTTACAACCAGTCAATGTGAAGTCACAACTGTACTTTAGTGTTCTGAATGCCGACATCTATCCAGTCCCAGAGCTTAATGGGAAACAAGGCTTAGGCTATTTCTATAGGTTATGACTCTCTGTCTTCCTTTATTAGTTGTGAGATTGCATAAACACTTGTTTACATCACCATGTCCTCTGTTATGAGGACTCAATATCTTTTTTCATGAACAAATTGACAATAGAAATTAGTAAGACCATGTGTAAGATAGCAGTCCATAAATGCAAGACAAAATTCACCTGGTTTTCCTGACAGTATTTTGGCATGATTTCTCCCTAGATGCCTCATTATGTTTTGGGAAACAGGTACACTCAATCCTAGGGTCACTCAACCAGTGTGTGAATTCCTAGTTGCGGACTTTTATCAGCAATGTGATTTTGGCTGTTTGATGACAGTAATGACCCTTAAGTCTGACCCTTGTGAAAATCCACTGAATTTTGCAAGTTCTGGGTGCTCACTAATCTTATTGTCAACAATATTAATATCAATATTGATTACTATTCATGCTGGTTTGCATCATATAAAAGTCACCATTATTAACATTGCAGAGTTCTGTTTCACATATCCAATTTTAAATGGTTGTTGCTACTGAACACTGTTTTGTTTTCAGTTTGCACATAAAGGGTTGATTTAGATTTTAATCCCCAGTGCCTTATACATTGTAGATTGTAATAATTAGGTGACAACAATATTTTTCTGGAACTGTCTTATCTCACAGTTTCTCATTACTGCACCTTCCATGTTACTAGCCTTGATCTTTCCCCACCTCCCTTAACATCTAATGTGTGTCAACACAATGGGAAACCAGGTTGATTTAATACCAGCCTGTGGTGAGGGCCCCTGTCCATTGATGCCCACTTATCCTGAGTCCCCAGCTTAGGAAGAGTGGAACTGTCTCACTCACAGAGATGTTCCCTGTGTTATATGCATGTTGTGGAACCAGCTGCCATAAAATTGAATTACAGGTGTCATATCCTTCCAGCCTTAAATTGCTCCATTATCACATGGGCCTTTCTGTTTGTTTGGAACAAATAACTGTAATTTACTAGGATGCTAAGAGACGAGGGTATAAGCAGTCAGGGGTTGTTTAGGGTTTCCATAATGATGGGAAATTACTCCTATCCATTTCAAGTGCAGTTTCTCTCCCAAGCCACCACATTCAAATGTGAAGTGAGGAAATGGCTCACTTTTTTAATACTCCTCGCTCAGCACAATGGTCTTTAAAGGCACTCCAGGTTTCTGCAATGTTCTTCACCACACACCCAATCAGTTTTATTTATTATATCGTGGGATATGTTCTGTAATGATTTCTGAGACAGTCAAGAGTGACAGGACCATTTGCTTTCACTAACTTGAGCTTTGCAACCCATTTCCTCTTAATTTGGTGGACGTGAAGCAGAACTTCTAGAAGTAAGAGCCTTGAGACACTTAGGGGGTTGCTCCCAGAAAACTGTCATCTTGCTCACACCAGAGCATAGCTGGCACCTGATCCCTTGGTCTAAGCTTACCCAATGGATATGCTTTGGCTTTCCATAGAGCAGTCTTTTTTTGCCTGTCATGAGGAAATGACTATCAACAAAAAGGCTCCTTTCCTGCTATCCTGAGGGCAGTTCACACACTGATAGATTGTTCCCATACTGCAGTGTGGAGGTGAGGTGGCAGTCAGCAGGTTGCAAAATGCTTGCTGCTTCTTCAGAGTCAAGCTAAGGCAGCAAAGAAAGTTTATGAGAATTTCTGTTTTCTGTTCCAGTTTTAAAAATCAGCTGCTGAATTGCCAATGTGACAACTGCCTATAAGTAGTAATGGAGACAATGGTCCTGGAAGAAAGTTGCAATTAGATAGGGACTGGGTTAAGTTAAACAAAGCATGTGGATGCTTTCAGATAATACTCTTGGCATAGTCATGGTTTTTACTATGCAAAGCTATTCAAAGATGTCCTACATATAAAATCCACATAATTATAAAAATTAAGGATCACATGGGGTAGGAAAGCCTATAATGGTAGCAACTTGTTCATAGGAGACTGAACCAGGAGGATCCTGCCTTCCAAGCCAGCCTTTGCTACACAGTGAGAGCTTGTCTTGGAGAAAATAAAATAGAGAGGAAAAGAAATCTGCCCTGACATCACTATAGTCCAACTTATTTCTTATCAGTTAGTTGTGGGCACTTGTCTTCTAGATGTAATTCCTGAAGCAGAATACAACTCTCATTTACAATTGTTTTAATGTAAATACTTTCTTAATTTTATTTTATATATGAGTATGTGTGTGAGTGTGTGTGTGTGTGTGTGTGTGTGTGTGTGTGTGTGTGTGTGTGGTATATGTGTGTTTTGATGAGGAACATGTACACATACATGGAGGCTAATTTGTTGGTAAGTTGTTAGGTATACTGATTTATCAGCCTTATTTCTTTGAGACTGAGTCTTCTGGAGCTAGGTAGCCAACCAGCAATCTTTAGTGATCTTCTTGTCTTTAATCCCTACAATGCTAGGATTACTGGCACACACAGGCATGCTTGATTTTTTACATGGATACTAGGGATTCAAAGTGAGGTCATCATGGTTGTATACCAAGTGTCCTTCCCCATTGAGACATCTTCCAGCTCTATTTTGTATTCTTATAGCTTCACTCTCCCCCCAACGTATATACACATATTATGGCTTTTAAATTTATCTAATGTATGTAGCTCTAACCTATTCTTTTTAAGGACTGATAATGCTTCTGTGATATATAATGGGTATACTGTAATTATCTTCTTATGTTGATGAACGTTTAAATCACATTGACCTGATTTTATTTTTAAAATGCATCTCTGTGAATTTTCATGTTCATATTTCTTTATTTGGGATTTCCAGGTCTGTAGGCTACAAATCTAATTTTCATTGTAATGATACACTATTTGAACTTGTGAAGTTTTCATTCTATTGATGAACTAGAGTTGAGCCCACAGTGCTAACTGACGCAAATTTGCAAGAGCTTATACGATCAGACCCCAAAGTGTTCTGTTGGGCAAAGTATTCCATTAAAATATAATTGTAATTTACAAGTTTCTTCCCACAGGAGCTCCTGCGAAAGTGAGCATCCCTGCTTCAGGAAGTGAGAGAGGGGCTCACTTGGGTTGAGGGGTTCAACCTGGGATGGTTGAGCAGGCAAAAACACCTGTTACCAACTTGATAATCTGAATTTCATCTTCAGAACGCATATAGCAGAAGGGTGGAATTGGCTTCAACAAGTTTCACTCTGTCCTTTACACACACAGTACCATAGCATATACCCCATGTTTATCACCCCCAACACTAAATAGGTAAATATTAAGTTAGACAGACAGAGCTATGCATGGAGGCCCTATCTCAAAAAAAAAAAAAAACTGTGAGGAGAATGTTGATTTTAAGTGATTTTTTTTTTTTATCATATTAGGCATGGATCATGCCATATGGGGACAGTACACAGAGTAGCAGGGAATGTGACCTGGCCTGAATTGGCTTCTAAGAAGCTTAAGTAAATGCAATCATAGCACATTGTTTGTGGATGCTATGAGAACGCTGAGATGAGAATGGAATGATCCATTGGATGGACTGTGCCATGCACAACCCCAGTCCCCAGTAGGCCATCCACATTACACTCTTGACCATCCTCTCACTATAAATAACCATCCAACGTCCTTAAGATACTGGACAGGCCCATTAAATCCTATAATGTCTGGCCTTTGAGCCACAAGGAAGAAATCATTTGGATGGCCTCTGAGATTCTTTGTGTGCATTTTATTCATTTTGAAAAAAAAAAAGCATCTCAAGTTTGTTCATTGTTTTATAATCCTGTTAGCAAGCTAGCCATGATGGCAAATACCTTTAATCCCAGTATTCAGGAGGCAGAAACTTATCTCTTTGAGATCATGGCCAGCCTCATCTTCATAGTGAATTCCAGGACAGCCAGGACAACATGGCAAGACACTGTCTTAAAATAGACAACAGGAACTCCCAACCCCCTTCTCAGCCTAATGATGTCTGAAAAATTATATTCTTTCTAGAAACAGTATACAAACAGCCAAAAAATTGTCAAATTTCTTTTTCTTTTTTCTTGATATGTGTGTGCTTGAAATTAAGATATAATCATATGTTTTCCCTTCTCCTTTCTCACTCCAACCCTTCTGATGTACCATCACTCTTGCTCTTTCAAATGCATAGCCTCTATTTCTTTAATCATTTCTATATATACATAATCCTTAATATATAAGTCCATTTCTGATCAATTCATAGTACGTTTTATGCTTTTTAAAGAGAGTCTTGTGTGCCCTATGGTGGCCTCCAACCCACTCTATAGCAGCTAAGGATGACCTTAAAATCCTCATATGTTGCTTCTACCTCTGATAGGTTGAGATTTCAGGCCAGGAATTGTAGGCATACACTACCATGCCAGGCAAGGAATGAGTGTTGTCAAGGATATGGGCAAAGTGGGTATACATCTGTGGTTCTAGCAATTTGGGAAGCAGAGGCAGGAGGATCTGCTGATTCCAGGAGTTTGAGAACAGCTGTAGGAATGCAGTGAGACCTTATATAAAATAATACAGAAATCCTAACTTGAAGAAGCTGGGCATGAAAGATCTTCTAGGAGCACAGACTGCTCATCCTGCCTGCACATCCCTTATCTGTTTATCTATCCTGTGTTATGATAATGATCTTGATGCTTTCTTCCTTGAAGTTCTGTCTGTCTCATTGGTTTTGCTTGTGCTGTAACCATCATGGTATGTGACAACAGCTAAAACCACTCTCATTTATTAGCATGTTTATATACTAAACAGTTTACATACACTAATTTGTTCTTCCGTTAGCTGATAAATATTTATCAAATGTGAATTATGTGCTAAGTACAATTTCAAGTACTGAAATTACAGCAATAAGCACAATGAAGTTTCTGGCCTCATGAAGAGCCCAGACAAGAAGTCGATAAATAATTGATGCCATATTTTATTCTTGATACAAATCAGTGTGGAGAAAAATTAAGTGGCTAGAGTGTAATGAGGCAGTAGTTGTATAGGCTGTCAGGTAGGCCCTCCTATGGACTGTCATTTGAGTGGTGATTGTAAAAATGCCTCATAGGTTTTAATCCATGTTTGTTTACCATATGTGTACACTGCTGTGAGATAGGTACAACTGTCTATACTTCACATGTCAGTAACCTAGATACTTAAGTTTATTGTGACACTCTTACAGTAGTAAGGAACAGAAAAATCCATGGACTACTGACCAATCCGATCAAGCATTTGATAGGATAATAAACTAGAGGAGAGACGAGATCTAGCAATGGTTCTAGTTAGACAATCTGATGATGTCTTGGCTGTCCTCTCTTCTTTTCTCAACCTTTTCCTCATGGCTTGCTTCATGGAGGCCCCCGCAGATCCAGGCAGTGCATGTATATTCCCTTCAGGGTTAAGGTAAAGTTTTACCTGCCCTTCTGACTCTAGTATCAGGAAAGAGAGACTCACCAGTCTTATATGTAGACATCAATGGCTCCTAACCCCTCCTGGATGAAATGATGTTTAGTTGTTTATAATTCTCAGCAAAAGAAACTATGGGGAGGGGAATGTAGAAATTAGTACTGGGTTCATGTTGGCTGGGCAGGGAACCCATACTGAACATCACATTTCTAACTGATCACAAATATGTCTCATAGCAGTAGAGTACTTATTTTATCTCTCTTTAACTGATTCACTAAGAATTAAGATGTCTTAAATCTCTTACATCTTTGACACTTCCAGGATGTGGAGGCTGTGAGTAGCGTCTACGACAAACTCCTACTAAAATACTAGCACAGACTTTGCCAGGGGGTCCAGCAAAGTTTAGTTGCCACACAGCTGATAATGGTCACAGCACACTGCTCTCTGAAGTCTAATTTCCAGCCTCTGGGATTTGGTATAAATTTTCCTCATTAGTCTATATCATAAGGCCATCTGATGATTGATACATGGTTTGTAGCAAATGCAGGGATCTTGAATATATCTGTACATGCAATTAAGATATGAGGTTCTGGGTAAAGTGCTGGAGTAAGTCTCTCATCCTTGGTTGATACATTGACCCATTGTTTGGGAATCTTCCAAAGTCACAGAAAATCTTACACCTTCTGAGTATCTTTCAGTCCACAATGGTTTTCTCCTTACTAATCATTCACTTTACACAGCTGTCCTGGAAAGTAGGGCAGAAGTCAATGTGGCCATTTACCTTATGGACAAGTTTTATCTGTAAGTGAAGTGATGCTTAGGAAAGTTTAAATGACTTAAAATGTGAAAAGAAGCACCTTTTCCTAACCATAAACTTCTCAGCCTAGTTATTTAAACACATAAAACCACACATGCAGGCATTGACTTATACACACATTTCACACACACAAACACACACACACACACACACACACACACACACACACACACACTTGTTTTGTTTTGTTTTGGTTGGTTGATTGGTTGGTTTTTCAAGACAGGGTTTCTCTGTGTAGCCCTGGCTGTCCTAGAATTCACTCTGTAGACCAGGCTGGCTCTGCCTGCCTCTGCCTCCCACGTGCTGGGATCAAATGTTTGCACTACTGCCTGACTTCACACACACTTGTACAAACACATATATGTGCACACACCTGTGTATGTGCACACACACTCACATACACCAGTGATGTGATTCATTACTCCAATTGAGAGAGTTGGCTCAGATTTCTTCTGTAGAAACTGAAACCCCATTGTTCAAATATTGGATGATTCTTCCTGGAACATGGATTCATTCACTTGGTCAAGTACAGGCCACAAGTCTTTAAATGTAAAATGAGGACATAATCAATGCTTTTGAAAATAGCTTCAGCCTATTTCTCTTTAAAGATTGTTTTACTTTTTAAGTATGTGTGTGAGTGTGTGTGTACGTGTGTGTGTTTTGTGTGGGCATGTTTACATAAGTAAAGATGCTCAAGGAGATGAGAAGAGAACATCTTGGATCCAGAATTCTAGGCAGTTGTCAGCCACCTGATATAGCTGCTGAGAACTGAATGCAGACCTCTGCATGAGTGACATGTGGACTCTTAACTATTAAGACATCTCTCCAGCTCCTGGCTTGGTCTAACTGCAGGAAGAATAATGCATTTCATTATCAAAGACTGAAGTCATGCATAAGTGTTTGCATGACACAGTGACATTTTTAATTCAGTCACAATTCCAAAAGATGGCCACCATTAGCAGGCTCATTTTTATATTCTCAGGCACTTTTCAGTGCTGAATTGTACAATAGTTTTGTGACAGTAGCTATAATTGTCATTAGTAATTGATATGATAGTTTTATAATTATTGTTTCCTAATATCTTATGAAAACGTCCATACTATTGCATCAGCATTAATCCAAATACATGCAAATGTACAAAGACACACCCAAAGTTTTGTGACCACATAGTATTTTGTTTCAGAATTAATTAGGACTTCTAGGCGATTTCTTAATAATAGTCATTTGTTTTCCATCACATACTTGATGTGACAAGTGTTCAGGAACAAGCATACATGTCTTTAAACAAATGTTCAGTATTTCCACAGGAAATACACATCGAAGTTGTGCTGATTAGTCTGAAAGCAGGCACATTTCCATGTTCATAAACATTACATTTACAGTGTTTGAGAGTCTGTGCCACCCCTGCACTCCCCCTTGCACTCCATGTTAAATGTTTTTAATCCCTGCTAAGCTGAAAGGCAAAACAGCTATCCACCAGTTCAATGTATTTCTCTTGACTTACCAGTGACTGGAATATTATTATCACTTGGTAATTGACTATAACATCTTTGATCAGTTGCACATGCACATTTAAGTTCTTTTCTGGAAAATGTGTTTGTTTCAGGCCTGGAGAGATGGCTCAGCAGTTAAGAGTACCTGTCAGTATTCCCAAGAATCTGCTTTTTATATCCAGCATCCATATGGCCGAAGCTAGAAGAAGGTGTCAGATCTTTTGGATGTGGAGTTCCAGGGGGTTGTGAGCTACCATGTGGATACTGGAACTGAATCTGTGTGCTCTTTGAGGGTAGCATGTATTCTTAACTACTAAACCGTCTCTCCAGTCCTGTATTTAAGATCTCTGCCTAGTTTTCAGGTTGGTTGTTTTGCATATGAAGAAATTTTCCCTCTTATAGATAACAGCTCTCCATGTGACACAAATGTGGCAAATTATTTGGCTCTGTCCTTGTCCTTTCTCTTAATTGTGCTTATAAAATCCTGTCATACCAATTTTTAAAATTATATAGCAAAATGTGGCAGTCATTTTCCTTTTGAATTTTTGTCATTACTGCACCAAATAGTCAACTCCAAAACAGTCTGGTTCCATGATATTTCTGAACGGAGCCTGGGCAATATGGGAGCTGGAAAAATTTGAATAATTATCATCCTGTGATGATATTTACCCGCAGCCATTTGCGGTGTATTCCAAATCAGGATTTAATAACCGGTGGCATATTTGCACAGACTTTCTCATTTTCTAACCACTTAAAATTAGTTCTCAAAGATGAATGACTCATTTTTAATATCGTCCCTTGTGTTTGGCTCAACACTGGGAATGTGTTTCAGGGAGAATCAGTGACTTGGCTCTTATAGCAGAGGTGTGAGCTAGTGACTGAGTTTTGTTTATATTACCTAAGTATTCGCACTAGTGAAAGAATCATTCCAATGGTGAGGAGGCTTTTCTTTTCTTTTCTTTTCTTTTTTCATAATGGGTTGGAATAGAAATGATCAGAAGGGTGCATAAACACAAGGTTTTCTGATTGGCCTTTCAGGGGATTCAGTAAGTGAATAAATATGCTTAGAAATGAAGCATGCAATGTGTCACACATTCAAGTGACCTGTTTGTGTCTTTTCTCACTATGACCAAGGCCTTGAGTTTATACTCTTCTACTTCATAATGCCATGAGAATGAATGACCACTCTTTCTTTTCTTTTTTTTTCTTTTCCTCTTTTCT
>NW_022196911.1:42790501-42801020 GCF_008632895.1 Mastomys coucha | reverse complement strand
TGCCTCTGCCTCCCAAGTGCTGGGATTAAAGGAGTATACCACCACTGATCACCCTTTCAATGTCTCAGAGTTTTTTATTTTGTTGTTGTTTTCTAACTAGAGTGATGTTTCCACAACTGTTCTCTAAGAGTCACTTACTTTGCCATTTCAGATAAACATTGCATTGTCAATTATTAAAAAATAAAACACCTGGGAGATCTATTATACCTTAGTACTCTGTGGCCCCAGGAACAGGCACTATTTGAAAAATCATAGCAGAAGAAGGCAAAAGAAGTGAATAAAAAACTAGTAAAAACTGCCATTAATTTGGCATTTTACAAGAAGGTTCTCTCTGGCAGTCAGTTCACGCTGCCTGATAAAGTAGCCCAACTTTTCATTTTTATTTTACTTTTTACATCTCAATCTTTCGTGACTTAAAACTGATGACACCCGAATACTTTTTCTAGCAGTTACTACATATTTATGAAGAGCAGTTAATCTGTGGGAAAGGAGAGAGAGGAGGAACATCATAAAATTTTAAAGTTGAGCGAATCTCAGACTCACACACAGTGGAAGAAACAAGATCTAGTCAGATTATATTACTTGCTCAGCATCAAATATTAGTCATTATGGTAAAAAGTAAATACTAAAAAAATAATAACAGAGCAGGAGGACTTGGGAGCATTCATCTAGTATGAGGAAGGGAACAACTTATGATTTCCTCACACTGTCTGTGTAGCAATCCCCATCACTTCTTATCTTCTTAGTCTTCCACATCTGCCAGAGACCAGAGTAAGGATTTTTAAACTTAATCCATTCTCACCTACATCTATTTATTCTGTCCATGATACCTTCCCCACTTGTATTCTCTGGGGCAGGAGTCTGCCTCTTCCTTAGGTCCTGTCATTTTGGCCTATTCCCTGCGAAGAAATGACTACAGAGACAGAAAGAATCTGTGATGGATGGAAAAGTGCCAAGGGAAATCCCAAGAACACAAACACTTTTTAATGCATATTGGAGCAATATCATGTTGCCCTCATCAACAGGAGTGTCAATATCAAGAGCATCATTGCTGTCTTAAACATCACCACCACTATCAAGGCAGGACATTTATTGAAAGTGTGTTGGAAAAGTGCCAGAATGTAGCATAAACTCCTGGTTCCCACTAAAAGGAACCTGCAATAATGCATAATCCAAGCACCATCATGAAAAATTACTCTGCTCATAACACCAATATGACTAGATCAGGAAAACCTTAGACTATCACAGGACATTAACAGATTTTTAAAGAGTTTGTGTTTTAAGCACATATTGAATTCTTCAAATGTGTTTGCAATATCCAAATAATCATCTGATATATTTTTATTAATACTTTTATGAGGTAGATTCTAACAATAGATTCTCAAGTGTTAAAAATTATTCTTTCAAAAAATTATTCTTTCATTTCTAGGATAAATTATGCTTATTCACAGCATGATGCCATTTATATGAAAAATTTAAACAAGCAAGCCTATATTACATATTATTTTGAATATTTATAAGTATAATGGGAGTATTAAGACACAAGCTGTAGGAAAGACATGTATACACTAATTTCAGGAAAATGATTATCTTTGAGAGTGGAAAAGATGAGGTCAATGAGGAGGCCTCTTTAGCAGAATCTTACCCCATTTTCTTTCATTTAAAAATAATTTAGAGTCACAAATGTAAATATTTGTCTAATGCAGGAGCCTGTTCACAGTTATAGATTATGTTATTTACCATAATTTTGGAGAATTGACATGGCTCATATTCAGAAAGAGAAATAGAAACTAGAAATAAGGATAAAGTTACAAAAAATGTAATGTAAATGGCTAAATATTAAATATAAAATGAAAATTAATTCCCACATGTAAGATTAAGAGTTAAGCATGAATCTCCTCAGAGCCCATGATATTGACCCCCAAAAGAGCATTGAATGTCTTTTTCTTTTGAATACTAATTTAAAACATGCCAATATTTCTGGAAACAGGAAGTAAATTCTGTTTGGTGTCCAGGAACAGACAAGGAGGGAGACTACAAATGTATACTCTACTGAGCAGATCTGAGGTCACATGATGCAGAAATGAGATGTGTATGCTGTTATTAGAAGTTTTCAGGAGAAGAGACGACTTTTACACCTTTTCTTCTCTAGTTTGGACAGGACAGACCTGTGATAGCATCATTGGGGTGGATGTTAGCGAACCAAACCACAAAATTAACAAGATCATGCTACTTCAACCCTAGGGGCCTTTGGAGACTGAGGTCAGATCAATACAAGCTCATTAGATGTGTGGCTCCATTCTCAGCATCTAGCAGGAATTCACTCATCTTCTGAATGAACACCCAGGCAAAATGGCTTTGTTTTCTGCGTGCTATAGACGAAGATAAGGAGGTACAGAGGGAGAGCACATGTCTTTTGAAACATGTCTGCCTCGTGTCATTTGTTCTTCCTCTTCCCCTGCTGACTATTCATGAACTGATGTGACCCTGTCTCTCTCCCTCTTTTTAAATCCCTAATCCTTCTAAATCCTTGGACCCCCTACTCCGTCTATTTCTCTCAGACTCTGGGATAGAGACTGGCATGCAGGACTTTGACTTAAGGCTCACTGTTAAAACCAGTGTTTGTCAGCTAAACGGGAGAAAAAGTTTGAACTGGGGAAGTGATTTCTAGGAAAGTTTGTGGGGCATTTTTTGATTAATTATTAACATAGGAGGCCTCAATCTACTGTGGGCACTGCCGTCTCTGGCTGGTTAGTTCTGAGGTGTAGAAATAAGCAAACTGAGCAAAGGAGGAGGAACAAGAGAATAAACAATGTTTCCCCCAAGGTTTATGCTTCCTTTCCTGCCTCCAGAGTCCTACCCAGACTGGAAACTGTAAGGGAAAATAAACCCTTTCCTCCCCAGGTTGCTTACAAAAACAAAAAACAAAACAAAACAAAAACCCTGGGATAGAATCCAGTACACTCTTCTGGACTCCATGGGTACTGTGCACTCATACATACATACTTTTTTTTTCTTCTATTGATTTTTTTTTATTTACAAGTTAAATGTTATTGTCTTTCCCAGTCTCACCCATCACATCCCTCCTCTCCTCTTTGCCTCTAAGAGGGTACTCCCCTACCCACCCACTCATGCCTCACCCCTCTAGCATCCCCCTTCGCTGGGGCAACAAGCCTCCACAGGACCAAACACCTCTCTGCTCACTGATGCCAGATAAGGCAATCCTCTGCTACATATGTAGCTGGAGCTAGGGCCACTCATGTATACTCTTCAGTTGGTAGTTTAGTCTCCAGGGGCTCTGAGAGGTCCTGTTAGTTAATATTGTTGCTCTTCTTATGGGATTGCAATCCCCTTCAGCTACTTCAGTCCTTTCCTAACTCTTCCATTGGAGTCTTTGGGCTCATACTTTAAAAATAAAATAATTCTTTTGTTAAAGATGAGAATGTATTCATTTGCATGCAGGGTTTATGACTATAGTAAAGACTGTTGCTTCCAAAACTTTATTGTAAATACAAGTCATATTGTGCTTGCTAAAATACAGTTCACAGAGCATCTCTACTAGTTCTGAAGTCCATAGGCTTGAGTCAGTCCCCAAGAATAATAATACATAGTAGTTGGAACAGGAAGTGGTAGAGAATACAGAGGGACTGAACATTTGCAAATCCCTGGGTTGCTCCAGCCTTTTATATAAATGAAAGCACAAGTTATGTTGAAATCTCAATGACTGTGGTAACTGTGCCAAACTATATCCAATGGGATATCTTTAGACAGGAAAGGCTATACAGTGAGATTACA
Source organism: Mastomys coucha (assembly GCF_008632895.1). NCBI lineage: Eukaryota > Metazoa > Chordata > Mammalia > Rodentia > Muridae > Mastomys > Mastomys coucha. The sequence goes on along the minus strand of NW_022196911.1, from coordinate 42,797,225 downwards.
CAGGAAAATGTGTTAACTACTCTGAAGGGCCTGGTGGCTGTGGCTTTTAGCTCATTCCTGACACAGATTAATGTTGATTTAGTTTCCTGTGTTCAGATGAGCCCCCAGCAGACGTGAATACCAACACCGTCTTTCTGTGTGCCAGCTCCTTCTTAATTAAACTCTAAAATAAAGAAAACAATTAAGTCCTCAATCCTATAAATGTAGGCATTTTATGTTGTTGTTCCAAAATTAATTTTTAGAAACACAACTGTTTTTTTGGGGAGAATGTAGTTAAGTTTAAAAAAAAAGAGAGAGAGAGAAGTAAGCAGGGCTCCAAAGCTGTCCTTATATTTACAGCAAAAACATTTCTGCTTAAAGACTTGGTTAGAGCCTTGTCCCCCTCCGATGCTCAATTAGATCATAAAGCTGGCCCAGTCCCTATTTCATCAGCATCTAGCGGTGTCTCCTCTGGGACTTGTGTTTTCCATAGTCATGCAGCGCTTCACAGCTGGACAGAAAATGCTGCCACATTATGCCTGAATGTGACAAACTTGTGCTTTTAAGCCCTCCCAGGAATTTCACTCTCCTGCCGGAGCAGACTGACACAAGAACAGATGGTCCATGTTGGATCACTGCAACTGCCTTGGCTATTAAGAAGTAAGCTCCTTGGAATAGCAGCTAGTACATTAGGTTTTGTTGATGAATGTTTGGAAGACTCTGTGACTCTGGGCTGGCTCTACAGTAGATCTCTAAGCTTCTTCAGGGAACACGATGCTTGGCACACAGTGGTGCTCAGCTGGTGCCAAGGGATAAAATGAAATCATTGGAAATATCCACACACAAGTGCTTCCCCAGTTCTTGGCTCGGCAGTCACCCATTTCTCCTGGACAAAGACTCTGATGGGAATTAGCATGCAAGACTTAGAGTAAGAGCGTCTGGTGAAATTAGTGCTTGTAGGGAAGACAAGAAGTTTTGAACTGGAGAAGTGGTGCAGATTGTGGTGCAGTTCTACAGGCCACTAGGTTTGAGTTAATTCCCAGAGGACCAATAAGTTTGACTTCCCCACAGTATACAGCAGGAGTGAGAGTACAGTCCTTTGGCTCTAGCTAGATAGTTCTAAGTTTGAACCACATATTAGAAACTCCAGTATGTCCTGCCAACCCACATTGTTTCTATTTGAGGTGCAAAAACTGGACGATTCTATGTCTTTCTTTTATTAATCATTGGATGTAGTGAAGTCCTGCATGCCCACATGGGAAATTCTACAGTAAGGTCAACAGATTGTGTTCTGGGTGGAGGTATGGGTAATACCCATGCCCTGATCAGGTTGTAGGCAGCTTCCTGGTTCTGGTACAGAGTTCAGTGGGTAATGGGATACTTATTGAACCCCACCACACTTATGTTGAGATGCTAATCCTCAAGGTGATGCCCTTAGGAGGTGGGGGTCTTTTAGATGTCATTAGGTGATACGGTTGGCACACTTATGAATTGGCTCAGTGCCTTTTAAAGATTATAGTTCTCTCTGCTATAGGAAAAATATATGAAACTAGCCAACTGAAAGCTAGAGTGCCTTCATTTGGAGGCAGCCATGCTCTGTGCTTGGCCATGCCCTTTACCTTTTATTTAAAAGTGATATGTAATGTTTGGTGGATGGATGAGAACATGTTTCTTGCTAAGAAAATTTTTAAAAGATTTTTTTCAGAAGATATTGGTCCCATATGCTAGGTGTATTGGGAATACATGGCTTCTAAGCTGAAAATGAATTGACAGTTGCATAGGCCCAGGAGTAAAGATGAGACCATATGAGAAACAGGTAATCATCCAAGTCACAAAATTCAGAGGAGCTTGCAAGCAAGCTCCAGCTGTGCCAGCATCTTTTATCTGTTTCTTTAGGGTTCTTTGTGCCTCACAGAAGAGAAGAAAGCAAAAAGAGGATAGGCCTGATCAAAGAGATGGAGTAAAGGAATCCCTAGTGGGAACTCTAGACTGGGGAAAGATCTGGAAAAGAGGACTTGTAGAATAGTAACAGAGCAATGGAGGGATCATGGAACCATATGAACAGAGCTCAGCAAGGGCCCATTTTCATCTGGGTCCTGGAACAGATTCACAGACACAGGACCCTATCTAGATGAATCCGCTGGTGTATCTGAGTTCAGAGAACCTTTCTTATGAATATAATTAGTGCAAAAGCTGACTTTTTTTTTCAGAATTTACTACGTGGCATATCTAAGAAAGAAGGGCACTCATGGGTTGGATTTATGTACATGGGTGGCCCCATTTTCCCTTGGTATTTATTTACATGGTGGCTTTGAAATTACTGTTTACTACACACTTTCTTTTCTTAATGCTCAGAGGAAACTATCATAGGCCCCAACATACATATGTTTACTTTGTGCTCATTCTTTAGTATCCAGACCACCATCCTCCAACATCCTCTGTGGTATGCCTCATCTTCTTCCTATGGCTTCTTTTACAAGGATGACAAAATCATTCCAGCCCATTTCTTCCCCAGGCTCTTTCCGCACATTGGAAATAATGCTGCACTGCATTTGACTCTTTCCTGCCCAGATCCCTCTATAGTTTGTCTCTGCTTTTGAATTCTGTCTTGTCTTTACTGTTTGAATTTTTTTGAAACTTGTATTTGTGATATATTGTGTGGTCTCTGCCACTATCCATCATTTCTCTCTCACATACATAGATCATGTATTCTTTGACACTGTTTTTCATGTCTTATATGTTGTTCCACAAATGACAAGCACAAAGTTTCAGTTCATTTGCAGCTTCCTTAGTATCTGGAACAAGGCATAAGTTACTCAAAATCCATACTGGCTGGCTGGAAAGAAGTAAGGAAGAAGTAATTTTGATAGTTAATGATGGTTGTTAGTTTGAAGGGGTCTGGAATCACTAGGAGATGAGCCTCCAGGTGACTTGTGAAGGATTATTTATATTAGCTCCTAGGAATACCTGTGAGGGATTCTCTTTTTTAGAAAAGTATTTTGAAATTCACATTTTAGTTGTATTGATGTAAATGCATATGTATATATGTGTGTATGTATATATGCATATACATACACACATATATACATATATATATACATATACATACACACATATGTATGTTAGGCTGTGCACTTATATGTGGGTACCTGCACAAACGAGAGGGGGTTATCAGATTCCCTGGATTTTAAGTTATAGGCAGTTGTGAGTCATCCAATGTAGGTGCTGGGAATTGAATTCTGGTCCTCTATAAGAGCAGCAATTGCTCTTAAACACTGAGCTATCTCTTCAGCACCTATTAGGAGATATCTTTATCAGGTTCATTGAAGTGGCAAGAACTACCCCAAAAGAAGGAAGAACCATTCCCTTGATTCGAGCCATGGACAGTATAAAAAGGAGAAAATTGGCTGAGTAGTGTCATTTGTTGCTTTTCTAAATATAAATATGGATGCAGTATGACTAGCTGCTTCAGGCTCCTGCATCCACCCCATCCCACCCTCTGCCCTGCATGGCAGACTGTATCCTGTAAATATGAACCAGAATGAATCCTTTCTCCTTTAAGTTGCTTTTGTTGGGTATTCGTTAAAGCAACCATACTAGTAGCTAGTAGAGGAGCTAAAGAATGTGAACTCAAGAGCATCCCTCCTCTTGGGTCACTTTCCTTTTGTTCTTTATCTTCAAAATATTGACTTTAACTTTGTGTCCTTTCTGTTCTTCCCCCTTTGCTTGTTTAATTCCCATGGCACCTTCTTCAAGGTACCTATCACAGTATATGATATTTTTGATGGTGTGTTCTTAATATTGTTTTTATATCCCTGCAGTTTCAATATTGTGTTTTTATATCCAGGCAGTTTGACAGCTGAGCTTGCTCAGTTTTTCCAGGTTGAATTTTGTACCTCGCAAGTATTCATTCTTCCATTCATATTTGAATGAATGAATGAATGAATGAATGGAATTAAAGTAGAATGCAAATTCTTTATTGCATTGGTGAGGACATCAAATACTAGAAAGTAGACTGGAGATATAGGTAAGTTGGTAAAGTGTTTTACCACTCACATGTAAAGTCCTGAGTTTGGATCTCCAGAACTAACATAAAAGGTGTGCATAGTAGTTGGTATCTGTAATACTAGCACCTCTGTCTACACTGACATAGAAAGCATCTATAGACAGGACAGTATAGACATGTTCACAGGCTAGACAGTGTATATATCAGTAGACCAAGAAGAGAAAGAGTTTGTCTTGAACCAAGTGGAAGATAAGAACTGATGCATAATGTTCTCTTCTGACTTTCTCCACTAATTCACACTGATACTCACACACACACACACACACATACACACACACACACACACTTAAAAATAAACTGGGAAGTTTCCATTTGCTAATAGAATAATGTTACTTTTGTGTGTGTGTGTGTGTGTGTGTGTGTGTGTGTGTGTGTGTGTGTGAATGAACTCAATGAAAATCCATTTAGTCTCTGAGAACACTCATTTTCAATCCCCATAGACCATATAATGCTGGGTCAGTTGTGTTCAGTATTCCTAGTGACTAGATCTTCCCAATGCCCCTTGCTGCCCCTTCTGTAGCCAGATCTCTCTCTGTCTCTCCAGGCTACAGTTTGGTTACCAGTATGTCTGCTCTGTCATTTTATATGTAATTAATGTTGCCCATGATTAGAATTTCTTTGGCAGGTTTTCTGGTCAGTGGATTTTCTAGTCAGTGGGGAGAGATAATTACCACATGCCTGTCCTCTTCCCTACAAGACCTCAGCTATGAAACTGTGGAGGAATGGCTGGGTTGGAACAGTTTTCTAGGGTAGTGAAATTTTTGAAATGATAATGGTTCCTATGTTCAATGGGTTTCAAATGCAGCAATTGAAACTGGGCTCTGAAATAGAGGAAAGTGGCTGAGGTTTGCTGTTTCATTTAAGCCTTGGACAGTTCAGATAAATAGCTCATTGAGAAATCTTTCTTAGACAGCTGTCAGTCCATTTAGTCCCTTAATTTTTATTAGTAAGAGAAAGGAAATTGACTGATGAAAAATTCTGAGATGCTACTGTACCTGTTTAAAGACTTAAGTGTGTGTGTGTGTGTGTGTGTGTGTGTGTGTGTTCATGCGTGCCTCAGTAACTCAAGCTGTGAGGCTCAAATTGGGATATAAGCTAGCAAGAGCATAAGTATGATCGTGTAGTATTTCCTGGGTAGGTATGGGAAGCTTGTCTCAGGGCTCCTCAAAGATACTCAAGTCCTCATATGCTCTACTCCCTTCTATACAATAATACTGTCTATATGTAATGTGTATACATCTACCCATATAACTGTGGGTTACCTCTAGACAACCCATTACATCAAATCCAACATTGGTTATGTGAAATAGTTGTTGTGAGGCATAGCCTAGAAAATAATAGGGAAAAACAAACCTGTATACGACTTTAGTGTAGATACAGTTTCTAAAAATCTATGTACATATGTTTTTCAGATCGTTGACAGAATCTACTGATGTGCCATTCATGAGAACTATATTAAGTTACTTTTCAGTTTCTGTGATTAAAAAAAAAGCTATTTGACTTAACTTAGAGAAGAAAGAGGTTTTTGTTTGTTTGTTTCTTTGATTAATTGTTTGCTTATATTTATGGCTCTGAAAAGATAAGAATCCATCATGGTGGAAGGCATAAAACAAACATAGAGATAGAAAGCTCAAAGCTCACAGATTCAAAGGCAAGGAGAAATGCTGAGTCAATGGAAGTAGCACAAGATATAAACAACCAAAAGCCTGCTTTCCATGACAAACTTCCTCCCCTAAAGGTACATCTTTTTTTTGTTGTTGTTTATTTGTTTGTTTGTTTTTGTTTTTCGAGACGGGGTTTCTCTGTATAGTCCTGGCTATCTTGGAACTCATTCTGTAGACCAGGCTGGCCTCGAACTCAGAAATCTGCCTGACTCTGCCTCCCATGTGCTAGGATTAAGTGTGTGTGCCATCACCACTGCCCGGCAAAAAAGCTACACCTTCTAACCCCCCTCTCCCCCCCAACTAGTGCTACCAACTGGGGATCAAGTGTTAAAATATCTAACCCCATGTGGGTCATTTTTCATTCAAACCACTACATGACACAGGGGCAGGATTATATAATTTGTTAACATTTCTATGTACTACGTGTGGTATGAAGCATATCTGTGTGTATGCTAGATTATTTTACTCTTTCCATAATCTTAAGGAAGTCTAAGTAGTTGCAAATAACTAAGTTTCCTACTAGTTTTAAGAGTTGGAGCTAGAAATGCAGGTCTCTTAGACTCCAAAGTTTGTGCAGGAGCAATTTGGCATTATTCTGTGCCATGAGCCTCTCTTGTGGGCCTACTTCTTGGATAGAATTAAAATATCAGAGAGTCCTCAGGAAAAAAACCCAAAATTTTCTTGGTTATTCATGAAAACCCTGGTAAGGGTATAAAACTTATGTACTATCTTTAAATGTATATTTGTACTGGGTGCTAGTTTCCCAAGTATAGCATCAGTGTCTCCTAGAACTGTCTTACTCAGGTTGAAGCAAGTTCATGTGGAAACCTAAGGCTCAGACTGTGTTATCAGACACAGTTCTTCTTAGCCATTATGCTAGTGTCCCCCAAGCTGTCCATAGCAGGTAACTGGTGTTCTGAACACAACTGCACCCATGAATAAAAATTACACAAATTCTATCACTAACCAGTTTCAGTCCATTGCCAGGACTAATTTCTTTTTTTTTTTTTTTTTA
>NW_022196911.1:42789340-42789750 GCF_008632895.1 Mastomys coucha | reverse complement strand
ACTTATAAAATCCTCTTCTTCAAACTTGATACAAGAGTTACAAATGTTAAGCAAAGCATTCAGTCTCATGTTGATCTCTTACAAGCCACCTCCCTAGTTAATCATCTGTTTCTTTTGGGTATATAAATACTTTTGAAATATATAAGCTGTTCTGAAAACCATAGTATAGTATAAAAACATGAAATAAACAATACTACTAATAGAGAGGCTGAGAAGCAAGATTTTAAGACCCTTATGTTGTACACAGCCATACACTGTCACAAACAAGCTGAAAGTATACTTAGATTGTACAATATTAGACCTATTCCTCCAATTACCAAATTAGAGAGACCATTGGTTGACAATCATCAAATTTCCAATTCCTCCTATTATTGGATTTCAATCAATTAGGATATGTTGGTAATATTAAT
>NW_022196911.1:42736178-42788023 GCF_008632895.1 Mastomys coucha | reverse complement strand
GAGTGTGGCTTTCTCTGTGAGTTGTGGGACTGGCTGCAGAGCTTGTGCCCAAGGTCTGCTCAGAACTCACCCAGACAGACCGGAAAGAACCAGAGTCACTGGGCTGGTAGAGTTCCTATGTGCCTGGTCCCGCTGGACCCAGTTACTCCCAGTGTTGGGACAGATGTTGGTTCCTGCTCACCTCTGATCCTGGGGTGAGTGCCTGGGAGTGGAGATTCCTCTGGGTGTTGTGGGACTGGCTGAGGAGCTTGCGCCCAAGGTCTGCTCTGGATCCCAGCCCAGACAGACTGGAAGGAACTCAAGTCACTGGGCTGGTGGAGTTCCTGTGTTCCTGGTCTCGCTGGTCCCAGTTACTCCCAGTGTTGGGACAGATGTTGGTTCCTGCTTACTTCTGATCCTGGGTGTGTCAGAGTGCCTGGGAGTGGAACTTCCTCTGGGTGTTGTGGGACTGGCTGCAGAGCTTGAGCCCAAGGTTTCTGCCAGGACTAATTTCTATCCTCAGAAAGATCAACAGCTCCCTTATATGAAGACACCATTGGCTTCATCATAGTGGATATTTGCATTTGGGGAAATTTCTTCTCTTTGCCAAGTATATTCATAGTTATCATTTGATCTTTGTAGTAAAAAAGGCATGCATTTATTTCCCCACAGCAGATATTTATTGTCCTCTCTATTTGCATTAATTTATAGTTTTCATGAGCCATGGTTATAGCTCACTTGATACTGTGCTTGCCTAATGTGCATGAAAACTTGGGTTTGATCCCTAGCAATTTATAAAGTGGTTGTAGTGATACAAACCTATAATCCTCAGGAAGGTTTCACTCAGGAGGTAAAGGAAGAAGGGACCAGAGTTCAGAGTCTTCCTCAACTATATAGTCAGTAGGAAATCACTCTGGGATACTTAAGACCCTATTCCCTGTCTAAAACACATACACACACTCTTCTCTCTCTCTCTCTCTCTCTCTCTCTCTCTCTCTCTCTCTCTCTTTCTCTCTCTTTCTCTTTCTCTCTCTTTCTCTCTTTCTATCACACACACACATGCACACACAGAGCACATCATACAAATGCACACATAGACATACACACACACACACACACACACACACATACACAGCATACACAAAACAAAATACCCATTTCTCCTGTGTTCCTAGCTAAGTCTTAAGCATAGAATATCAAGTTTGGCCCTTTAAAAAATCTGTAGGTGTGATTACAGTTCACCTACATAGAGAGACAGGCAGACTACTTGCACTTTATTCTACAAAATAGATGCAACCCTAATATTGCTTCAAAACCGTTTTCAATTTAATAATCACTTTGATATATTTTTTTACACCAAGTTGTTGATTAGGAGATGTTGTACAAAAGATCAGTTATGTATGTTTATGCAAATATAAATTTAAATATAAATGCTACCCATTTTTATTCTTTTAAAAAAGTCTGTGGGCGATCTGGCATTTGGAGTGCTAGCTCCATCCTCAATTCCCTTTCACTGTACATGGGAAGAAGGTAAATGGTTCACAGAACAACTTGGGTAGAATTTCATGTCCATGACAGTTTGTGTGATTATTCACCAACAGATAATGCCTCTCCTTTTGGAGCATGATGTATGTTTTATTTTCTTTATAGAAAGTCATTAGAATAACACCCAGAACCTCATAACAGGACCCCTGCAGTGCTCTTCAACACTGTAGTTTCTCATATGCCTGTGGTTCCAAATCTCTGGTTTGCTCTGTCACAAAACTCTACACCCTCACTTCCTCCCCACTAGTACTACATCTCTCAGTTGGAATGCTGGCATGCCTTCATCTTCAGTGACAAACTGCTTCACCAGACTCTCTGCTGAAGGTTTGCCTAATGCCAAGTACTTCCTCTCCATTTTAATAACCACAGCCTTCCACTGTATATGTATATATATGAATGTTTAATATTTACATCTCCAACTGGGCTGGACACACAGAAGCAGATGCCATTTTGCTCTTTAATGTGAGATTAGCTCTTGTAAATATTTCCACCGTATGTCTAACTCAAGTCAATGAGGTGCTTCAGTATTCAGTGATGAATTAGAGCAAGCCTCACCAGTATTGAAACTTGGAAATTCCAGAATGTATAAACAAATCCTGCATGAAATTTTTACCAGTCTAGCAATAAATTATTACACATGTTGTAGTTTAAAACAACATCCATTTACTAACTCAGAATTTTTAAAAGGCCAAATTTGGTATTCTATGCTTCAGACTTAGTTATGAACAAAGGAGAAATGGTATTTTGTTTTGTGTGTTTGTATGTATCTGTGTCTGTGCCTGTGCGTGTGCGTGCGTGTGTGTGTGTGTGTGTGTGTGTGTGTGTGTGTGTGTGTGTGTGTATGGGTGGGGATGGTTGGGTGGGTGAGTGCTTTAGATAAGAGACAGGATCTTAAATATCTTAGAGTACCCTCCAACTGACTGTATAATTGAGGAAGACTTTGAACTTTGCCCCTCCTTCCTTCACCTCCTGAGTGAATTATAGCTTTGTATCACCACAATTGGGAGTTTAAACCCAAGTTTTCAGGCAGTTGCTTGGGTCACTGATATATACTTTTTTTTCCCTTTTAGTTGTCCATTCATTAATTCATTCATGTATTTACTTTTGTGGAGCTGGGAGTCCATCCTAGGGTTACATGTGTGCTAAGCAAGAGAACTGCAACTGAACATACTCCAAGCACTGCTGCAGCATGGTAGATTTGGCCAGATCAACTTTTAGCTTCTTGCATTCAAATCCTTAGCTCACAGCTTCGTATATTTCTTATACAAATGCTTTGTGTTTGCCTTCTGCCTCAGCTTCTTTGTCCATTTCCTGTCTTTCCTGTCATAACTGATATATCCTAGAGATTAGAATGTCACCATAGCATGTTTAAAAGTCTCAAATACCTATCAGTTCGTACATCCTTAGCTTGCTGAAGAAGGGTAAAATGGCCTCTGTGTAGAGCCCCTCTCCCATGTCTGCACATGCCGTGGAATTTGGTAGATGGGCACATTTGAAAGGGAGCTAATGAAATTGGGGACTGTGTGGCCTCAATCCATTTAAAATAATGGTCCTCTCACTCCATTACTTTGGAGTGCTAGCAGTTTGCATTAGCGTGCCAGTCCCCTGAGGAGCAGGCCTACTGATTGAATGGGGCCCTCAGAATGGACAGAGGAGGGAAATGTGTATCCCAGTGGGCAGCTGCCAGCCTCAATGGATGTCTGCCTGTGCTTTTGGTCTGCCTCATGCCTGCCTGTCAGTGGTTGCACTCTGTTGTAGGAATGCCTAATCTTGTGTGCTTGCGCAAAGCCATCAGATCTCTCTGACAGAGAATCTTTACTCTTAGACTACAAAGTCTCCTGCCACTGTCATTGGGTGTTCTTCCCACTCCCTCAGTGCAGTCATAGACAGAAGACTAAATATCCAGGTGAATATTTTAGGAGAAAATATAGAGATGATTCTTTTGTCTGTCCTATTGTTTTGGCTAATACCACCTCTATACTATTTAATTAAATCACTCATTTGTCCAGTGATTTTATCTTACAATCAAGAAAGAAAATTAATGATTTTATCTAGGTCAGTTTCCTACCATGTTAATCTATCCTAGACACACTGTGGAACATGAGCTGGCCTTGAACTCAGCAGTCTCCTGCCCCAAGCTTGTGTGATTTTACCAAGATCACACTTCCATAGCCTTTGTTATAACAGATCCCATGTGTGAAATTGAGGCTCTGGGGTACCTGGAAAGTGAGGACATAGGACATAAATGTGAACTGAGGAATGTGCAGAAGTAACAACAACAACAACAAATCCCTAGAGGCTTGAGATCAGCATCATTATTGAGCCCTGCAGGGTTAAAGGAAATTGCTGGTGACTGGGAAGAAACAGTTAAGCAAAAACAGAAAGGTTGTCAGTTGTAAAGAGCATTAGAAGCTATGGTTGGAGATGAAGCACTCATCATCAGTGCAGAGACTGATGGAGGAATCAGCTTCCTGCTACCAAATATCATACAGTATCTCCACAGAACAGATAAACCACTCAGAGCCTGGATTCACGGAAATGTCTCCATGCCCTTTCCCTTTGAGACATCATTCCTCAGATATCTCCTCAGGGCTTGGACAATAATCATTGCTAACTTCAAAACTGACCTTTAAGAGGGGCATGCTGGGGCTAGAGGTCTAGCTCAGTGGTAGTGTTTGCCTAGCAAGTTCAAAATTCTGAGTTTGATCTTCAGTATCATGTATGTGTGTATGTTTACATGCTTTTACACATATACACCTTCACACACACTCTCTCTCTTTAACCCCCCATACCTACATATATACATACATACATACACACATATACATGTGTAATGCCTGCAATGCACTGTTGCATTGAATCCAAGTACTAGACTGGGTATGTGACACCCTGTAGCAGGTACAGTGGTGTGTGTGTTTGTTCATGCATATGTATCTGTGCTGAGCTGGCTAGTTTTTATGTTAACTTAGCACATACAGTAGTCACTTGGGAAAAGAGGCTTCCATTGAGAGAATGCCCCACCAGATTGGCCTGTAGGCAAGCCTGTGATGCATTTTCTTAATTAGTGATTGATTTAGGAGAGCCTATCTTACAATGGACGGTGCCACCTTTGAATGGTAGTCATGGATGTCATAAAGGCTGAACAAGCCATGAGCTCAAAGCCAATAAGTAGTCTTCCGTCATGGCTTCTACATCAGCTCCCACCTCTAGGATTCTTCCCTGTTAGAGCTCCTGCCATCAGTTGACACTTCCTTTGCTGATGGACTGCGATATGAAACTTGAAACCCTTTTGTCCTAGTTACTTTTGGCCACGGTGTTTTATTACAGTAATAGAAACTCTAAGACATGTGGGTACATATGAGCTATGTTCCTGAGTAAAAACTCTTGATGATGGTGGGCTAGAACCCTTTCTTACTGGTGTGTATAACCATGTTAAGGCATTGGTAAGTTACTAAAATCCACCATGCTGCTAATCCCGAATTCCTTCCATTACTGAAGGAGAAAATCGTCCTGAGTGACACTCAGGACAATTAGATAAGTCTTTGAGAGGACTTGAGACAAATAGCTAACCTCAAATTATTTGAACTTTCATTGGTTAATATACTTCCTGACTCTTCCTATCTCTGGTATTTAGCAGACCCTTAACCCAGAACAATTCAGAACAATTCAGAGTCATTCTGAAGACTCCAATTTTCTCAACCTTCCAAATTTCATAAGTATTTCCTTTTTGTCTTTCTGTCTCTAAATACATCTAACACCTGCCCTTCTTCTATTTTTCTAATCTCACTGTCCTGGTTGGGTTTCTCATTCTGCCTTGCCTAGTTAATAAGAATAACCTCATAATGACTCCTCTTACAGTTCCTACCAACCACAGCCCATCTCTCATTCTACTGCCAATTAACCGTCTAAATCAGAGATGTAAATTATGTCACTTCCTGGTTTACCATCTTCCAGATGCTTCTGTGTTTTTGTGGGATAAAGCCCCAAACAGTTGATCATGATCCAATCCCTGCTAATGTTTGAAATTCACTGTCTCCCCATTCTCACAGCCAGAGATCCTCTGTGCTCCACCTGCTGCCTCTGCCATCTCTCCTGTCAGCCTCTGCTCCACTCACTCTGTTCTTCCTTTTATTTTGAGCAGACACCCAGTCATCCTTACAATTGTGTTTCTCTGGTTCACATCTATCCTCTCCTTCCCAGTGCTCTGTCCTTTCCTCTTCAACATTCAAATGTGAATATAAGTCCTATGCAGGTAACAATACTGGTGACAATGTCTACTAACTGTCCACATGTCTGGCTCTGTGGGCACAATGGTGGCAGTGATTGTGTGGGTTCTCATATCTGTCCATCGATTTCATCAGATAGATGTAAATCATTACCTCATTACAAGCCCAAGAGTCAGGGAAGCAACTCCTCATTAAATTATTTAGGTACCAAAGAGTGTAGCACACGTTCATACTGAGATTTTTTTTATTTTAGACTCAAGAGACTTGATTTATTGTTGCTTTCTGTGGCTTTCTAGTGCTTGATAATCTGAAATTTTACTGGTGAATGTCATTCTGGTGAATTTTTTCTCCTATTCTCAATGAAATCTGACTTCTTCCTTTCTACCAGCATCTAAAAAAATAACGTGTCCATTCACAGAGGTTATTCCACTTTGTATTTATTTTCTCATACAACTAATATATAATTATGACATATAATATGGTGTTCTGATTGTATGCATTGTAGACTAGCTAAATTTCTCTAGTAGATATATGCCTTTCCCCAGTGATTTACATGCTTGAAAATGAAGGCATGTTTCTGTATGAAATAAAAAGGAAAGAAATCTTTTCACCTGGAACCACATTGACACCCCATTACTTAAAATTAGCCACACAAAGATGTAGTCCATGTGGTCTTATCTTAATGTAACCTATAAAAAGTCAACATTATAGATGTAAAGAGTACTTCAACCTATGTATGTATGATATGATATATAAAAATCATATGCTTTTTTACAGTCTGGAAGAGAAATTTCCTATTTAGGAATGGTGCCAACCATTTATTTTCCCTTCAGTGAGAAAGACAAAGAAACAAGTAAGTTTTCATCCTGTTAGCTCCAGCTGACCTCTTTCCACCTGCATCTTCTTGAGCAGTGCTATGAATGGAGTTTCTTACTGGGGAGACCTGACAAGAAGATCTCTTTCTTGGGTCTCAGTTGATAAACTGTGTTAGCAATGATCAGGAAAGTCTAGACACAGGTGAGTATCAAAGAGTACTAGTTTGTACTAGTTTGCTGTACTAGTACAGCAAACATGCTGTATTTACCTGACAGTGATTGCTAGCTTTTGTCAACCGAGACAAATCTACACATAACTACTAAAAGAAACTTCTAACCGAGGAAGTGTTTCTATCAGATTATAAGTATATATATATATGGCATTTTCTTGATTGATGTTGAGTGAGTGACTGTCCAACTGACTGTGGACAATGCCAGCCCTGGGCAGTTGAACCTGGGCTATATATGGAAGCAAGCCATTTGGACTTGCTTCTGTAGGGGCTACATTCAGATAAGACCACATGGAAGTAAGTAGCATTCCTCCATAGTCTCTACTTCAGTTTCTCCCCTGTTTTCCTTCCCTGGCTTCTTTCAGTGGATGGTGATTAGTAAGTGTAAGCCAAATAAACCCTTTCTTACCCAATGTGCTTTCTGTTATGGTGTTCATAACAACACTAGAGAGAAAACTAGACTACTGGCCAGCATAATTCAGTTGCCATTGTATTTCATGTCCAATTGTTAATGTCAGACAGCAACAATTGTTAGTCAGTATAATCAGGAATCAAATGAGGGCTGGGAAATCGACAAGTTTAGAGGTGGTAATTGAGCTCAGACTGTTAACCACACAAGTTATTTAAACTTTTTGGACTTCAGTTTCCTCCTTTGTAAAATGTCAACATTAATAATGAAATCCAGATTAATGTAAGAGTCCAATGAAAGAGGACAAATCTGCCCTGAACACTGGAGGTGTTCCTGAGATGTACCTGAAGCCATGTTGGATTTTATCAAGGCATGTCTGTCTCTTTCGAGCACTGTGTAGTGGGAATAGAAAGTTGAAAGGTGGAGGCAGTAGACTGACCTCTTTTCTGCTGTTAATAATATCAAAATAACAAATGTGTTCACATCAACTATCTGCCAAGATCTCCCTTCCCTTCCTCCTGTGTGACTTGCAACTTCTGTTACATTGATTAATTTACCCTAAATGAAAATACATCTGTAGTCTTGCCAGATTAAAAATAATCCATCTATGTTAGTGGTTATTCTTTTAACTCAGAGTTGGCAAAGTTTTCCTACAATTAGTAATGACTAGAAGATATGAATAGACAGTACTTGCTCTGTCAACATAAGGATTGAATTTAACACCCAGAATCCATGTATATAAAAGCTGCATGTGACCCTGCATGCATGTAAAAAAGTAACATTTATTCTCCTGTAGTCATCTTTGAAACTTACTGCCTCAGTCTGCTAACTAAGGCTCTATCCTGGAAGCTTCCAGCCTCCATTACATCTTATCTAGGCCTACAATTTTTTTTCAGTCTCTGAGACTTAATCCAGAATAAGCTCACCCTTTCTAGTTCTTTCTGAACTCAGCTGGTTAGGTTAACCCAGCTGTTCTTGCTTGAATTCCTCTCCAAACTGACCAGTTCAGTCTGGCTTCTCAGCTTTTTTAGAATTCCTCTAGATGGGCTCAAGCTAACTCTGGCAATATGTTCCCATCTTCTGGATCATTCTCATTCTCTGACTTATTCTGTTTTCACCTGTGTCTAGCTTGTTCTCTCTCTGCAACCTTTGTCTTTTTTTTTTTTTTTTTTTTTTTTATTTTAGATATTTTCTTTATTTACATGCGAATTTCTCCTTTCCCAGTTTCCCCTCCAAAAAACAAAAACACAAACAAAAACAAACCCCTGTTGCCTCCCCCCTCCCCATGCCTGCCACCCCGCCCTCTCCCACTTTCTGGCTCTGGCATTCCAACCTTTGTCTTTAACTGTCCCAATAAAACTGCCTTCCTTCCTTCCTCTCTCTACACTGTTCTCTCTTAAGTTGCCTGTTTTTCTTGTCCTTTCCTATGGGAGTTGGGCATAATCTTATTCTGTCAAATCTTGCTCTGATTCATCACTTTGTCTGCCACTCAATTAGACAGCATATTCAAAGATAACACTTCTTTCTACACACTAACTTTACCTTCGTTGTTGGGATTAAAGGTGTTTACTAAAGGTCTGTCTATATTCCTGTTAGAAGGATTAAATGTTTGTGCCAAGGCTGAGCCACACCACAACTAGGAACAGATATTTTCAGTAAATAACACAATCTTGGGAGGGTCACAGTATGATCACATATATTGCAACAAACCCCAGTCCCAGGGAAGTAGGAAAACAGTTTGCAAGGGATCAGGAGGCAGCATAACCCACCTGGAAAACTCCAGACCAGTGAGAGATATGTTTCAATAAATGAATAAGAAAGATGGAAGGAAGGGTGGATTGTGCCTAGGGAACAACATTTGAGATCATTTTCTTTCTGGTCTTTGCATTTATGAACATATACATGCACATAAAATTATAAAACATTTTAGGCTTAACAGGCTGTATATTTTCTGTCATTATAGCATCAAAATGACCATAAAAATAAGTATCACTGTAATTTGAATTTCATGTACTTTAAAAATGAAAACTAGGCATAGTGAAGGTCTGAGTGCTTGAGAGTCCAGAACAGGAAAGTTGTTTTAGTCTAGGTGTTGAAGGCAATCCTGGGCAACATAGCCAGCCAATGTTTTGCAATACCACAAATGGCAAAACAACAAAAACAACAACAACAACAACAACAAAAAAAAAAAACAAAAAGAAAACTATCACATATAATGTATAAAATAGACAATTATTGGACCTTCTTTTGCCAACCTCTTTCAATGACACTGTGGTCTTTCCTATCATATCTAGGTAAGATTGTTATTAATCCCAAGACTCCTAGAATCTGCCCTCTAATCAAAGACTATGTACTTGAGTATTGTCAAGTGGAATTTTCATGTGCAAATTACTAACTCTTATTATGGGGATAATAGCATAGGATTTGGAGTCAGTGTAATGTATTTTTCATTCTGAAGTAGATAATGAGGCTCTGAATAAATACTTTGTTATAACTAAAACATTCTGTGTTTGTAAGGAAGCAAGCAAAAGCAACCCACCTTCAACAGGTTGTGAGCAAGGCTCACATGACTAGTCACCTCTGTATTTTTATCACCATTGGGCGGCCCATAGAAGATTAAAATGCCTTTTCCATATTTCCCAACATGGAAATAGTGATTTGACCGACAGAATTCTGTCAAGAGTGCATACATGCTAAGCTGATAGCTTGAGAATTCAAAAAGAAAAGAGAAAATGAGGCCACATTTGTTTTTTCCTTTTGTTTAATTTCTCCATTCTTCCACACTAATTATTCAAGCCCTTCCACCACTTCTGGGCAGCAGCCTTGAAGCCTTGAAGCTCATTATGTCAGGTTGAAAATGAGAGACAACAGCTGTCAGAGGCAGCCCTTGAATGCTTTAAGCTGTTTCCACATAGTGAAAAAGGCATACTAAAAGCCACACAATTGAAAGAATTTCTGGTTTTATTTTTCTTTAAGTAGTGGCTCTGAGTAGCTGTGAGACCATGTTATTCTCCCCTAATCTAATTTTTAATAAAATACACACACACACACACACACACACGCACACACACACACACACACACACACACACCACACACGTGCGTGCACACATACCCGTACCTGATTTTATTTTTGGTTTTGTTTTGCTTGAAGATGTAGTAGGGTGTTTAGTGTCAATAACAAATTCTTCTGAAACAAGACAGCTTTGGAATTTTCAAAGATGGTGCATTAAAGTATTAAAATAACAAAGCTTTTATACAGGTGTGCAGCTATCAGTCTTTGCTAGTTTTTCGTTCATCAGTGGTAAATAATAGAAGCACATGTGTCACCTCCAGTGTAGCATTTGGGTAGATACAGTGATGAAGCAGTACGATTGCCATGAGTCTCTGGGTTACATAGTAAGTTCAGGTATTGTATAAGAATTTTTCCTGGAGGAAAAAAAAATAGAAAACATCAACTGACCACCCCACACAGGACACCAATGAAAGAACGAAGAAATGATTCTACCAAAGTCAATGAAGTGAATCAATGTTTTATCTGGGTTACTTATAGTGTAGATTAAATGAAGTATTACAATACAGAAGCATAGATGACTGAAAGGTAGACACTTCACCAGAAAGTCTATCGTAACCTGGTTGGTGACTAACAAAATTCGTCACCATGAAGATCCCTGTGTGACTACACAATTTAGAGAATACCCTCCCCCAGCATATCAAGTCTCTGCAGGATTACGTGCAGAAAAGGTAGCCCTGTTGGGGAACAGATATGACAGTCAGGCTACAGCTTTATAGAGAGCCGTCACTCCAGTTGTTGGGGTCCCACATAGAGACTGAGCTACAAATCTGCTACCTATGTGCCAGGGGGCATTAGTCTAGCCTGTGTTTGCTCTTTGGCTGGTGGCTCAGTTTCTGAGAGCTCCTAGGGGTCCAGGTTAATTGACTCTGCTGGTCTTTTTATGATGCTTCTATCCCTTTCAGGCATTCCACCAACTCTTCCTTATGGGTCCCTGACCTCTGGCAAACATTTCAGTGTGGGTATCTGTATGTCTTTTATTAGATATTTTCTTTATTTACATTTCAAATAATATCTCCTTTCCCGGTTTCCCCTCCAGAAAAAAACAAAAACCAAAAACCAAAAAACCCTGTTCCCTCTCCACCCGCCCCTGCTCACCAACCCACCCTCTCCCACTTCCTGGCCCTGGCATTCCTCTACACTGGGGCATAAAACCTGCAATGGACCAAGGGCCTCTCCTCCCATCGATGATCAACTAGGCCATCTTCTGCTACATATGCAGCTGGAGCCATGAATCCCACCATGTGTACTCTCTGGTTGGTGGTTTAGTCCCTGGGAGCTCTGAGGGCACTAGTTAGTTCATATTGTTGTTCCTCCTAGGGGACTCCAAACCCCTTCAGCTCCTTGGGTCCTTTCTCTAGATCCTTCATTGAGGACCCTGTGCTCTGTTCAATGGATGGCTGTGAGCCTCTACTTCTATATTAGTCAGACACTGTCAGAGCCTCTCAGGAGACAGCTCTATCAGGCTCCTGTCAGACAGCAATTGCTGGGTATCTGTATTTGAAACAGTTCAAACAGCTTCTAGGTAGAGCCTCTCAGAGCACAGTTATGCTGGGCAAGCATATGTTAGTCTGCAAGCATAAGACACTACCATTAACAGTGACAGAATGCTTGCCCATGGGATGGGTCTCAAGGTGGACTGGTTATTTCTTGACCTTGCCTCCAGTCTCTGCTCCTTCTTTATCCCTGCATTTCCTATAGACAGGAGAAATTTTGGGTCAAAAGTTTCGTGGCTGTGTTGGTGTCTTTATCCCTCTACAGCGGTGGTCCTACATGGCTACCATGGCTCTTTAGTTTCCATGTCCCCACTGTTAGGTGTCTTGGCTAAGTTCAGCCACATTGACTACTGGGAGAATCCCACATCCCAGTTTACTGGGACTTTCTAAAGATTTGCTCCATCCCTTCCCCTAGGCAGCTGCAGATTTCCATTCACTGTCCTGGCCCTCTGGGACTCTCTCCTGTCTCTTCCACACCTGGTTCTGCCCCCTTATTCCCCTCCTATTCCCCACTCCCCCCCCAAGAACCCCCCTCCCTTTACCTCTTGTGAATATTTTGTTTGAGCTTCTAAGTGAGATTCAAGCATCCTCACTTAGGCTTTCCTACTTATTTAAGTTCTTTGGGTCTGTGGGATATATAATGGATATTCTGTATTTTATGGCTAATAGCCACTTATTAGTGAGTACATGTCATTTGGGTGTGGGTTACCTCACTCAGGATGATATTTTCTAGTCCTATCCATTTGCCTGAAAATTTCATATCCTTCTTTTTAATAGCTGAAAAGTATTTAATTGTGTACATGAAGCACATTTTTGTATCTATTCTTCTATTAAGGGACATATGAGCTGTTTCCAGAAAACTGCTACTATGAACACAGTGGAGTGTGTGTCCTTGTGGTATGGTGGAACATCTTTTGTGTATAAGCCTAGGAGTATAGCTGGGTCTTAAGATAGAAATATTTCAAGTTTTCTGGAGAAATCACCAGATTGACTTCCAGAGTAGCTGTGTAAGTTTACAATCCTACCAGCAATGGAGGAGTGTTTCCTTTTCTCCAAACCTTTGCTACCTTGTGCTGTCCCTTGAGTTTTTTAACTTAGCCACTCTGATTGGTGTAAGTTATGATATCAGGATCATTCTGAATTGTATTACCTGATAACTAAGGATTTTGAACATTTCTGTAAGTGCTTCTAGGCTATTCATCATTCCTCTGTTGAGAGTTCACTGTTTACCTCTGTACCCCATTTTATTGGGTTACTTGGTTTGTTAAAGTCTAACTTCTTGAGTTCTTTAAATATTGTGAATATTAGCCCTTTGTCAGATGTAGGGTTAAGGAAGATCTTTTCCCAATCTGGAAGTTGCTGTTTTGTCATATTGATAGTGTTCTTTGCCTTACAGAACATTTTCAGTCTCATGAGGTCCCATTTATCAATTGTTGATCTTAGAGCCTGAGCAGTTTGCATTCTGTTCAGGAAATTGTTTCCCATACCAATGTTTCAAGGCTATTTCCCACTTTTTCTTTTATTAGATTTAGTGGATCTGGTTTTGAGGTCTTTGGTCTACTTGGACTTGGGTTTAGTGCAAGATGATAAATATGCATCTATTTGCATATTGTACATGCAGACATCCATTTAGATCAGCACCATTTGTTGAAGATGTTTCTTTTTTTTCATTGTATGATTTTGGCTTTTTTGTCAAGTATACATATTTGTGTGGGTTTATTTCTGGATCTTCAGTTCGATTCCATTGATCAAGCTATCTGTTTCTGTACTGATATACATTGCAGTTTTTCTTACTATTGCTCTGTAGTGTAGCTTGAGGCCAGGGATTGTGATTCCTTTAGAAGTTCCTTTATTATTCAGGATTTTTTGGCTACCTTGTTTTTTGTTTTTTGTTTTTGTTTTTGTTTTTGTTTTTTCATATGAAGTTGAGCATTGCTCTTTCAAGGTCTGTTAAAAATTGTGTTGGGATTTTGATGAGAATTTCATTGAATCTGTAGATTACTTTTGTTAAGGTGGCAGTTTATACTAAGTTAAACCCACCAATCTATGAGCATGGGTGATCTTTCCATCTTTTGATATCTTAAAATTCTTTCTTCAGGGACTTGAAGTTCTTGACACACAGATCTTTCCTTTTCTTCGTTAAAGTTATACCAAGATATTTTATATTATTCGTGCCTAATGTGAAGGCTTTTTTTCTGTAATTTCTTTCTCTGCCCATTTATTATTTATATTATGGAGAGCTACTGATTTCTTTGAGTTAATTTAATAGCCAGCCACTTTGCAGAACTTGCTCATCAGCTGTAGGAGTTCTCTGGTAGAATTTTGGGGGTTGCTTACATACACCATCATATAATCCCCAAGTAGTGATACCTTGACTTATTCTTCTCTAATTTGTATCCCCTTTATCTCCATTTGTTGTCTTATTTCCCTAGCTAGAAATTCAAGTACCATATTGAATAGATAAGAATAGAGTGGGCAGCCTTGTCTTCTCCCTTATTTTATTGGGATTGTTTCAAGTTCCTCTCCATTTAATTTGATGTTGGCTATTGACTCGCTGTGTATTGTTTTTATCATGCTTAGATATGTGCCTTTAATTCCTGATCTATCTAAGACTTTTAACATGAAGGGGTGTTGTATTTTGTAGAACACTTTTTCAGCATCTAGTGAGATGATCATGTGATATTTTTCACTTTGTTTATATAGTGGATTGTGTTGTTGATTTTTCATATATGGAACCTTCTCTGCATTCCTGAATGAAACCTACTTGATCATGGTGAATCATGTTTTTGATATGTTCTTGGATTTGGTTTTCAAGAATTATATTGAGTATTTTGGCATAGATGTTCATAAGTGAAATTGGTCTGAAGTTCTCTTTGTTGAGTCTTTATGTGGTTTAGTTATCAGGCTAACTATGACTTCCTACAATGAATTAGGTAGTTTTCTTCTGTTTCTATTTTGTGGAATAGTTTACTTCCATTTGTTCTAAGCTTTTAGGTGTGCTGCTGAGTTATTACTATGAAATCTCCCAATTTCTTTATTAAGGCACTTAGTGCTATGAATTTTCTTCTTAGCACTGTTTTCGCTGTGCCCCATAAGTTTTGGTATGTTGTTCCTTCATTTTCATTAAATCTAGAAAGTCTTTAATTTCTTTCTTTATTTCTTCTCTGAACAAACGATTGTTGAGTAGAGAGTTGTTCAATTTCCATGAGTATTTGGGCTTTCTCTTGTTTTTCAAGTCCAGCCTTAATCCATGGTGATCTGATAGAGTTCAAGACGTTATTTCAAACTTCTTGCATCTGTTGAGGCTTGCTTATGTCTGATTATATGGCCAATTTTGGAGAGTGTTTTGTGAGGTGCTGAGAAGAAGATTTATTCTTTTGTTTTGGGGTGAAAAGTTCTGTAGATATCTGTTAAGTCCATTAGATTCATAATATCTGTTAGTTTCATTATTTTTCTGTTGAGTTTCTGTTTCAGTGACTTATAATGATGAGAATGGGATATTGAAATCCCACATTATTATTGTGTGAGATTCAATATGTGATTTGAACTTTAGTAAAGATTCTTTTACAAATGTGCATGCAATTGCATTTATGGGATAGGTGTTCATAACTAAGACTTTGTCTTGGTGGATTTTTCCTTTGTGAGTGTAAAGTGTCCTACCCCATCGTCTTTGATAACTTTTGGTTGAAAGTCTATTTTATTAGCCATTATAATGGCCACTCTATTTTCTTGGAAAACTTTTGTCTATCCCCTTATTCTGAGGTAGTGTCTATCTTTATTAGTGAGGTGTGCTTCTTGTAAGCAGCAGAATGATGAATCCTGTTTACATATCTAATCTGTTAGCCTGTGTCTTTTTGTGGGTGAATTGAATTCATTGATATTGAGAGATATTAATGAACAATGATTGTTAGTTCCTGTTATTTTGATCTTAGAGTTGTTACTATGTACTTATATGATTCTTTTTATATTGATGTAAAATGATTAATTTCTTTTGTTTTCTTGAATGTAGCTACCCTCTCATTGTGTTGGAGTTCTCCTTCTAGTAACCTCTGTATGGCTGGATTAATGAAAAGATATTGGTTTTTTTAATCTTTTTTTAAAATTTTAATTAATTAATTAATTAATTTTTTTATGCTCCATATTCCATCCCCCCATCCACCCTCTGACTGTTCCTCATCCCATACCTCCTCCTCACCCCCTGTCTCCATGTGGATGTCCCCACCCCCATCCCACTTGACCTCTAAACGCCCTGGGGCCTCCAGTCTCTTAAGGGTTAGGTGCATCATCTATAAATAAACACAGACCCAGCAGTCCTTTACTGTATGTTATTGAGAGCCTCATATCAACTAGTGTATGTGCCTGTTTGGTGGTCCAGTGTTTGAAGGATCTCGGGGGTGGGGAGGTCCAGATTAATTGAGACTGCTAGTCCTCCTACAGAATTGCCCTTCTTCTCAGCTTCTTTCAGACTTCCCTAATTCAACAACAGAGGTCAGCTGCTTCACAAAGGGACTTATCATGACTGCCCTCCAAAAGACCCAACACACAGCTGAAAGAGTCAGATGCAGCACCCAACCAATGGAAAGATATTGTTTAAATTTAGTTTTGCTATGGAATACCTTTATTTCTCCATCTATGATGATTGAGAGTTTTACTGGATTTAGAAATCTGGTCTGGCATCTCTGGTCTCTTAGGGTCTGCAAGATATCTCATGTCAAGGCTTTTAGCATCTCTGTTGAGAAGTCAGGTATAATTCTGATAGGTCTGCATTTACATGTTACTTGGCCCTTTTCCTTTGCAGCTTTTAATATTCTTTCTTTGTTCTGTACATTTAGTCTTTTGATTATTATGTTGTGGAAGAAATTTGTTTTCTGATACAATCTATTTGGTGTTCTTGTACATTTATAGCCATCTCTTTCTTTAAGTTAGGAAAGTTTTCTTCTATGATTTTGTTGAAGATGCCTTCTGGCCCTTTGAAATGGAAATATTTACCCTCTTGTATTCCTATTATTCTTAGGTTTGGTCTTTTCTTTCTTTTTATTAGATATTTTCTATAGTAGACAAAATTTTCTGGAAGTTTTGAATTAGGAATTTTTTACATTTGGCATCTTCTTTGACCCATGTATCAATTTCTTCTATGGTATCTTCTATTCCTCAGATTCTTTCTTCCATCTTGTGCATTCTGTTGTTGATGCTTGCATCTGTAGTTCCTGTTTTCTTTTCTAGGTTTTCAGTGTTGCTTACATTTGTGTTTTCTTTATTGCTTCTATTTCCTTTTAGGTCTTGGACCATTTTATTCATTTCCTTCACCTGTTGATTATATTTTCCTATATTTCTTTAAGAGATTTATTAGTTTCCTCTTTAAGGGCTTCTACCTGTTTGGTCCTGTTTTCCTATATTTCTTTGAAGGAATTATCTATATCCTCTTTAAAGGTCCCTATCATCTTCATGAGATGTGATATAAGGTCTCAATCTTCTTCTTCAAGTGTATTTGGATATCCAAGGCTTACTGTAGAAGGGGAGATAGGTTCTGATGGTGCCATATTGCATAGGCTTCAATTGACTATGTTCTTTTGTTCGCCTTTCATCAAGTTGTCTCCAGTGTTGGCTCTATGGGATGGAACAGGCCTCCTGGCAGGCAGGTAGAGCTCTGTGTCCTTGATTAGAGTAGGCCTCCTGGGAGGCAGGCAGGTAGGCCATGTTGTACAAATCTGTGACTGCAAGTGAAGGTACAGTCTAGAAGGAAGGTGGAGTTCAGACAGGGAGGGGCAGAGTCCACAGCTGCTAGGCTTTTTCGGGTCCCAGAAGCTGGGAGGATTGGGACAGGTGCTGGTCTCACTTGTGTCTACTGGGTTAGAGAAGATCTCACAGGAGGCAGGCTGATTGATGACTCAATATGAGACTTATTCTTAATCCCAAGGTCACTACTTCCAGTATAGTGTTTTGAATGGAATATACCCTATAGTTTCAGATGTTTGAACACTTGGACTCTACTTGATGACATTGTTTGGGTAAACTTAGGAAATGTGTCTTTGCTGGAGAAAGTATGTTATTAGGAGAAGGCTTTAAAATTTCAAATCTTCGTGTCATTTCCAGTGTGTTCTCTGTTTTCTGTTTCTGGCTCAAGATGTGAGTTCTTGGTTTCCTGCTCCCACTGTTATGCTCTTACTCTGCCATCATGAAATCTAGCTCTCTGGAACCATAAGCCTAAATAAACGGTTTCATCTGTAAGTTTGCCTAGTCTTAGTGTTTTCTCAATGCAACAAAAAGGTAATTAATATACACAATCTCTGGTTTAATCAAGCAGACTAATTTAATAATTCCTGGCATTTATTGAATGTCAACTATACTCAGCACTCCATACATTCAATTGCCATGTTGTGTTAACCGTGTACAGTAACCTATTGTGGTAACTGTTACTAAGTATTGGTGATTTTTTTGATGAAGATACCAAAAGAGTCAGGTTTCAACCTTGATTCTGGTGTCATCTTTTATACTCTGGATGACCATCTCTCTTCTTTTTTTTGAGCCATTGATTTTTAAACCAAAGTCTATCTCAGAGTTACCTGGAAGGTAATAAAACCTATTCTTTGGGCATATTTTCAGTAGTTCTACAATGTGCCTACATCTGAACATCTGAATTTCTAACAAGTTATAACAAGATAAATAGTGCTGCTGATGGTTCCAGGCCTACATTTTGATGTGTCTTTTATATAAGTGATATTATTGTAGCATCTATTCAAAGGCTTTGAAGATATCAACTACTACCTAGACATACATTGTAATATCTGAGCTATAGATATGCCATTTCTCGGGTACATATAAACACACATACACACTAATAAATAATAAACCACTTCAGAGTTTTCCTTGAGAGGTTTTACCTGCTTTGTACAATGTGTTTGTTCCAGAGGCATATGGAGCACATTTCTATGATTGTTTTTCTTAAATTGCATCAGGAGTCACATGACCCTGGGTGTGAATTCAGGCCCACAGAGACCACACTGAATGGTGTTCACAGCCATCAAACAGCATGTGCCTGCCAAAGCAAATTACTGTCTCACAGGTGCTACTCCCAGCTCAGGAAAAAGTCATAAGCATGATAAAGACATTTGAAAAAGATTACAAGATATACTGAAAGGGAAAGGAAGCAGTGGATAAAGAGGACCTTTTCTTGAATAAAGATTATTTTTAACAGGTGATGTTTAAAGATAAGGCATATTTTGAACTCTCTGTTCATTTGAAGCTATCATATACCTTCCTTCAAAATTATTTTTCACTTCTAGTTATAGCACACCGAAAATACCTCAGATAAAAAGATAATTACAGGCTTCATTGTTGGTCTTTTTCTTTATTCTTGCTATATGCATTGAATGTGTTATCAGCTATAGCAAACAAATAGTTTGATTTTATACATTCTCTATGATTATGTTTAAGGAAGAAAAAACCAAAAATGTTTCTTTACTGGTTTTAAGTAGTCAACACTAACCACTCAGCTCTGCTCTACTATGAAGGAAGAGAGCTCTTACTGAAGGGCCTGCATGTGTGTGATTCTTTCCATCACTCAGGTGCCCCAGGCTAGAGGACTTGGGACCTCATGCAGAACATTGTTAAGGAAAACTTTCCTGATCTGGAGAGATGTTGATGAAGTGTTTGCTTTGCAAGTATGAGCACCTGGGTTTAATACCCAGAATGTACTGTAAAATGCTGGCCATGATGATATGCACTAGTAATCCCAGAGCAGGGGAAACAGTGATGTGAGACTCTCTGGGACTTGTGAACTCCCTAATTTGTGAGCTCCAAACTACTGAGAGACTCGGTCTTAAAGTAGGTACATGGCCTCCATGAGATAAGTCTTCTGGTCTCTAAAGACATGCTCTATATGCACAGATGCACATGTGAATACATGAACATGTATGCATAAGTGCACATGTATTTAACAGAAACAAAGAACTGTTTTCTAAGAAGGAAGTTGAACAGATTTTTATGTAAATCAAGAAGAAAACAATGTATAACAAGAGAAAAAACTTGTGTTAGTTATCTATTCACTGGACATGTCTCCCACAGCTTGTGGAGAGTATTAGCCATTGCTTCAGGTTCTGGGTGAGTGGTAGACATTTTTGGTGTCTGACATTTAGAGATTGGGGTTTATTGAGGAAGACAAACAACACTCAAATAATTCCACAGACAACTACTTTATTCCTATCATGATGGGAGGTGGATAAGAAGGATGTATAAAAGTCCCTATGGCAACATGGAACAAGAAAGAATGACCATGTCTTTGGAATACAGAAAGGGTCACCTCAAGCCAAGTTTCAAAAAAGGAGGGTAACAATTGGACCATGGAGGAAAGAAGTGTTTTCAGGATACATAATCCTTTGGCTTGAATGAACTCAGTGAATCAGGGGAAATAAAAGTAGGTACTTATTGCTAGGTTATTATGTGTGTTATCAGCTAGGACAAATATTTTTGTCAAGATTCTTTGTTGTATTAAAATGCTTTCTCATGTCTTTTGGCAGGCAGTACCAGCTAAGTAAATACCATGCCCTTGAGCTACAACTGTGACTACTGTCTCTTACATTGAAGATACTTTGAACTCTTATTTTATTATATATAATTTGTTCTATGTACTAGAACCAAAAATATTGGGCTAGACATTCTTGGAATAAGACAAACATTGTGCCTTGTTGTACAGCTTTCATTACTCTCTAACTGAAACCTTGGTCACCAGTGTCTTTTATTGCATAAATTCCACAAGTACAGTTTTTTTTGCAGGCATGTAAATTTGTTTCCTCAAAAGGGGGATTGTATTCTAAATTCTCCAGTGGTGGCATTTTTTGATAATGTTCAAGGATAAGAATTCAGCTTTCTTTCCTAATTATTTTTCTGTCTTTCCTCATTTCTCTCTCTATATCATCCTACAAATTGAAGTGTCACTTTTCTATCTCCCTTGTGGCTGGATCTTCAAAGTTCTTCAAGCTTCTCTTTAAACTAGTATATGCCTTTGAATTTTAATGTTCACCATCCACCCACAAAATACATAGTTTTCTCTGTCTAGTTAGGATATGACTTTCCAATTAAGACCAGAATTTTCTCATCATGAAAAGAAAATGGGATCAGATAGAAATAGATCCTGAAAACTGGCATGACTTCCTCCTTGGTCTTTTACACCCACTCTGGAGCATGCATATTTCTGGCTTGGTATGAGATATGTAAATGACTGTTGCTATTATATTTGCTGTTGGAGGTCAAGATACATGTTTTGGGCTAAGCTGCCTTGGGTAGTCCAGCTCTAGGAACTGTGGTTAGTGTACTCTCATCTTAATAAGGAGAAACTCTGTGAGAATATTGAAAAATTAAGATCAGTAATCTCTGAGAATGCTTCTTGTTGATTGATGACAAATAACTTAAATAACTTTTCATATCATAAGTACTAATTGGTAAACACGCAATGCCAGATGAAGCATGCAGAATCAGGAATGCATTCCCCACCCCCTTCTGTGAAGTCAAATGAACCAGGGCAGATTGGAATTACCATTGCTCACAAGCAAAAGCTTTGCATCAGTTATTTATTGGTGCAAAATAAACAGCTCCTAAAATCAAGGATTAAGGTGTGATTAAGCACCTGCTAACTGTGCCCTTGGTCTTGGGGATCAAGAAGAGTAGAACAAAGATGGATTATCTCTGCTGTACCATGTCTGAGGCCTCGACTGAACAAACTAGAAATCTTGAAGATGCTTCATGGTTGGTATAGCAATCTCTGTACTTCCTAATCATGACTTCATGCTTTATGCTTCTGGGAATTGTTCTGTGTCCTTGTTAATGATCTAGGAACTATATCTCTCATGGATAACTAAATCTTAGACTCTACAAATGTCAACATCCATTCATATGAAAAAGAAACAACCATTCTACTTCACCCACCTCCTTTTTCCAACTTATTCCCTAGGCTACTGTCATCTTGCCCATATCATTTCTGGGCTAGGTACAAAGCACCTAGATATAGCCTCTAAGGCCCAGACAATGTGAACTATTCAAACTACTCAATTATCTCTTCTTCTGACTCTTATCCAAGTTTGTTGCTTTCCTATGTAGTAGGATGTGTCTCCTAACTACAGGAATTTCTGTATGCAAACTGATTCTTTGATTTCATGCTGTATCAAAACGAATCCTGGGTATGTTTTGAATGGAAAATGAGAGTGTGTCCTCATTCACATATCTATATGTCAATCATTCTTATTGCTCTAAATATCTTCCCATGGATTTTCTACATGGTTTCTAAGTATGAGAAAGTTTGGGCTTCCCCATGGCATAGTGGTTGGTTTCCCTAGATAGTGCTTCCTTGGAGAACAAGACAGATGTACATAAAATTTTAATGATCTGGTTATGGTATAAAAAATGTGACACATGTCACACTCTTTTGATGGGACCTGGCACAAAGGCTCACCCATGTTCAACAGAAGAAAGATTATACCACAATATTGGAAAAGCACCAACACCAATTTGAAAATATATCCTAGGAAGGCAGGTATTGTAGTCACTTGGTTTGGAAAGTGCCATTTATCCTAAGGTATCCACTGAGTATTTCTCAAGTATTAATAGAAATCATCCCAGGGGGAGAGAAACAGAAAAGGCTACTATATCCTAGAGGGCTATCAGATCTAATGCTTTTGTTGTTGTTGTTGTTAAAAAATGAACTCGGGAGACTTGCTTCTGGCTGTGTGACAATGAGAATACATAAATTTCCCTTGGGGCATTTCTTCTTTCCAAACAGATCTTCAGTGTTCTGCCTCCTTGGGATCTTGGGAAGATTACACAGAACTATCCAGGTGAAGAACTTACCTTGATATCTTTGCAAGGCAGGTTATTCTGTAATACTATGCAAGTCAGTGTGGCCTCTGTTTTCACCATTTCTAGTACTTGACCTTTGAAAGATGAGTAGACTGACTCTCACTACTAGTTTAAGAGGCAATGCCATAGCTGCCAAAGCTATGCTAACCTAAATTTATGTGAAAGTTATCCTAAGTTGAAAAGTTCCAATCACAATATTTGGAATTAAGTTCTAGCCTTCCTATTATTTATTGAATCTTGCATTATGTGGGTGCTTGGGCTCAAACTCAGTCCTCATATTTGTATGACAAAGACTTTACTAACATAACTACCTCCTTCATTACTGAATTTTCTCTACCCGAATTTCTACCCTATCCTACTCCTTAAGTGACTGTGATTATGCAAATAATTTGTAAATAGTTCTATTATTGCTTTACAATTAAGCTAACTCTAGAATGCCAGGGGTATATTGGTGCACCAGGATTAACAAAGTTTAAACAATGCATGGAGCTTGAGAACTCATTAACTCTACATCACTTCTAGATGTTGAGCAAAGGTCTAGAATTAGATGGAATCCTCATGAAATTCCTATCTTAGGATTTCTATTCTTGCACAAAATATCATGACCAAGAAGCAAATTGGGGAGGAAAGGATTTATTCAGTTTACACTTCCACATTACTGTTCATCACCAAAGGAAGTCGGGACTAGAATTCAAGCAGGTCAGGAAGCAGGTACTGATGCAGAGGCCATGGAAGGATGTTACTTATGGACTTGCTTCCTCTGGATTGCTCAACTTGCTTTCTTATAGAACCCAAGACTACCAGACCAGGGATGGCACCACCCACAATGGCCCCTCCCACCCTAATTAAGAAAATGTCTTACAGCTGGATCTCATGGAGGAATTTCCCAAGGGATGCTCCTTTCTCTGTGATAACTCCAACTTGTGTCAAGTTGACACACAAAACCAGCCAGTACAATTCCCATGGCCTCATTCTTATCCAAAAAAGAGGGAGGCATATAGAGGAAGTGGTTGAGAAAGCCTGAATTTGGACTCAATTCTCTAAGCCCTAGAGGCCAACATTTATCCTCTGTACCACAACTTTTGGGTTCCAAAATCCACACTGGCCCTTGGTTCGTAACAGCATTTATAGATACACACTTGACCAGAGTTTTGCTGAGTTTCCTTTGTCCATCACTACTAACTAAATGCAAACAGAAGAGACTAGCTATTCCCTCTTAAAGAAAAGACCTTTAAATATTCCCTCCTCTCTGCTGAAGGAAGCAAACAGTCCAGGTCTTCTTAGGAGGTCTATAATGCAGTATAGCTGGTGATTTCTTACTGGTCTTTATTTCTGTAATGTTTTCTTTTACCAATCAATGACCAAACAGGTTCAAAGTGGCTCAGAATCAGAAATTTCTTCTGTCTCCTGTGTGTGTTTGTGTCCTAGCTTGGTGGGTTTTAAATTTTCTTGTTTTTAATTTGAAAATCAAAGCTCAATTATAGAAACTTTAATCCCAATCTGGGGTTCTAGCCTGCTTTTGAACATTTAGTTCTCAGAAAAAAACACACAGACAACATTTGTGTTTACAATAAACCTTAATTAAACAGCACAAGAACTAGGTAGATAGCTACCCTCCATGCTATTAGAACCTACTTTTCTATTGATGACACCAAGGTATTACTTAATATGTTTCATCTGGACTGCTCTAACTTCAATTGGCCAGCCCTCCTGGCCACATTTTCATGAAGTTACCTAACCTAAGGTGGTTTCTCCTTCCTTCTCACCTTCTTCTCCTCCTGTGGTTCTTCTCCAACCCCTTATGCCCAGGAACCCTATACCCCACCTATGTTTCTTCTTCTCAGCTATTGACTGTTGGTATCTTTATTTACCAATCAGAAATAACTTGGAGGCAAGATCATAAAGAGTCACTTGGGTCTATATATGGACTCTCTCTGAGATAACCAGGTCTTGAGTGCCCAATATTAGTGTCAGAATACAAGCACCATCAGGCCAACCCACTACACTCAGTGGTAAATCTCATACTCAGTTAGTTTTTGGACTTTGCGATATATTCACAATGCTAATGAAATCTTTTAAGGATAGAGCCAAAGTCTAAGCATAAAATTTATGTATATTTCATGAACTTTTTACACATGTGGCCTGGTGTTAATTTAATACAGTATTACTAATATGCTTATGTTTTGACTGTGATTTGTCACCTGAGGGAATTTTCTACTCATGACTTCAAAAAGATTTGTATATTTTAGTATTTTAGACTTCATATTTTAAGATTTGGAATGTTTTATTAAAGTTAACTTCATGTATTATTTGTGTTGGTGTGCGGCAGTGTGCCTGTGGAGGTCAAAGGGCAGCTCTTTGAGTAAATTCTCTTCTTCCATCATGCTGGTTCCAGATATTGTTCTCAGGGTTTCAGCCTTAGCAGCGAGTGCCCTACCCAGTGAGAAATCATGCCAGACACTGGGAAGCAGATAAGTACATCTTGTCAAAGTTACATTCATGTTGTGAGAGGTTGAGTTAAACATTTGTGGGATAGCAAGTGAATTACCTAAACTGTATGTTGATGGAGTTATATTTATAGATTGCTTCACTTTCTCACTGACTGTGCGAAGGCATTAGGAAGGTGGTCCTACTAAAGATAACAATGATTGATCAATATTTTGTGCTGACTCAGTGTTTGATAAAATGTTAAGCAGAACATGGGCAATGATTGATTTTCTAAAGTCATAATGGTAAACACAACTAGTATGCCATGTCAAATATAAGTGTAAAACATACCTAGGGTCCTTTGCATCTTTCAATTATGCTATTATCAATTTTATGAAAAGTCCAAGAAACAAGTCTGTCAAATTCTTGAGAACTGTGTCTATTCTCCATCTGGGTCTTAAGCTTGGAATATTTGTATAAATCATTATGGTACCTGAAGGTTTCTCTTGTAAAGTGGTTTGGCGTCAGGGGACTTAGAATGCTGACTCTAGAAGTTCATCTTTCATGGTGGAGCACAGCCTTAAGCATGGGATACACTTCATCAACAGTCATTATGAGGGGGGCATGCAATGGGCTTCGCTCCTCTTGTTCTAGATGAACCTGTGGGTTTATTCTTCCTGCCATGTAGGCAATCATCTGTATGTCACACGATGAAATGTTACTTGAGCTTACCTTCAATCTATATACACTGTATTCAGAGGAAATAAGTCATTTGTTTGTATTTCATAATACAATTTTATATATTTATATTTATTATTATATATTTTATATATTAAATGAGTTTACATATTTAAAATTAGAGATATCAAGAATGTATCTTTGTATCCACATCTTCACATGGGATCTGGCCAAACGTAAGAGTTTTTAAAACCTATCAGCCTAGCTAGCTGCAGTGGCACAAACCTATAATTACAATACAGGGGAGGTTGAATCAGGAGGTTTTTCAAAGCCAACCTGAGCTACATAGTGAGACCTAACCTCAAAACAAAGAAAGTGAACACAGAAATCTGTCATATTGTTTTTGACTGTTTAAGGTTCTATGGGGCAGCAGACTTTTACAGGCTAGTCATTCCTCAGCATCTTACCTCAGATGTGAACTTTCTCATTGCTCCTTCACAGTATAGATTATGTAAAACTACAGATATATAGGATATGCTATTAAAAAGACATATGTAAGCATTTGTGTCTGAGTGGAACACATTTGCTTATTTATTACAATGACAGGCACTGTCTTGGGCATTGGAGATGGCACAAGGTCTTAATAAATATGAAGATCCTCATGACATAGTAATTCTAAAAAGCAACGAAGACTGTAGTTTCAGTTGGAAACTGATATCCATGGAAAAAAATAATAGCAGGAGTTAGCCAAATGCAGCATTCTCGAATTGGCCAGTCAACTGTGTGTCTGCTGTAACACACTAGGCAATGTTACCTACTTAGTATGTTTCCAAACATGATGGCAAAATGACCTTTATAGGGGATGACTTAGAAAAGGGTGATTTTTAATTCAGATAATAGCTCATTTAAAGTGTTGTACGGGTGTTTCCTGAGGAAAGTGGTGAGTAGTGTTAGTTACTATTTCTCTCTTGCTGGGTCTTATTATTAGCTTACATTGTAATCAGAAAATTATATGCGGTGCCATTGTTGATGGCATTTCATTCCCTGTCATCTAGTTATGTGATTATCCAGTCAGGCCACATCTCCATTTGTATGTGGATCTGTCTGTTCGGCCTCAAATTACTTAAATAACTTCAGAGTTCCATGCAAGAAAATAACTGTGTGGTATAAAGCAGAGAATATAACATATCTTTTTACTTTAGATAGCCCAGTGAGTCCTGAAATTGTATAGAAGGCTTATTTAACTAACATACTGTTCACAGTGTTTATGACTATTCATGAGCCAACAGGATTTCTAAAAGATAAGGCATGCAGAACAAAGCTATAAAATGGGCAAAGTGCTGGGAGTTGTTGTTAGTGTACATGTGCTACTGCTACTGTTGTTTTAAGAGTGTGTCCAACCTGTAATCTTGTCTTATTTACAGCTGTGAGATTTGACTTCTAAAAGTTCTTATTAGCTCTTCAAAAGATAATTTTCACAAATAAAGCTAAAATAGTTCATGTGAATTGTCATCTTGATTAGATTAAAAAAGACCTAGGATGCGAATGAGTTTCACCAATGCCTTTGTCTATGAAGGCTTTTCCATTGCAGACTAACTGATGTGAAATGATGCTCCATGCATGGGAATCATTATTATGCAAGCTAGAGAACCAGATTCAGTGAAAGGAATAAAGGAAGAAACCAACTGAGCATCAGTATTAGCTTTTCTCTCACTTCTGACCCATTCAGATACAAGGAAGCAGACTCAAGCTTCTCCCATGGACACAGCCATGTGCCATTCCCACACTCACAGCATTCCATCACGATGGACACTTTCCCTTCAAAGTCTGAGCAAAACAACACCCAACATCCTTATGTTGCTTCTCATTATGCATTTGCTCAAAACAACAAGAAAACTAACTTATACAGGAGTCATACATGGAACCCTACCACATGAAAGCGTGGCCTCTTTGGTTTCTTATTGGGCCCACATCCTCCCTGTCACTCTCTTTTTGCTCCTTTCTTTCTATATCTTACTGCTTAATCTTTCCTTTTTGAAGGCCACATGTATCTTGAAGAGCCCTGCAGTTTGGCTGATTTTGAACTATGCAAGATTGCCCTAAAACTTGAAATCAAATCTTCTTGAAATCTTAATAAAATAGATTGCTGTTTCTCACATATATAGCACTTTTCCCCCAAAACACCTAGGATACAGCTGAGGCTCTATCTTTCTGATAATTTTGAAGTATTTCTGCTGCCTCTGCTTCAGGGACTGCATTTTGAAGCCTACTGGTTGATGCTCAAGGATTTAGTGACTCATGATCTCTAGAACCATGTTGTTTTGAATGGACCCATCAAACCTTGTCTCTCAGCTATCTTATAGATGGCTTGCATTAAAGACAGAAATAGCCAAGGGCTTTGTCCAGCAAACCATGGCATCTCAAAGCTAGACTGGTGTCTCATGCCACACCCTCTCATCCTCATGTGTCTGGGCTCTGGGAAATTTTTACATATTGCAGCTAGAAAAGGCTATTATATTTCCCCACATTTTGCATTTTGTTCTGAAACTGCTGCTTCTACAAATCATTTTTTAAAGTTAAAACATAACCATCAAAACAAAATGCAATGAGTGGGTGGGAAAGTTTGTCATTGTGTTTTAACTTGAAAATAGAGACTAATTTGTTTCATGTGAAACTGGTTGAGTTTCAAAATTGTGTCAGTGACTCATTAGAATTTTATTTGTAGTTAAAAAAGTGCTTTGTATTCCAACGATCCATTCAACATGACATCATTGTGTTTTGTTCTTATGTTGTAGAGAACAGCTTTGGGACAGAATGGTGTGTTTTTACTCTATCCTCTCAATTTTGAACTGTTAAATATTTTTTCCATTTAAATACTTTCCTTGGTAATTAGCAATCCAGCTTCCAAATAGTTATTTTCTGGAAGATGTATAACTGGGAATCTAATTTGCTCAACTTGAGTATTATTTTTTCCTCTTACATAAATACATCATTTTGACCAATAACTACATTTTAGAGTCAAATATGCTCAGATGAGCTATACATGATCAAGGAAGCAGGAGAGATTCAGTTGTTTGAATTAAGGCAATAACTAAATCTAGGATGATAGACTTCATACCTGACCCGGAAAGTCCACTAGGGATTAGGATCTTGCACAAGGGCATCCCACACAACTTTCTAGGGCCTCTAAACTCTTCCTATTTGAGGAACCCAGAGTCACAAGAAAAGACTGGCTTACTTCATGTTGAGTCCTATGATCAAAGCAGGTAGATCCTAACCTGGGATCTAAACTTTCTCAGATAATGTGAAATGTGAAATAAAACAAGTGTAGGATGGTTGATGGGTTTCATTTACGTCCCTCTCTCACACCCCAGCCCTGTGGTGAACTCCAGTTTTCATTGGCTGGGAAGGTGGCTGCATTTGATGACAGAATATCTATGACAGTGTTAAAATGACATTATTAAGGCAAACGCTGACTTGTTAATTCTCTGTGTCTCTGAAAGAAAAAGTGATTAAGATACAGACACCCAGCAGCCAAAAGGCAGATCCTCAGGAGAAACCAACCCTTCCAACACTTTGCTACTGTTCTTAAGTCCCCTGAATCATGAGATAAACTTTATTTGTTTGAGACACACAGCCTCATGGCACTTTATTGTGAGAACTCTAGAAAGATAAATCCCATGATGATTTTGGAGGTTGGGCTGTGAGGCTAGAAGGTTCTCTGAACTTCTATTTCCCATGTACCCTCCCCTTCAAGCCTTGCCTCACCCCTGTATGCTCACGTCTACCTATCTCTGCCTGGGATAAGCTACGCTGAATTTTCTGTTTCCCTATGTCCTTCACTGTGTACATTTCCTTGAACTTGCTGGGGACACACTGTATGACATTGTACTGTATGGAATTAATGATTGCTACTTACCTTGTTCTTCAAAACAGCAAGATTCTGAGTCAACAGGTCAGCAATGGGGTCTACTGTTTCTTTTTTGAAACATATTTTCTTATATATCCAGAGCTGGCCTCAAACTTATGGTTCTGCTGCTCTTGCCTTCAGGGTGAGATTACAGATGTGCAGTATCACCCTTACCCATAAGTCTGAACTTTAAAATACCTCCTTGAGCAATTCTGTTAGAGGAGATCAAGGGAAGTAAACTTTGACAAGATTAATAGGGGGCCAATGGGATTATTCAGTGGTTAGGAGGAGCTACAGCTGCTAACTACTGAACTCTAAATTGTGGTTCCCAGAACCTAAGTGGGTGCTTGTAACCTTCTATGACTATAGTTCCAACTGATCTGATGTTCTCTTCTGATTGTGATAGTACTGCATATATGTGATGCCAGAAAACATGTAAGTAAGATATTCATGAAAAAAAAGTTCTTAAAATACTAATGAAATATCAGATTAAAACATAATAAAATATATCTTAGAGCAGTGAGCAGAATATTCTCTACAGAATTCCCAATAGGTTGGGGATTGCTTTTCTTGACAATACTTTCTTGGATTTTTATATCTACCACCATTCTTCACCCTTATGACACCCAAATCCATTCCAATCACCCAACACTAGGTAGGAGAGAAAGAAGGTTAGAGAAGAAAGGAGGAATACAGCTCTTTAGACTACTTCCTGCTGATTTGGAGGTTTCATTTTCCTTGGAGCAAGTCCATCAGAATATCTTCTATTACTTGCCATCTCTTTGCTAATGACCACTTGAGAAATCACAGCAAAAGGAACCGGCAGCAGCAGGAGGAGCAGCAGCCTCCTCAGAACTCAGAGGAATTGTTTATCCCTTCTCAAACGTTCCTAGAATTCCAAATGTTAACTCTGCAGCTGGATAAAATTCACTCCCCTCCTAGTGCATGAGACAAATCATAGTCACCTTCTATGAAGCAGCCTCATATCCCACACCTGGAGTAAAATAAAAGCATATCCACATAACTGGGATTTTTTTGTCTTTTACTTATTTATTCATTTTTACACTCCAGATTTTATCCTCCCTCCCACTCCCCTCACTCTGTCTACCCTCCAGTTGTTCCACATCCCATACCTCCTCCTCACTCCCCTGTCTTGATGAGGATATCCCCATGCCTACCCTCAACCCAATGAGACCTCCAAACTCCTTGGGGCCTCCAGTCTCTTGAGGGTTAAGTGCATCTTTTCTGACTGAACCCAGACCAAGCAGTCCTCTGCTGTATATGTTTTATGGCCTAATATCAGCTGGTGCATGCTGCCTAATTGGTTGTCCAGTGTTTGAGAGATCTTAGGGATCCAGGTTAATTGAGACTATTGGTCCTCCTACAGGGCCACCCTCTTCATGAAGTTTTCCCCTGTGCCTATTTGCTCGAGGCTCTTCCCCACTTTCTCTTCTATTAGTTTTAATGTATCTGCTTTGATGTGGAGGTCCTTGATCCACTTGGACTTGAACTTTGTACAAGGAGATAAGAATGGATCAGTTTGCCTTCTTCTACATACTAACTGCCAGTTGAGCCAGCACCATGGGTTGAAAATGCTGTCTTTTTTCCACTGCATGGTTTTAGCTCCTTTGTCAAAGATCAGTGGCCATAGGTTTGTGGGTTCATTTCTGAGTCTTCAGTTTTATTCGATTGATCTACCTACCTGTCACTGTACCAATACCATGCAGTTTATATCACAATTGCTTTGTAGTACAGCTTAAGGTCTGGGATGGTGATTCCTTTATTATTGAGAATAGTTTTGGCTATCCTGGGTTTTTTGTTATTCTAGATGAATTTACAAATTGCTCTTTCTATGTCTGTGAAGAATTGAGTTGGAATTTTAATGGGGATTGCATTGAATCTGTAGATTGCCTTCGGTAAGATGGCCATTTTTACTATATTAATCCTGCCAATCCACGAGCATGGAAGATCTTTCCTTCTTCTGAGATCTTTTTCAATTTCCTTCTTCAGAAACTTGAAGTTTTTGTCAAACAGATCTTTTACTTGCTTAGTTAGAGTCACACCAAGGTATTTTATACTACTTGTGAATATTGTGAAGAGTGTTGTTTCCCTAATTTCTTTCTCAGCCTCTTTATCCTTTGTGTAGAGAAAGGCCTCTGATTTACTTCAGTTAACTTTGTATCCAGCTGCTTTGCTGAAGTTGTTTATCAGGTTTAGGAGCTCTCTGGTGGAACTTTTGGGGTCACTTAAGTATACTATCATATTATCAGCAAATAATAATTTGACTTCTTCCCTTCCAATTCATATCCCTTTGATCTCCTTTTGTTGTCTAATTGCTCTGGCTAGGACTTCAAGTACAGTATTGAATAGGTAGGGAGAGAGTGGGCAGCCTTAACTAGTCCCTGATTTTAGTGAGATTGCTTCAAGTTTCTTTCCATTTACTTTGATGTTGGCTACTGGTTTGCTGCATATTGCTTTTACTATGTTTAAATATGGGCCTTGAATTCCTGATTTTTCTAAGACTTTTATCATGAAGAGATGTTGGATTTTGTCAAATGATTTCTCAGCATCTAATGAGATGATCATATGTTTTTTTTCATTGAGTTTGTTTATATAGTGAATTACATTGATAGATTTCCGAATATTGAACCATCCCTGCATCCCTGGGATGAAGCCTACTTGATCATGATGGATGATCATTGTGATGTGTTCTTTGATTCGGTTTGCAAGAATTTTATTGAGTATTTTTGCATCGATATTCAGAAGGGAAATTTGTCTGAAGTTTTCTTTCTTTGTTAGGCCTTTATGTGGTTTAGGTATAAGAATAATTGTGGCTTTGTACAACAAATTGGGTAGAATACCCTCTGTTTCTATTTTGTGGAATAGCTTGAGGAGTATTCGTATTAAATCTTCTTTGAAGGTCTGATAAAACTCTGCACTAAACCCATCTGGTCCAGGGCTTTTTTTGGTTGTGAGACTATAAATGGCTGTTTCTATTTCTTTAGCAGATATGGGACTGTTTAGATAGTTGATCTGATCTTGATCTAACTTTGGTACCTGGTATCTGTCTAGCAAATTGTCCATTTCATCCAGGTTTTCCATTTGGTTGAATATATGATTTTGTATTAGGCTTTCATGATTTTTTGGATTTCCTAAGTGTCTGTTGTTATGTCTTCCTTTTCATTTCTGATCTTGTTAATTAGGATAAGGTCTCTGTGCCCTCTAGTTAGTCTGGCTAAGGGTTTATCTATTTTGTTGATTTTCTCAAAGAACGAGCTCCTGGTTTGGTTGATTATTTTTTAGTTCTTTTTGTTTATATTTGATTGATTTTAGCCCTGAGTTTATTTCCTGCCTTCAACTCCTTTTGGGTGAATTTGCTTCTTTTTGTTCTAGAGCTTTCAGATGTGCTGTTAAATTGCTGGTATATGCTCTCTCCATTTTCTTTTTGTAGGCACTTAAAGCTATGAGTTTTCCTCTTAAAACTTCTTTCATCATAAGTTTAGGTATGTTGTGGCTTCATTTTCGTTAAACTCTAGAAAGTCTTTAATTTCTTTTTTATTTCTTCCTTGAAAAAGTTGTCATTGAGTAGAGTGTTGTTGAGCTTCCAGGTATGTGTGGGAAATCTATTGTTTATGCTGTTATTGAGGAGTAGCCTTAGTCCATGGTGATCTGATAGGATGCAAGGAATTATTTCAATCTTCTTGTATCTGTTGAGGCCTGATCTTTGACCAATTATATGGTCAATTTTGGAGAAGGTACCATGAGGTGCTGAGAAGAAGGTATATCCTTTTGTTTTAGGATAAAAAGTTCTATAGCTATCTGTTAAATCCATCTGTTTCATTACTTCTGTTAGTCTCACTGTGTCTTTGTTTAGTTTCTGTTTCCATGATCTGTCCATTGCAGAGAGTGTGCTTTTGAAATCTCCCACTATTATTGTGTACGGTAAAATGTGTGCTTTGAACTTAATAAAGTTTCTTGTATGAATGTAGATGCCCTTACATTTGACGCATAGAGGATCAGAATTGAGAGTTCATCTTGGTAGATCATACCTTTGATGAATATGAAGTGTCCCTTCTTATTTTTTTTTATCACTTTAGGGTAAAAGTCAATTTTATTCGATATTAGAATAACTACTCCAGCTTTTTTCCTTGGGACCATTGGCTTGGAGAATTGTTTTCCAGCCTTTTATTCTGAAGTAGTGTCTGTCTTTGTCACTGAGGTGGGTTTTCTGTATGCAACAAAATGTTGGGTCCTGTTTACGTACTCAGTCTGATAGTCTGTATTTTTATTGAAGAATTGAGTCCTTTGATATTAGTAGATATTAAGGAAAGGTAATTGTTGCTTCCTGTTATTTTTGTTGTTTGAGCTAGAAATCTGTTCATGTGGCTATCTTCTTTTAATTTTGTTGGAAAATTACTATTTTGCTCTTTCTAGGATGTAGTTTCACTCCTTGTGTTGAAGTTTTCCATTTATTACCCTTTGAAGGGCTGGATTCCTGGAAATATATTGTGTAAATTTGGTTTTGCCATGGAATACTTTGGTTTCTCCATCTATGGTAATTGAGGGTTTTGCTGGGTATAGTAGCCTGGGCTGGCATTTGTGTTCTCTTAAGGTCTTTATGACATCAACCCATGATCTTCTGGCTTTCATAGTCTCTGGCGAGAAGTCTGGTGTGATTCTGATAGTCCTGCCTTTATATGTTACTTGACCATTTTCCCTCACTGCTTTTCTTCATTTTGTGCATTTGTTGTTTTGACTATTATGTGGCGGGAGAAATTTCTTTTCTGGTCCAGTCTATTTGGAGTTCTATATGCTTCTTGTATGTTCGTGGGCATCTCTTTCTTTATGTTAGGGAAGTTTTCTTCTATAATTTTGTTGAAGATATCTACTGGTCCTTTAAGTTGGAGGTCTTCACTCTCTTCTATACCTATTATCCTTAGGTTTGGTCTTCTCATTGTGTCCTGGATTTCCTTGACGTTTTGATTAGGAGCTTTTTGCATTTTGAGTTTTCTTTGACTGTTGTGTCAATGTTTTCTATGGTATCTTCTGCACCTGAGATTCTCTCTTTGATCTCTTGTATTCTGTTGGTGATGCTCGCATCTCTGGTTCCTGACTTCTTTCCTAGGATTTCTAACTCCAGAGTTGTCTCTTTTTCTGATTTCTTAACTCTTTCTACTTCCATTTTTAGGTCCTGGATGGTTTTGTTCAGTTCCTTCACCTGTTTGTTTATGCTTTCCTGTAATTCTTTAAGGGATTTTTTCATTTCCTCCCTAAGAACTTCTACTTGTTTACTTGTGTTCTCCTGTAATTGTTTAAAAGATTTTTGTGATTCCTCTTTAAGGGCTTGAACCTGTTTACCTGTGTTCTCCTGTATTTCTTTAAGGGAGTTATTCATGCTCTTCTTAAATCCCTCTATCACCATCATAAGATATGATTTTAGATCCAAATCTTGCTTTCTGGTGTTTTGGGATATCCAGGACTTGCCATGGTGGGAGTACTAGGCTCTGATGAAGCCAAGTAGTCTTGGTTTCTGTTGGTAAGATTCTTGCATTTGCCTTTTGCCATCTGTTTATCTCTGGTGTTAGATGTTCTTGCTGTCTCTTGCTTGAGCTTGTTCCTCCTGAGGGTCTGTAATCCTGTGTCAGCATTTCTGGGAGATCAGCTCTCCTCAGGTAAGACTTGTGTGCAGTGGGCTGTGGTTCAACTGTCCCTCCTGAGTTCTGCGGTCAGAACAAACCCTGGAGATAGGCTCTCCACTTGCAGGGAAGGGGCAGAGAGGCCTCTGGATCCACAGAATCTCCTCTTGAGTCTCTGGGCTGGAGCACTCCCTGAAGGCAAGCTTTCTGCATTCGGGGAAGGGACAGAGAGTGCCATGGATCTGTAGAACATCCTCCCAGGTGAAGAGAAAGTCAGAAAGGATCCTGCGCAGGCATCCCTGCCACTTCCCAGGCCTGTGCCTCCTGGCTCGTCCCACCTCCTCCTAGGTCTTCATTATTTATTTTAACATTCATTTATTTTGTGCTTGGATGTGAGTGTGCAGGCCACAGTACAAATTTGGAAATCATAAGGCAACTTATAGGAGTTGATTCTTTTCTTCTATCATGTCCCAAGGATCAAACTCATGTCTTCAAGCCTAGTAGGACGTGTCTTTAGCTACTAAGTCATCTCACTTGTTTACTTATTACACTTGAAATTCCATACTCTC
This sequence comes from Mastomys coucha, assembly GCF_008632895.1. Classification (NCBI taxonomy): domain Eukaryota; kingdom Metazoa; phylum Chordata; class Mammalia; order Rodentia; family Muridae; genus Mastomys; species Mastomys coucha. Next base: position 42,752,183 of record NW_022196911.1, on the reverse strand, counting down.
TACTATGATTGGGAATCTCTGTCAAAGTGTGTCTACTAAATATTCTATTTATAATGGATACAGTACTCTCCTTGAAAAAATTACTTTTCTGACTCCCCCACTTTCTTACCATGCAGGTTTCCTCTACTCCAAATACCGTTCCACTTGGCCAAAGTCTACGTATCTTATCGTTCAGCTTCCAAATTTAACTTTCCTTGAGAAATTTATCTCCACTTATCCAGTTTCAATTTTATCCTCTCTCATGGTTCTGTATTATTTTCCTCTACAGAGGGACCCATTACTTATTGTCTCTTAGAATGTTGTTTGATTTTTCTTTCTGGGAAATGATCTACCTTTGTAGCTGCAGCTGTGATTAAACTAGAAATCCTCCTGCCTCAGTCTCCTGACTGTTAGTATTCTAATTGTGTACCACTAGAGCTAGTAATTGACATAACATCATTAATTGTTTGCTGTCTGTCTTCCCTAGCATTTTAAAAGTCTTTTTCAAAATAGTTCTTCAGTGTAAACCCAGCATCCAAGAGTAGTCTTAGCATATGATCTAAGTCAGGGTAGTAACTGGTCAATGAATAAAGGAAGGAATTTAGGTTCATAAAACCTAGGAGTGTGAACAAAGATCCAGTTCAGAGTTCTTCAGATCACTTGGAGAAAGTATAATTCTTTCTCTCACCATGCTTCTCAACTTTCAACATCTTTAATATTAGTTTTTATTTTGAAATAACTTTCTTGGGATTAAGTGAAATGGGATGGGACTGGTAAAAGGCATTGTGAGTAGTCCCTTAGTTCATGGAAATGAAAACATAAATGTTGTTTCCTCTGGTGGTTGATCCATTTGGGTATATTAACAAGGTGTTTGACAAGATAAATGACTTCTTGACTTCATTCAACACATGTTACAAGCTAGGAGGTTGAGAAGGTTTTTAACTAAAATTGATCCTGTTTAATATTTCAATTTTAGTTTAAAATGTAAGGATAATTTGGAAAAAAAATTTGTTTGTTCATAGGGGAATAATTTTTAAAATATTGACCACCAGGGGCCACAGAAATTTTCCAATAAAGTATTATTATAAAACAAGCAAACCTACAAAATACCTTACATAATCCTTCCTTGATTTGTATATTATAGATGTTTTGATGTTCTTCAATTGGAAGATCACAGCATTGAGGATCCATTAGATACTGTATTAGGAACAAAGGTAAGACATTGATTCTGTCTTAAGTTGTAAAATAAGTTGCTTTATCTTATAGCTTTTTTGATTACTATCTTTAGAAGTCATGTATGTTTTTATGCTTAAATGGATTAAGAAGGGGAAAATATAAACAGATCCCTAGAATTAGTGCCTTCAGGGAATAAATACATAAAAACACTTAATTATTTTTGTGAGCCTTTCAGGGTAATATGCTATTTGATATTCATAGCTAAAAGCAAAATATATTAAATATATAAACATGTGTACTTCCTAAACATAATATTTGTATTTAGGAATTAACTAGTCCTTAAAATGGGCCCAATATTTGTAATTTATTTTTGTCTATAACAGGACTAGTCCTGGTAGTACCAACAGTACCATAAGATTATATGTACCCCACTCTTGTGTCTTGTTGTGAGGGTAGTTGACCACTCTACTTGAGAAGCTGAAGTGTTCCTTGTATCTTCCAAAGTGCTTCTTATATATGGCCTCAGTGAATACTTGCAACAACCCACGAGCTAAGTCAAGTGATTGTCTGTCTCTATCACAGACTAGTAAACCTCAGGAGGAGGCCAGTGACTTTCTACAGGCCTCCTAGCCTTTTAGAGGAAACCCACTGTCATGTCAGAGGTCTCTTACTCTAAAGCCCATGCAGCTTTTCACCATTCTGCATCTGAAATAAGAATTCGACAACAAAATTTTGACACAGGAAATGTGGTGATCTTTTGTACTGTCCTGTTACATTACCTTTTAAAAGAATTTAAACTATATATTATGGGCATATACTGTCCGTGAGGAGAATGAATGTAACTTATATTCATGTGTGTAGCATGAAATGCTACATATAGCATTCCATACTATGTCAGCAGGCCAGCCTGTTCTCATCTTTGCAGACTCTCTGACCAGGAATTCTGAAATCTCTCCACCCTACTCACTAAGTTCCCATGGCAGGTCATTGCCATGCCAGCCCCACACTTCCAAATTCCCTTGGCCTTTTGGGTTGCACTCCTCACAAACCCATGCTTTGCTTCTCTTTCTTTCTCTCTGAAACCCAGTTGATTCTCCACATGAAGGAAAACACCACACAAACTTAGTTCAGAATTAGCAGGTAACACAATCATCAGGTGAGGCAACTAGCATCCTAATTTGTAAGCGGTTCTAAGTTAAATCCTCTGGTAGCCGATCCCAATGGATCTGCCACCTGAACCAGGGGCTTCAGCTACCTGCATTTTCTCCTTCATGCTCCTGTCTACTAGCCAACTCTTTTCTCCTCTTCCACCATCCCTTGGTCTGACTCGGAAGTCCTGCCTACTTACCTATTGATTGGTTCCTTGAAATCTTTACTCATTAGGGGAAGGTTAACAAGAAGTCACCTGAGTACATGATTCACTCCTTGTCCCAGGCAGCCCCTCCTGGGGAAGCAGAATTAGTATCAAAATACAAACAGCACCAGGGCTGTCCACAACACATGTACATTCACAGCTCTTGCCAGGTGGAAATAATTTCTGTTCTGAGATTGTATCTATCTCTTGTCTGTGGTTCTGGGAGAACATAAGGTTGAGAGGGCAGATGTGACTCACACCTAAATATAGATGAAAGAATAAAAAGAATTATCAGGCTGAGGAGATGGCTGAGTAGGTTAAATGCTTGCCTTGCAAGCATGGGGACCTGAGTTTAACTTTTAGACCCAATACAAAAAAAAGCTGGACATGGTGTCATGCTTTTATAATCCTAGCCCTGAGATATGGAATCTGCAGGAAGCCATTTGGAGATTGCTGGCCAGTCAGCCTAGCCTACTTGGTTAGTCTAGACTAATGGTAGATTAATCCTGCCTCAGAAAAAAAAACCAGGCAGACAGAGATGGGAGTATTCCTCTACCCTCTACATGCATATACATGTGTATGGGTACCTGGTCAAACCAATGAGTGCACATTTGAACATACATGCACATATAACATTGCCTTTGCTTTGTGTTTTGAGGGGGACTCTCAGCAGTTAGGGGAACTACAGTTTGTATAGTTAATATTTAACCACATGGCATACATCAGCCAGCAAAAATTAATGACAAGGCTAGTGCAGGCAAAAGAGCCAGTAGGGTCAAAAATCTAAAAAAAAAGAAAAAAGAAAAAAGAAAGAAAAAAAGCTTCAAGATGAATTTAAAGAGTGAGAAATTCTCAAGTGGATGGGAAAAATTACTGGGACTAACTTCTCAGAAAACAACTGACTTGGAAGATATCTGATGCAGCAGAAAAAGATCCATTCCACTCCACTTGACTGGCTTACTGAGCTCAGCCACTTCCTCTCCACACTGATTCTAATGGGCTTCCAATTGATCTAGCTCTCCCGCCTGCATTAGGACAGTCCTGGCCACGTCTGTCTCACTGAGGGCCTTCTGACAAAATTAAGATCTTGGTGAAGGAAATCAACTGCATGGGAACAAAAATCAGGGACCTTCAGGACCCACGTTAAGCGGCCTTCAGTTGGTAGCTCAGAGAGTGTTTTAAGCACGGATAGACTCTCTAATTTACTGAGTCTTTCCACTGGGCAGTTATGTATGCATCATTAGATAGTGTTCAGAGACACAGGATGACACAATTGTTCCTAAATCTCATGTACTCTGTGGTCAGATGGGCCTCTATTTTAATTCCCATTTCTCCATTTCTCAGCTGCTAATCACAATGCCATACTCATCTTCATAACCAAGTAAGAAGTCTCTGAACTTCTAATGACTGTCGGGAAAAGATCAAGCTAGAGAATGAGGCCTTCATTGGCACACTCTGATAGGCAGTAAACCATCAATATGGTAGATGCTGTTGTTAGCCTTATATGGTGGGGGTGATGCAAAGGGGAAAGAGCCCTGTTGATCATGGAGGAGACCCAAATCTATACAGTGAGTGATGACTTATCACCTAATTTTCTTTAAAAAAACGTCAATGATAATGTTTGTATGTATCATATCATTTTCTTTCTTGGCACTGATAGTTTTAATTCAGTACGACAGTTAAAAAAAAAGTGACATATTCTTTCCACTCTTGTCGTCTTTAATTTTTTCTTTTTTATTAGATATTTTTTTTATTTATATTTCAAATAGTATTCTCTTTCCTGGTTTCCCCTCAGAAAACCCCCTATCCCCTCCCACCTCCCCTGCTCACCCACCCACCCTCTCCTGCTTCCTGGCCCTGGCATTTCCCTACACTGGGGCATAGAACCTTCACAGGACCAAGATCCTCTCCTCCCATTGATGACCAACAAGACCATCTTCTGCTACATATGCAGCTGGAGCCATGAGTCTTACCATGTGTGGTTGGTAAGACTCATTATTGTTCTTCCTCTGGGTCTGCAAACCTCTTTAGCTCCTTGGGTCCTTTCTCTAGCTCCCCCATTAGGGACCCTGTGCTCAGTCCAATGGTTGGTTGTGAGCCTCCAACTTTGTACTTGTCAGGCACTGGCAGAGCCTCTCAGGAGACAGCTATAACAGGCTCCTGTCAGCAAGCACTTGCTGGCATCCACAATAGTGTCTGGGATGGATCCCCAGGTGGGGCAGTCTCTAGATGGTCATTCCTTCAGTCTCTACTCCACACTTTGTCTCTGTAACTCCTTCCATGGTTTATTAGTGACCAGAGGCTTTTTATTTTCTTTTCTTTATTCTTCAAGCAGGGCACAATTGCAGCATTTCCTCAAGCACAAATACCTTGTCTGGTGGATTTAAACCTATTTTCCTCCCAGAAAACTAAAGTTTGCCACTCTTCCGAGCTATAACATGCGTCTAGTCATTTGCCATAGCTGTGAGCCAGGAAAATTTGGGTCTGTTCATTTTATGCCAGACTGGAGAAATCCTTTGCTCTGGCAGGCACCACGTATGATATAATATATGGACAGACTCTCAGATGGCTATTCTTCAATTTGTTCTGTATTGCCTAGCTAGGAAGTAGGGGAGATAAGTCAACTGATTATGTTTTACTCTTGGCTTTAAAATGGAAATCTACTTACTGTCTTGAGGGTTTATTGAGTGTTGCCCCAGCTGCCAGCTGTATTCTTGTCTAGTCCAGTTATCAGAAACTCATGTGTTTATGGGGAATTTTACATACCTTCCACAGAGTTGGAGGTTTCATATCTTTTGTTTTTAACCTTTTCCTGCTTGGGATTGAATTTACAGTGTCATGCATGTTGGGTACATGTTCTATTAGTAAACTGCATCCCACCCTCAGCCCCTTGAAGTTCACTTTCATAAGGCTAACACGTCGCAGGTGCATGTTGATCCATCAGCACACCTGGATGCCTTATTGACATAAAGGTATGTTGTCAGTCAGTAGCTTCTCTTCCAGGAATCTCGTCAACTGACCCTTGCAAGTCTTGCTTTCTTCTCTACAACACTCTAGCCCCTTCCAGACCTTCTGCTAAAATGTTCATCGTAGCATGCACAACTCCATTTTGGCTATATAATGCCCACTTCTAATTTTGGCAAGTGTTCTTGACACATGGGTGGTGCCTATGTTGACCCGTCTACTCAAATTTGTTCTCCAATCTGATTTCAACTTTTTAGCAAAGAAGAATCGGTCTCTTTTGTAGGAAGGCATGGTAAATGTAATCTTTATACCCTCCTGGCAGATGAAAGAACATATTTTACTCCATCTTTCTAGGCTTTCCAGGAAAAATAAAGTGGCTAAGTTTTCATTTTACAGACTACATTTCCTTCCAGATTCTGTCACAGGGCCCTGTTGTTTGTTTGTTTTTTCTCTGAGATGTGCTGCATCTCACTAAGCCTCCAGTCTGGCTGAGTAGCAGAATAGAATTGTGAAAATGCTGCTCATCCTAAAATGCAGGAAGCTCAGTAATTATCAGGATCAAGACCAGCCCTTGTGGTAAGGGGCCAGCCCACAAGCTCATATGCAAATAGTGGGCAGATGGGCAGGACAGGAATTAACTTAGAAGGTGATCAGCAAGATTAGCCATCTAGTAAATCCTGAGGTCAAGAGGGGTAGATACATAAGAGACTTGCCAAAAATAATTTGAAAGAGAGCTGACTAGGTGGCTCAGTCATAAGAGAACTTGATGCACAAGCATAAGGTCTTGAATGTGAATTCCCAGGCTTCATGGAAAAGCTAAGCATGTTCATATACACCTGCAATATCCTTGCTATGGAAAACAAAGACAGGACAATCACTGGGGCTTGCTCACTGCCAGCCTAGCTCCTGGTTCAGTGAGAATCCCCATGTTAAGAGCATAAGGCAAAGGAATAGAACAGGCCATAATCATCCTTCTTTGGCATCTCTGAGAGCACACAGGTGCATATTCCACACAGACATACAGACACACATGGATATGCTCGCAAACACAGGAAGACAGACATGCACACATACACATACATGAGCATATACCACACGCATACATACACATTCATGCCATATACCACACATACTCACACAGGCACATGCACACATGCACAGACATAAAAACACACACACACACACACACACACACACACATATACGAGTGCTCTCATATCCAGGTGCTCCAGGTACTAAAAATAAAGCAAATGAACTAAAGACAATAATGAAATAAATTACGCCATCATGGCCTACCATGAGTTATTTACTCATTTTAAGGGAATGTAGTTTTGTGTTATTTTATTTTCTGCCCCGTTAATTGAGATCATAGGCTTTGTGAAGTCATGTATTAACTTTATCCAGGACCAAGAGTTTCTCTCCCTCAAGATAATGGATTTCCTCCCAGTAGGACACAAACCAGCCTTGTATGTCTAATATGTGTTAATCCAACTTTTCTTTTTTTCCAATATTATGATAAATATTAGGTCACCAATGCTCTATTAGGTGTTACAAAACTGCTCTGACCTATTAGCACTAAATCATGTGGCTTAAAAAAAAGTCAACCTATCTTTTTAACCTCTGTTTTCATAATCGTCAACATATTTGATAGTTCTCACTGCTTCTGTAGCAGTCTAGTCTCTTAGTTTCTTGTTGTTTCCAGAAATTTCCTAGAACTCCTTGACTTAAATTAGCAGTTTTATTCTCTCTGCCTTCATTTTGTTCTTCACTATTGTTGTTGTTATTGTTGTTGTTGTTGTTGTTGTAGTTGTTTCTTCCTCCTCCTCACCGATGCCTGGCCACATTTCTGTTTGGTGTTTGGAGATGAAGCATGATTAATTAGCCCACCTCAACCTCAACCTCAACCCCAAACTTTTGCCTTAGCATCCTAAGTGATAGCATTACAGTCCTATAATACCATACCTGAGTCACTCTGTGACTCTAAGGACATCATGACAAAGGCCATGTCTTCACTGACCATGCCTGAGTCACTCTGTGACTCTAAGGACATCATGACAAGAGCCATGTCTTATCCACTGTTCACCTCTCCACTTACCAGTCGTTAAAGTTGGAGATGCTGCTCTGTTTTTCCTTGACTTCCTGTGTACTTCCGCTTATTGAGGACATTGGCCAGATGGCTCCAGTCATCCTTTGCACAAGTGAGTATAGTCCTTGATCTCTCCTGGGTTTTAATGGGCATTAACAATTGTGGTCTTTGGCTGGGTGGTGGTGGCACACGCCTTTAATCCCAGCACTTGGCAGGCAGAGGCAGGTGGATTTCTGAGTTCGAGGCCAGCCTGGTCTACAGAGTGAGTACCAGGACAGCCAGGGCTACACAGAGAAACCCCGTCTCAAAAAACCAAAAAAAAAAAAAAACCCAAAAAACAAAAACAAAAACAATTGTGGTCTTTGAATTACACTCCCATGTTTCAGACCACAGAGCCCTTTCTATATGACACATTGCTTATGTAATATTCAGTACGTATCAGAAGCCAAATAAATATCAGAATAAAGAAGCACACAGCTTATAAGTGACCCAGAAATCACAAGTGATGCACCTGTTTCTGTCTTTTACAGTGACTTTTAAGAACTGTTAGCTTCTGCATGGCAAACTTTGACTGCTGTCTGCTTAAGTTATGGCTCATTCTAACATCACTGACCATCTATATCCTATCCTCCTATAGGCTGGTATTCTATCTTGTTCTTCTACTTTCTATAAAATTATGGCATCTATAAGTAAAACAGTTTGTTTCTTGAAGTCTAAGAATCAGCTTAGACTGAAGAAGTCCAGTTTCTTTTCTAAAATTAAATAAATGTTGCCAAATGTTCCTCCTTAATGACCTTGCTTTGCTTAAGTTCAAATATTTTACTCTGTGGTCCACTTACAAGCTTGATGAGTCAGTTAATTAGATCCGTGTATATTATTATAGACTCCAAGGGATTTAATTAAAATGTGCTAAAGTGTAAAATCACATGTGAGTCATTGTTTCCTTTACTTTTCCCAAGCTTAGATAAAGTGAATGGAAGGTATGTGCCATAGTTTTGGCTTTGGGAAATTCTATACAAAGCTGTCATTGGATTCTCTGTTTGTGAAACATTGTTGTAATCTTCACATTAAGGTTTTACAGGCAGAAGTTCAATGCACTAGTTATTGTGTGGCTTTTGACAAATTAAATACTGACAAATTATAATTTAGTGTGAAAATACATTCATTAGCTGTTAAGATGTCAAAACATGTTAAGCAGTACTTACATCCCAGTTGTGAGTGTTAAAATCCAATTAATGTATCAATTAACTTCATAAATATGTTGTTAAAGGGTTCATAATCCAATGTGGGATGGAAATAATGTTTCAAGCATTTTAAGTCAGTGAATTGCAGAACATGGTCATTATAGAATCTACACAATTGTAACCTGAGTATGTGATAACTGGTTCATTTATTAAATTATCACTATTACCCAACACTAATTTGACAAGTATTGTACTAAGTACTCTGTATATATCATCTCATTGATCTTTGGCACAAACTTAGAATGGAGGAAAAGTTTTAGTGTCTGTTTTATAGATTAGAAAGCTTTGACGTGGAGAGTGGGCTCAATGGTTAAGAACATGTATTGTTCTTGTCCAGGAATCAGCCATCTATAACCCCTGTCATTTTGTGTCTTCTGCAGGTATGCATGTGTTACGCATATACACATACAAGCAAAATACACACATATGAAATAAATCTTGAAAAGAAAGTTCAAGTTCAATGAAGTTTATGTACATATCCAAGTAGTAAGTGAGTTGCCACAGATGATTATAAGCAAAGACAAGTTTAAATCCAGATCTTTTTGGTGTCAAAGCTCATGTTCTGCAAGGCTCATCATTATTGCTCTTTCCAGAAAATGCTGTTGTTTATGTACACTATTCTGTCTGCTGACATGTCTATAGTTCATACACATAATATCATGAAACTATTTCATGGTTTTTTTCCAAACAGTCATAGTTACACTGAATATGAATAAAGGGTATTAAAAATTCAGATCATTAAAGATATACATCTATATACACTTTTACAATAGTAGCACTTAAAAGTATACAAAGGGGCTGGAGAGATGGCTTTGGAATTCATACACGTTGCTTTGTAGAGGTCCTGAGTTAGGTATTCAGCTCCCAAATCAGATGACTCCCAACTGCCTAGAACTCTCATTCCATGGAATCCAATGCCCTCTTTTGGCATCCATGAGTTACTCTACCTACATGCACATATCTCAACATAGGCACTCACACATACACATAGTTAAAACTAAATCCTTAAAAACATGTAAATTTAATGAGAAAAGATGGTTAAGAAAATAAATGCCTTTGGTCATCTATTCTATACCTTTAACTAATTACTGTACATATTAAATCCCAATTAAGTAATATTTCTCCAATATTGAATTGTATGAACTTGCAATCTCCAACTTTTATCTATAATTCTTTAATCCATATGTTTCTGAATGCAATTATTTTTTCCCTTTTTTGGGTGGGGGAGTCGAGACAGGGTTTCTCTGTATAGCTCTGGCTGTCCTGGAATTCACTCTGTAGACCAGGCTGGCCTTGAACTTAGAAATTCATCTGCCTCTACCTCTCAAATGCTGGGATTAAAAGCGTGTGCCACCACTGCCCAACCAGTTATTTTTTCTTAATTTTTGGAAAGGCAGTGCAATATACACAACTATAGGGTCTTGGACAGCAAAACCACCAAGTTACCATGCCAACACAGCATGTGAATCAGATGAGTCATCAAGTCAAAGCTTCCTCACAGTATCAGGCAAGCTCAGATTACTTAAATGTGCCACCATTTACGTTCATGCTGGGTCAGGTTTGCTACCAAGGAAGCTCTGAAAACTTTTTGTTTGAGATGTTTCTGTTTCAGTGCTATGGGCTGTGGATTTATGTTAATCACTCACCAGAGATCAGGATTCCATGCTTAGGTAGTTTAAGTGACTTATCCTTGGATCATATGGCTCATCAGTGTTGTTGGAGTGAAAGCAAAACTCATTTGTTTTCTGTTAGTCTCTGTTTGCAAGTGTCCTTCAGGTTGCAGAATATGGAATTTATAATTTCTTCCAGTGCCAGTCTTTGACTATGGGACAGGATACAGAGCATTATACCAACTCTAATGGGAGCAAGGTTTTAACACTGGAGGGAATCTTGCTTCTCTGCTTCCTGTCCTATTAGGAACCTGCATTTCTGGTGATGTGCCTGGTTGTGCTTTGGTTGATGAGGCTCAAGTCTTCAGGGAGCACAAAGGATCACAGGCATCCAAAGACTAAGTATTAACTTGGCCTCACATCTCTGCAAAGACCCTTGTCTTTCCTAGTTGAAACTCTCAGTTATTTCAACTGCTCTCTTCCTCATTTCTCTTCCTAAGATGATATCTGGAAGCAGAAGCTGAGGTTTGGGGCCTCTGATGTTGTGTCTGCGTGTGTAAGAAGTGCTGATGTCTCTGGTTTCATGAATCGTTGACTGTTTATTGTTTTCTACAGTTTGAGTGTAAGGAAGAAAGGAGATATCACTGCGCTTTGTAAGTTATGCACTTGTTCAATACTTTCACTTACATGCTTCTCTTCACTTTATATTTGTTCCTACTACAGTCCATCTTTAGACTGTCTTAGTAGACAGTCCATTTTTAGTCAGGTAGGAAATGGAAAGATACAAAAAAGGACCTTTTAACCCTACAAAAACAATATTTATTGCATATTTGTCTTCATATCCTATCACGGCAGAGTAACATTGCTGTTGTGTTTTATTTATCTTTTTGCCTGTGTGCTTGTCTGTATATCTATGTGTACTAGATAATTGTAGCACCCACAGTGGCCGGTAGAGGGCATCAGATGCTCTGGAACCAAAGTTTTTAAGCCACCTGATGTTGGTGCTGGGTAACACAGCCAGCTCCTCCTCCAGAGCAGCAAGTGCTCTTCGCCACAGAGTCATCTCTCCAGCTCCACACATGCCTTTTTAAAAGCTGTACTTAAAAATCAGTCACAATTTTTCTAATGTTTTATTCTAATTGATATTTTAGTGTGTCTAATTTGGAAGAACTAAAATTGTACAGAGAAGTAATTGAGTCATAATCCTGCCATCCATCCAGTGAATTGGAAATGGCATTTCAGTTATTGTTCTAATGGGCCCTTCAGGGCAAATGTGTGTCTATCTCTTCCTGTAGAGATCTAGTTCATTAAGATGATTTCATGTGTGTGTGTACATGCATGTCTGTGTGTGTGTGTGTGTGTGTGTGTGTGTGTGTGTGTATGTGCGTGTGTATATGAGAGAAAGAAAGAGACAGAGAGAGGGAAGAGAGTCAGATACATAGTTTAGTTTACTGAATATTGTGAACATTTTTCATATTATTCCATACACAGTAAAGCTTTATTTTATTAATTTTATGACATCCCTTCTACCTTACCATGTGTTCCCATTACCATGTAACTGAAGATTTTGGTGTTTTCCAAATGATAAATTTTGTTTCTTTTGCTTTTTCTGTTTGATGAAAATTTAGCTCGAAGAATGAAAATATGAGAAAACTCTCAAGTACCTAATGTTATTCTTTTGCCTTCCATTTGATGCTACATCCTCATGGCACAGAGACAGAAATGTAGGCCAAATTAATACAGATTAAATAAACACATAATTTTAAATCAGATTAAAATTTTCTCCAGCTTTACACAAATTTGTAGACAGGTGGATTATATAAGAAACTATCTTTAAAAAATTAGTCAAATCCCCTATAATTATTGGGAAACATCTACATTACATTAATTATATTGTTAACTTTTATTCATGACTTCTATGTATTTTTGTGATTTATTACATTATCAACCTTATAATGGCATTTGTTATATTGTTGAAAGCAGAATAGTGATGCACAATTCCTGACATTCACAGCAACACTTAGATATATGCTAAGTGTGGTGGTAGAAAATTCTATTGTCATTTATAAAGTGGATGTCCTGAGAGTCTTTCATCATTATAGACAGCAACATCCACAGCTAATGTCTGCCAAAATGAAACATAAGATTTATTCCATCTTCCCATACTATGACTTGCAATTAGCATTTATGTAATTGTTATTTAGAGATCCTGTTTTACTCTATATCCTTGGCTGTCCTGGAACTCACTCTGTAGACCAGGCTGGCCTTGAACTCACAGAGATCCCCATGTCTCTGACGCCTGATGTTCTGGGGATAAAGGTGAGTGCCACTATACTTGGCTAAGAAAACTTTTAGGTTACACCTTTTTTTAAAACTTAAACTCTACCCTTTAGTTCCTTTTTAGTTCATTAATTATTTTATATATTCACTTTATATCCAAATTGCAGTCCCCCTCTCTTCCCAGTCCCCCTTTACACAGTCTTTCCCCATTCCCCTCCCCTTCTCCTCTGAGAAAGGGAAGACTCCCTTGGGTATCACCCGACCCTGGCACATCAAGTCACTGTAGGACTAAGAGCATCTCCCACTGAAGCCAAACAATGAAGCTTAGTTATAAAAACAGGATCCACAGGCAGGCAACAGATTCCGGGACATCCCCAACTCCAGTTGTTGGGGACAGGCATGAAGACCAGCTGCTCATCTTCTACATATATGCAGGGGTCTAGGTCCAACCCATGCTTGCTCTTTTTTGAGTGGTTCATTCTCTGGTAGCCACTATAGGTCCAGGTTAATTGATACTATTGGTCTTCTTGTAGAGTCCCTTTTCCATTTGGGTCCGTTATTCCTTCCCCCAACTCTTCCACAAGACTCCCTGAGCTCTGTTTCCATCAGCTGATGGGTGGAGCTCTCAGAGGACAGTTATGCTAGACTCCTGTCTACAAACATAACAGAGTATCATTAACAGTGTTAAAGGTTGGTTTTTGCCCATGGAATGGGTCTCAAGTTGGACCAGTCATTGGTTGGCCATTCCCTCAGTCTCTGCTCGATCTTTGTCCCTGCACATCTTGTAGGCAGGACACAATTTGGGTCAAAGGATTTTTGGTTGGTTCAGTGTTGTTATTCCTCCACTGAGGGTCCTGCCTGGCTACAGGAGGTGGCCACTAAATGAGAGGCTTTAGCTGGGATATATGACAAACTTCCTCTCCTTTTATCAACCACTTACTCCTGCATTGCAACACTCTCTTTCTGTCTTCTATCACAGCACCAATGGCAATCTGTCAGTTAGTAACAAATAAACAAGAGACTTAAATTAACAGAGAATGCTACATATATTTTCAAGTCAAGTCCCATTGACTTTTAGCCATGTCATTGCATTTACCTGTAATTCAAAGGCTTCATTGTCTTGTTTATGAGAAAACAATCTGTCAGGCAGGGAAATGCATATTGACCTCAGAGAGACATTAAATTTATCACTATAAAGCAAATTGCTACACGTTAAACCATCATCTGTCTCCATATTTCTCATTTGATACATTCAATAAAAATTGCTGCTGGCTTCTAGTACGATAAACTGATCTTTAAGACAAAACAGCATTTCACATTGAAAGCAGGATGGAAAGTTAACTTGAGACATTTTTTTCCAAATATGTTTTGAAAAACTTTTCATACAATACATTCTGATCATGAATTCCCTTTCCCCAACTCCTCCCTGATCCTCCCCACCTTCCTCAATCATCTGACTCCACACCCTTTCTTAGTCTCTTTAGGTAAGGGACAAACAAAAACAGACCCAAAGAAAACCAAAGAGAAAAACCCACACAAAACCAATAAACCAGCAAAAAACAACAGCATAGCAATAAAAATACAAAATCAGGAACCATAAAATATAAGCAAAATACTAGTGAAACAAACAAAAAAACAGAAAGAAAATAAATAAATAAATAAACCTAAAAAAAGCAATATGCAGCAAAAAGTCATGAAAATGGATGATGGAACCTACACTAAGTATGTTTTTATTTTGTGATTTTAAAAACCATGTTGTTAGAAATTATAGCTCAGAACTTTTGAGTCTATGCGCTGACACCCAGACCCTCAATGTTGATAGGAACTACAAGTTGATTTGAGCTTTCTCTTCATGTTTCAGTATAAACTTGTGAATTTATCCCCAGAAGTTGAAGAACTCCTTTTCTTTTAAATGAGTTACTTGGGAACTATATTAGTGGTCTAGCTTTCTTTCACTTAATAGGCCAAATAATATTTCTTTGAAAACAGTATCTTCCTAGTATTTGATAATTGAATGGCAGCCAGTCATTTGTGAGTGGGTGGAATGTCCATCTCTCCCTCCATTCATGTGACTGAGTTCTTAGAAAAAAAAAACTGCCTTCTGTCAGAGAGGGCATAAATCTGCATCCATTGAGCAGCTGTGGAATGCAGAGAGAACTGCTGGGCTCACTGTTAACCTCATACGTGCCACATGGCTGCCTGCTCCCTTCACTCCTGGGACACATCTTTCCTCTACCATCCATAGCATGTGTTGGCAATAATTCCACCCTCTCTTCTGATCTCCCTCGACTCTGTAGGCTCTATTAAATGTGGCATATGGCTTTTAATGTCTTGCATGCTGCCCACAGTTCATGTCTCACATTTCTAACTTCAACACCTTCTCGTGCTCTCTGCTGTTGGCAGCTGCAAACCCTTAGACCTTCCTCCAAGGACTGACTGCTTCTGTGCCTCCCCAAACTTTTTCTTCATCTGCCTAGAATTTCACTTTAAGGCTTTCTCCATCTCCGCTTGTCCAAATATGCCATGAAAGTTACTCTACTATGTGTATGTTTTCATGTATGTTGAAAAATAATAAGAGAACACATGTTACACACCACTTTTCCCACCTTTTTTTATTCTTTCCATTTGTAAGATGTCTGAAAAACTTAATATACCTAAGAACATATCCCTCTTTTTTACTTCTGTCTATAAATGCTTGTACTGAGTAGTTGTGAGGAAGGCACAAAATCCATTGTTTCATTTTCTTTAATTAAACATAAAAGTCTAAAGGTGCTTGAGAAGGAGAGGGACAATGGGATCATTCTGATTCTGTCATTCTACTCTGTGTTTTTATTTTTTATTAGCTATTTTTTTTAATTCACATGTTATACCATACATATCTCCTTTCCCAGTTTCCCCTCCAGAAAAAAAAAATTAAAAAACAAAACAAAATCCCTGTTCCCTCTCACTTCCCCCTGCTCGACACCCTACCCTCTCCTGTTTACTGGCCCTGGCATTCCTCTACAGTGGGACATAGAACCTTCACAGGACCAAGGGCCTCTCCTCCCATTGATGACTGACTTGGCCATCGTCCACTATACATAGGCTGCTGGAGCCATTAGTCCCACCATGTGTACAGTTTGGTTGGTGGTTTAGTCCCTGGGAGCTCTGAGGGTACTAATTAGTTCATATTGTTGTTTGTCCTAAGGGGCTGCAAACCTTTCAGCTCTTTTGGTCATATCTCTAACTCCTTCATTGGGGACCTTGTACACGTTTCAATGGATGGCTGTGAGGCTCTACTTCTGTATTAGTCAGGTACTCTCAGAGCCTCTC
>NW_022196911.1:42724738-42735590 GCF_008632895.1 Mastomys coucha | reverse complement strand
GTCCTTATTACATGTTGGAGCATCTTCTGGGTATATGCCCAGGAGTGGTATAGCTGTGTCCTCTGGTATAACTATATCCAATTTCCAGAGGAACCACCAAACTGATTTCCAGAGTGGTTGTACCAGCTTGCAGTCCTACCAGCAATGAAGGAGTGTTCCTCTTTCTCCACAACCTCACCAACATCTGCTGTCACCTGAGTTTTTTTATCATAGCCATTCTTTCTTTATGTGCTTCTCAACCACTCAGTATTCATCAGTTGAGAATTCTCTGTTTAGTTCTATACACCATTTTTTAATAGGGTTATTTGATTCTCTGGAGTCTAACTTCTTGAGTTTTTGTATATATTGGATATTAGCCCTCTATCAGATATAGGATTGGTAAAGACCTTTTCCCAATTTGTTGGTTGCTGTTTTGTCCTATTGACAGTGTTTTTTCCCTTACAGAAGCTTTGCAACTTTATGAGGTCCCATTTGTCAATTCTTGATTTTAGAGCATAAGCTATTGGTGTTCTGTTCAGGAAATTTTCTGCTGTGCCTATATGCTCAAGGCTCTTCCCCACTTTCTTTTCTATTAGTTTGAGTGTACTGGTTTTATGTGGAGGTCCTTGATCCACTTGGACTTGAGCTTTGTACAAGGAGATAGGAATGGATCGATTTGCATTCTTCTACATGTTAACTACCAGTTGAGCTAGCAGCATTTGTTGAAAATGCTGTCATTTTTCCACTGGATGGTTAGCTCCTTTATCAAAGATCAAGTGACCATAGTTGTGGGTTCATTTCTGGGTCTTCAATTCTATTCCATTGATCTACCTGCCTGTCACTTTAGCAAGACATTTCTGCCACATTTTATGTATACAGCCCACCCTCTGATGGATTGAGTTTGTCCCAGTGAATTTTAGCTGATGAAAATTGCTTGTTTTAAAATATTCTGCAAACAGAATTGTTTATGACTCTCAAACGGACATGCCGGAACACTTTTGAACAGTCATCCTCAGCTGGCCACATCCTAGCAATGAGTTTCTTATGCCTTGAGTTGTGACTGGGGTGATGGCTTTGTACTACCTCCCTTACCACAATCTAACTCTTCAAGGAAGACTTTTTTATGATCACTGTTGCCATCACTCACTTGTATTTATGGGACTTTAGGCTCCAGGCCTGGCAGATGTTTTATCATTGAACCTTCAGTGCCTTTCTATGGAATATGGGTTCTGGTTTTATTTGCCTAGATAAAGAAGTGGAGACCTAAAGGAATCAAGTAGCTGCAAAGGAAGTATGCCGTGTTTGAACTCAGTTTGATAGGTTGCCATTAAATTCTTTCCCAATCACTGATCTCTTCTTTTCCTACCTGTACATAGCTGGCCTGCTGAAAATATTTGCTGAACACTCATGATTAGAACAAGACCCAGGGGAAACCTGCAGAGAAAGCAAAGCAAACATTGTGTATGTAAAGAAAAGTTTTCCTTTTATTTTTCCACCCACAAGCCATCTTTGCAGTTCTGTTGGTTATTTTTCTTGAAGGCATTTGAGTTCTGGAGGAAACTACACTCCAGGAAGGAACTGGTCTATCTATCACTAATTCTCATGCGTCTATAAATGTCCTTCTGAATAGTGTATAGACAGGTCTTTTTAGAAGAAACTCTAACTAAATTTGTTTTATAGAAACAGAGAGTAAGAAGATATGGAGGCTTGTCTTGGTTAAAACAAAATATTTTGCTTAAAGTTTTTAATTTGGTAAAAGTACGACATATCTATTAAGCAGGAATTTAATGCTTTGTGCTGTGTTAACAGCTGGGGAAAAGAAGCAAGAGCAGACAAATGTTTAAAAACAATGGATAAATAAACACAGTAATGTCCAAGAGGCATGAAGGTATTTTGTAGATTTTTAGAGAGAGTCTGGCAAGGCTGCCTAGGCCAGGTGAGAGCTGCAATCTGGTGTGCAGAGACAGAACTTTAGTTAAGACCTTGGCAGTATGTGGTACCAGAGACAATGTCAACAAGGATGGGGGAAAAGAGAGTGTGACAGGAATAATGGGGACCAGGTTCGGGTTCTCCTGTGGATGAGATTCTCACTCTTGGAAACTAGAGGAAGGAAATATTCAGGAAAAAGAAGAATTTATACTTAAGGAGAAGCTGATCTTACACTCTGTAGGTAATTACTCTTTAATAAATAGCCTTATTGAGTTGTAAGTCATGTTCTATACATTTAAGTGCATTAGTCATTGGTTTGTATTTTATCCAGAGATGTAGAGCCATTATCTTGATGCAGAATATCTCCATCATCTACAAAGAAAACTTAGTACCCATATTCAATCAAAATTATCCCTATTCTTTCCTACCAGGCCTTTTATATTGTGAATCCTCCTATCTCTATGGACCTGTCCATTTGCTTAGATGACATATGTTCATAAAAGTGAGATCAGAGAACAATGACACTGTGTCTGGCTTCTTTCACTTAGCAAGAGGTCCAGGTCTTGTCATGAAATAGCATGCATATGTATTATGTTCTATTTTATTTCTAAGTAATTATCAATTTTTATGACTGAATAATGTAGATTGTACTGTATGCTTGTATCTGGTATACTTTTTTCAGAGGCTTCTAAAAGTAACTTATAGGTTTTTAAGTCTCTAAATAAGCTCAAATGCACAAAAGTAGAAACTTAAAACTCTAACTTTGTTTCTTATTATTATCCTTTTCACATTCATGTAACATGCAGTAGAATTATTTTAAATGTCCAAATATGATAGCTCACATTTTTATTCTTTAAAACTAATAGCTGAACATTTATTTTAATATTTGGAACATTACTATAGAATGCAAACATAACCCATTTTATAATTTCAATTATAAAATAAAATAGATTGACAGATTTACTATACTTTTCCAATAATAGAAAGAAATTTGTTTTATTGATGGCACATAGGGAATATTTTTCTGGCTAGTACTTGTACTTATTTCTGTTGAAAAGAACTCATAAGACAGACCTTACCTTCCACTAGACATTTTTAATTACTTCAAGAATAATGTTCAAGAGCTAGAAAGATGACTCAGTCAGTAGTTAATTGGCATGTACTGCTCTTACAGAGGGCCGAAGTTCAGTTCCCAGCATCCTTGTCAGACCACTTACTGCTATCCTTTCTGAAGGATCTGAAGCTCTCTTCTGGATTCAATGAGAACCTACACTCATATTCACATATCCCCACTACAAAACACATATATACACATAAAATCAAAAATAAAATAAATCTTAAAAAAATGCTAGTAATATTTAATGAATCTTGCCTTTTCTTTTGTATTACCTCTTGGATTCTGTCCCCACTTCCCCCCATGGGAGAGAGAAGCAAGGAGAGTGCCTGCAAAAGGAGGAGACTCCGAGAGTAACTACTTTTTTTTCCTTCCTATATGAAAACCTCACTCTGGAACTCTGGAAAATGATCTTTGGCTGTCAGATGACTATGAATTTCACAGACTAAAGCTATATAACAGTAGTACTTTTTCACCCTGGTATTCACTTCTTCACTCCATTGCTAAAGAACACAGTTTTTCTAACCTAAGTGTATCTCAGTAGGAAGAAACATACACAGAATTACAAAGAGCAAGCAGAAATAGAATTTGAATTATGACTTGGAGATTCACAGTGTCAGTCTTCAGGGAATTGTTTAAGTTCTCTAAATTCCCATTTCTTCACCTCTAAAATAGGAGTGATGACATTCCTGTCTTGAGGGGATTAAACTAATGAATGTGTGTAAACATTCCATAATATGCTTTGTACCCAGTAGGAACTCAGTGAAGAACAGTTATTAAAGATGGAGACCTTTGAATACAGATCTTGTGAATGGTTATTTAGACACTGTATGCTTTATCTCTTGAGTTAAAATTGGATTTTCATATGGCTAAGAACTATGTTTAATATTCCCCTGCCACTAGCTAATAATTGCAGCTAACTAAATTGAGTATTATCTTCAAGAATCAAGGGCCTTATCTGCTTTGTTAAAGACCACAAAGCTGAGATTTACCACATATCTAAGTGCATATTTCCCAAATCAATTAGTTGTGTATCTGCTGTGTACAAGGCTCTACAGTTGGCACTGTCAGGATGTGGAAAATAGCATAGAGCCATGAAGACCAGTAACATTACTCAACATGGATCATAACATTTTTTGGTTTTGGAGATCTTTAATGGTCTAACGATCAGGAATTTTCAGGAGATTTTATTAAACTTGTGACTATAGTCATGATCTCAGCTTCCACTCAATGACCTACCAGCATGAACCATTATGGAGAAAGATGGAGAGTGCACATCATAACATATATCACCCTTAGGATGGATGCCTTTAGTACTACTATATTCATTATTGGAATAAAATAAATATCTAGTCTTCACAATTGAGAAGATCAGTAGCACAAGTATAAAAAGCTGCCTTTTGGATTTCCCATCCAATTATTTTTTTCAAGTACCTTGATTCTTCTATCATATTGGTTCTTTGAATTATCCCTTTTTCCTACAGGTTGAACAATATTTCCTTGTTAAAGGAATTTCTGCGAATGAAACTTTAAATTTCTGCCACTTAGGTTCCTGTAAGATCTATTTTAGTTGGCATAGTGATTCCCAGAGTGTTTCCTCCTATTTTCTAAATGATTTATAAGAATAAATTGTTATGGAGTCAAATAAATTCAGGAAAGCCTCGATAGGTTGAAGTAGGCTGTGCATTTTTTCTGTCATCTCCTTATCACCTGAAAGGTTTGTTTCTTTCGCATGCAAAGACCCTTGGCAGCATGAGGGGAGCTTCCACCTGGGACTTCTGAAACCTCACTGCCTTCATGGCATGGCTATGGAAACAGCATGGTGCTCAGCTCCTTCTCATCCATCCACAGGAGATGCGAGGGTTGCATGTTTCCACATGGGCAGGTCTCTGCTTGGAAGGAACATGTGCCATATATACTCAAAATACTCCATAGGGCCATGTCTAATCACAAGAATAGGGAAATAGTCTTTCTTCCCAGGGAAAGTGGAAAATCCCAAATCTCACTGAATAGTGACAACCTCTTTCCCTCTCTGATGGACCATGTGTTATATCTTTATAATGGCATCACTTTCTGACACCTTAGGGGTCATGGCATACTTTGTCTACAAGAAGGACCAGGGTCTGCTGTGTCTTACACATTTACTTTTTTATAGAACTCTTCCTTCATTGGGCATCTGACAGCCCTACTGTGCCCTAGTTATACAAGAAAATTACTCTGTAAAGCTTTCATCCAAGCCTCAGTTTTCCTATTGTCCCTTGAGGTGGACAGATTTGGCAAACCTCTGTTTACCAGTAGAAGCTTTAGACTAATCCCAGTGTCTGCAAAGTGCCCATTTCTGAAGACAAAGCTAACAGGTTGTAGCAATAGAGCAGAAGTGACTGCCCAGGGCCATAGAAAGATGCACAGTCTAATGACAGAATGGTCTGTGCTATTCTAATAGCCTCCATGTCTTTTCTTTTGACTGAAATGTTTACTGAAGGACAGTCAGTAACTGAGTTCCTGGTAAATGCAAAGCCCATGGCTAGGCTCTTTGGAAATACAGGAATCTCATCACTGAACTTTGTAAACAGAAAGAAAGACTTAATAGTAGACAGACTGACAATAAATATAACCAACAAATATTTATTGAAGAACTGTTTTGTGGCCCAAATGTAAAGTATTAAAAAGAAGAAAACTGGATGTGGAGATAATCATTATAGATTTTAGAGAGCATTGGAAACAAATATGCATTAAGTAGCTGTGGATATGAGTATATGAAAGTAGTCTGAGAACCTGCTCTAAGGGAAAAGGGGTGTATGAGACCTTATAGTGAGGAGTCTCATGGACGTTTGAGATGTGAGTCTATAGAGTGTGAGATGGCTGCAGGTGAACAACTGCAGGGAGCAAAGCCAGATTCTAAACTTATTCATGAACATCTTGGGACTGGAACCCCCTTTATATTCCACATTACCCTCAAAACCACATATTATCTGCCTTTGAGATGTAAGTGATGAGTTTGTGGATGCCCAAGTACTTAGTGCACTTTCAGTTTTAAAAATAGTGATCTCTATTTGTAAATAAAAATGTCCTATGGGTCTAAACGATTTGAGGGTTTTATCCTTAGTACAACCTATGTGAAGTGCATCAGGTGGACTCTACAACTTTCTAATGGCAGCATGGGAAAACTATCTCAGAAGAGGCCATTTCAAGAACTCGTATGTGGTGAGGCGTGGCCCACTGGGGAGAACAAGCCTGATGGATAAGAATAGGAGATGGCCCTGAGAGGCTCTGACAGTATCTGACTAACACAGATATAGAGGCTCACAGCAATTCATCGATCTGAGTACAGGGTCCCCAGTGAAGCAATTAGAGAAAGGACCAATGGAACTGAGGGGTTTGCAGCCCCTTAGGAGGAACAACAATATGAACTAACTAGTACTCTCAGAGCTCCCAGGGTCTCAACCACCAACCAAAGACTGCACATGGAGGGGTCTGATTGTTCAAGCAGCATGTGTATGGTAGAGGATTGCAAAGTCGATCATCAATAGGAGGAGAGGACCTCGGCCCTGTGAAGGTTCTGTGCCCCAGTGTAGGGGAATGCCAGGGCCAGAAAGTGGGAGAGGGCGGGGTGGCAGGCATGGGGAAGGGGGAAGCAACAGGGGTTTGGTTTTGTTGTTTTTGTTTGTTTCTTTGTTTTTTGGAGGGGAACCTGGGAATGGAGAAATTTGCATGTAAATAAAGAAAATATCTAAAATAAAAAAAAAAAGAATAGGAGATGGCAAAATTTGAGTTGTTTTAAAACCAGATATTTTAGAGACTGGTAGCTATTTAGTCTTTGCCACTACTCAGCTTAGTCACTGTAGCCTCAGGCAGCAAAATACAACAATAAAGTCAATGTTGTGGCTCTGTTTCAATGATTTTATTTACAAAATCAAGTACCAGGCAGGGATCAGCCAATGAAGAGGGTCTAGTTAATCCATAATCCGTGATTTATTTTACCTGCTGTGAAGACGTGGGACTTAATTCTTCATCTTTTCTCAATGGGTGCTATCTCTTTGGATTTTGAGCCATCTCATGAAAAGCAGTATGTTTTTAGGAACATCAAAAAAGCCTTTTGGAAACTCTCTCTAAAAATAACCCCTTTTCATCCCAAGTTGATGTTTTAAGCTCTATTTCTGGTACCTCATCTATTTTAGGTATTTAAATCCAAGTTGGACATCGAACTTCTAGAAACAGAGGCTTTTGAAGTTATTTCAGTTTTACAAGCTTGAAACGAATGGAAGGTTTTATAGATGAGCTCTGTACAGCTAGCTGAAAGGGTCCCCTGAGGGCATGCATGCCCACCTGGGCCAATGAAATGGACTATGGTCAACAGACGCATCTCCTGTTTCACAATTCCTCAGAGGCATGACACTGATTCTCCCTCTCATAGAACATGATATTCGAGCATCAAAACAATAATAATCATTTGTCCAATTTCTCTTTCTTTGGTGGAGTTTCTGCATTTTAAAATTCTATATATTCTTTTCATAATCTCGCACATAATATGCTGAATATAGGTTTAAAAATGAAAGAAGAATCAGAGAAAGAAAATATTTAAGAAAAGATGGGTGAGAATCCTGCTATGTCTTCTATTTTCTAGATTAGTCAATATTCAAAACTCAGATAAAGAGAAATACTTACATTGATTTATATTAAACTATTTATTTAGCAGCGAACAAATATAGCTGAATGTCTTAGTCTGTTCCTGCTGCTATGACAATCTGTTACAGAGTAAGTAGAGTACAAATGTCAGAAATTAATTTCTTAAAGCTTTGGAGGCTGAGAAGTCCAAGGAAAAGGTGCCAGCAATTTGTGTCTCAAGTGGACTAGATCTCTGCTTCCAAGATGATAGTTTGTACATTGTGTCCTTCCATAATAGAAAGACTAGAGAAAGTAAAAAGCATACTTTTTGTGAAGCAGCTTGTAGAAGGTAGAGACCTTGTGATATAACCATCTCCCAAATGTTCTACCTGCTAATACTCACATGGATCAGGTGTTCAACAACTTACATTTTAGAGAGACTATATCATGATTGTATGGATTGTATGGATCACCTATCACAAACAAAAGGAAACTATGGCCTATAGGAAAGGGTAGAATAGAAGGTGGTACACCCAAGAGGTAGAAAGGATTCTGGGATAGAGCAGGATGTAGGAGATTTACCCAGGAAGATGTGACAAGACAGACATATGATGCCCGAACACTGTTAACCAGCCATGTGGCAGAATGTAGATCAGAATAAATGGGCTATATTAAGTTATGATCTAGTCAGAGAAGAGCCTAGCTATATATGGCCAAGTTATTTGTACATATATTTTGAGTCTTGGTCTTATTTCTGGGAGCAGGGAACTGGGAGGAAGAACCAGGGCAGACTTCTACATTACATGTTTTGAAGGACATATTTGACAGATAATACTGTGATTAGAGTCAATCAGTATATTTTCATTTCAAGGTTACCTGTACCTTTTGGGGTCTCTAGTCTTGGTAGTTATTGCTTACCATGACAGAAGTATTAAACCAGAGTGGAATGTGCATGCACCAGGCCAGAAGTATTTCTTGAACATTGGTCCATTATATTTATTAAACTCAACTGACTTTCTTGCATCTTTTCTTTGTACAGTTAAATAAAATGAATAAAGAATGATTAGCAGATGGTACATATATTTTAAACTAAATACAGCAGAATTAAAAACACAATCCATGTGTAGTGTTGAGTTTGTAATTTTGCCTCTACAAGAACAACTATTTTTTTCTGAGTAAAATGATAATAAATGTAAACTTTAGCTCAATGTTTGTTATGGTGATTAAATTTGAGAAGTAAATATTTTTTCTTAATGGGAACTGAAAAGTCAGTCCTATGTTGAGAAATCATCCAGCAAATATTTGCTAAAATCATAATGATAGTAATCAGATTATTACACTTGAAGTTTTGGGATATAATGAAGGGACTGGTATTAGCCATTCACATGCATACACTATGTTGTGTGAAATACAAAAAAAAGGTATGGAGACTTTTCTCTTTGAAAATGACTTAATATTTCACCTAAGTCATGATAAAAAATTAACTAGGGAGGGCAAAATGTAGGATGCCACTTTAAACTTAGTGTTGCTTTTCAAAGACCTATTGTTAATGTTTTTACTACCAAGAAGTATACACCAGTTGGCACAAACTCACAATTTGCATATAGTTTATAATGTAGTGTAAGTGTGCGCTTATAAAGAAAAACCTGAGGATGACTTGGGAAATTATTATAGCACTCTGATTAAGCTTCTAGATACCTTTCATCATTTAAAATACCATTTAAGAAGTAGCCATGCAAGTGGATCTCCTTGTCCTTAACATATGTATTGAATATGGTTATGAGTGGATTTTGATTTCTTATCATGTTGTATATTTAATGTCAATTAAGAATGAGATGTGTTCAGTTGAGTGTGAAGCATGTCTAATGAGCGAATAACATAAACCAAGATGGGGACTAGGGAGCAATCAACAAAAACAAGCACTTAACTCTTGTTTTGGAATCTGTGATGAGAGAGATTTATGCCATCTTTTTAGTGGTCAGGGAGTAGTAAATGGAGTCAAAAGACAATTGAAACACACATGCGCCCACAGATACACAGATACATAATTAATTGGCTTCTTATCAACCATCTACCCATTCTTTCTTTCAAGATATGTCTATTGAGACTGTACCCCATGGCCAGTAGGGCTACCACGTAGCCAAAACAGACCTGCTTTTATTCTCACTCTTTACCTTACCCTAAGGCACAGGAAGATGATTTTTGTTTGGACAGCAGAGGCTGTGGTTCTACAGGCACATTTGGCTGCCAACTCAATTATCTTCTTTCAGAAACAGAATTTAGAAGGCAGCCAGGGAGTAATAAACTAACAGGAAAAACAGAGAGGAGATCAAACAATGATCACTGAACTAACAAGAACAAGCAATGGGTCTTTTCCTAGTCCTGCCCACTATCCACTTTCTGCTCCAGATCTGTTCTCCAGGGTTTGTCTCTAGGAATACAAATTTTAGAAGAATTATTCATTTTCCACAATAGTTTTCTCAGAATGCTTCTTTATTTTACAGTTACATTCATTTTCTCTGTAGCTACACAGCCTGCTTGTTCACTTAGAAATGCTTCCTCTTCTATGCAGTGCTTTCTAAGCATCCCTGACCACATCAGACTCAATGTGCCTGACCTCCTGAACTCCACACAGCTGAAGATAGATGATGGAGTACTTACACAATATACTACTTCATGTGCTTAGTCCCACTCTTCCTTAGGTCTTTGGTACTATACTAATGCAATAATGATATATTCACAGAGTCCTTTTTAGAGCTAGGGCCTATAAAACAATAGGTTGGTTAGGGCATTAATAGGAATTGAAAACCTAAATGACATATAATAGTTGCTTTCAAGTAGGTTGTCGTTGTGTGTGTGTGTGTACATTTTTGTGTCACACTTTAACATTTATTTTGTTTTATAACTCTTTTTAAAGTTTATATTACTTTATATTATTTATTGTAAATGTTTTGCCTGTGTGTATATTTGTGCATGCTGTGAATGCCTGGTGCCCATGGAGGCAGACAGGGCATGTGACTCCCTAGTACTAAAGATTCACTTTTAGTTTTTTTTTTTTTTTTGGAGTTCATTCTTTATTAAACATTCCACACTTTGAAGAGGTAAGCATAAAATTTTCTGAGATTGAGTAAAATAAAAAATAAATACAACTCATTTTTACCCTGAATCTAGGAACACAGTTCCAAAGATGTTCATCAAAAGAAAGCAGTGTTTGGACTGATTTAC
>NW_022196911.1:42716008-42724352 GCF_008632895.1 Mastomys coucha | reverse complement strand
ACAAGGCCGAGGCCCTCTCCTCCTATTGCTGATCGAACCTGCAATCCTCTACTATACACATGCTGCCACTTTTAGTTTTAATTGTGTGTGTGTTTGTGTGTATGTGAGTGTATGCACATGTGTGCATTCACACACATTTGTATGAGTGTGCAGTTACCCTCATAGTTCCGAAGAGGTCGTTGGATTCTCTGGAACTGTAATCACAGGCACTTATGATCTAGATGCCCAAAACTGAACTGGGGTCTTCTGTAAGAATAATAACGAATCTTAACCTCTGAGTCAATTGTCTAGAAATTTTTAGATTTCTTGATATTATGAACAATTTTGTCAGCAATAGGTACATATCCTCACCTTGCCTCAGACTCAGAGAATTAAGAGCCAACCAGCCATGGCCAAACCTCTACGGCCCTCAGCTGAGGGTTTTCTCTTTTAAAGTTGCCTTTGGCGGGTATTTTAAAAGTGACTAACACAAGAACACCAAAGCTTGGGGAAGTAGGGGTAAGCTTGCCCACATTCATAGGTGAGAAACAAAAACTGTTGCCTGCTTATCATCCATTCAACAGATACAAGCATGTGCTTCACATACAGAACTGCAGAGTATTGCTTTGTGAACAGGAAACAAGACCCAACAGAACATGCTACAGACATCAGAGCTGGCATATGATGGTATAGGTGGAGTGGGTAACCTCTTTCTCTGCCCCAAATATCAGTTGTCAAGAGACCCTGGTTTCTTGTTTCATATCAATGATGCCAGTCATATCAAACTGCTCAACAATCCTTTCCTTTTTAAGTTTCAACATGGGAAAATTGTGGCTTGTTAATCAAAAGGAGCTGGTGCCTTCTGCAGAGATACCCTACAGGGGCATTCTTTAGTCACAGTTTAGGGATACTTAGATATGCCTTGCCAATTTTTACAATCCCTCCCTCCTAGCCCACTCCTCACACTTGAGGAAACACTATTTGTCTCCCACAAAAGGCTCCAGTCATCCTGACAGAAGTGGTTGCTGCTGTTTTTCTGTGAGCTACTCATTGCTGGTAAGTGGGAAAGATAGGATTTGCAGGTGTTTGAGCAGGAAAAAGTGGCACACAAATGCAAGCCCTAGGGGATTGGCTCTGAAGCTTTCTTTTTTTTAATTCTCATGAATATCCTTCCACCATATATTTGAAAGCCTTTGTACTGTTTGTGCAATTGGTACTTGGCCCACATTTGGGTTGGGAAGGATAACATGGCAGAAGATAGTTCAAGTTGTATGTGGTGCTGGGTCATATAGCTGGGAGTCAGGAGAACACCTTCCACAGCCTCATTGATTTAAGGATTTAAGGACATTAAGTTTTCTAAAGCTTGATTTCTTCATCAATGAAAGAGGACTCATTGCACACAGTTTATGTAATTCTTGGTTCTGTGTAGACAGTGATTATTTCTGGTGTGATTTTTTTTCCAGTAACCAACTGTCCCCCATTGTTTGAGATTGTAGGTTTATTTTGCCAATGTGAAATTTGCAATGCTAAACACCAGGAAAGGCCCATGTATATCAGATCTGTCTTCTACTCTTAGTTATGCATTAAATATAAGCAACTCCTTGCCAGAGTACAAGTTTCAGGCAGGCAGGGATAGTGTGGGCCTCGCTGTGTGCATAGTAGTGGTGTATGGGAACTACTTGGCTAAGTATTTAATGAAAACATCAATCACCAGGTCAATTTGAAATTAAATTAGGTTACGTGTCTAGTCCACAAGATGCCATGTTTTAAATGCTTAGGAAATGTGAGAAAATTTTGTTATGTCCTTTCTTTGAGTATCCTCTCATCTCTTATACTTTACTGTCAGGCTTTACAATATAAGCCTGCCATTAACATGTTTCCATTCTAAGTTGTACAGGGTAATTAATGAGATACAGCTTGGTGTGGTTAGATGACCATGCTGTCCTGTAGGGACTGAAGATTGAGGCACTTCAAAGAAGTTTATTCTAAATTGTTACTGCAGGTTTTCTTTGGGGTGCTTATTGTTTGTCTTCCTGCTTTGAAATGCCGGTGGCCTGTTCCTTTTTGTCCCATTCATCTTTTAATTTGGAACCAGATTTTTGTCAGTCATAGAGCTTTGACTTTAACTAACACTTTTGCTGAACCAAGCTTGTAAGCCTGGCAAGTACACTAGGGCAGCAACTGCATAGCTCTATAGCAGCTGAGCAGATATTTCATCTGTCTGTTAGCCATCCAAAAGCATGATTGGTCCTGAAATGACACATATCTTGTCTTTCACTGGACATGTGTTATTATGAAGACGAAAGAGCCCATCCTCATTCTTGAAATGCTGTCATTGCAGGAACCAAGGTGACTGTCTTGCATCCCAGCACTGAGGTAAATATAAAGGCAGTGTCTGTTCTGACATCGTGTTTTGGGAAATATGCAGCTCTTTGATCCCTACTAAACAGTTTGAAAAGAGTAAGGAAGGAGCTGGACAGATAGTTCAGCAGTTATAAACCCTTACTGCTCATGTAGAAGACACAATTTCAATTCCTAGATCCACAACAGGCAGCTCACAATAATTTGTAACTCTACATGTAAAGGATTTGATGCCCTCTTTTGTCTCTTTTGGCTTCCATAGGCATCTAAATCTACTTGCATGTATATGTGCACACACACACACACACACACACACACACACACACACATACACACTCATTATTTCATTAAAAATAAATATTTAAGAAGAATAGGGAAGCTACAACTTGAACTTGTGGCATGCCACTTAATAATCTTAATGATTTGTAGTTATTTGTTTAGACTTATTTTTTTGAGTTGGAATCTTATAAATGGCCTTTGACTTTGATCCTTTTTTTTTTCTCCACTACCAGTAATGAACTAACAGATATGAACCAATAAACACAGCCACCATTTTGATTTCTCGATATAAGGTTTGGCTGTGTAGCCCAGGCTGGTATAGAACTTGTGATTTTCCTTCTTCATCTTCCCAAGTACCAAATTTCCACTGTGGACCACCACACTGAGGACCTTATTTCCCTCTTTATCTTGTGAGGACTTGTCATTGTCTTCCACAAATGAGGATATACTAAGACCTTGGAAGCCAAATTAACATCCCCAGTTTACAACCAGAGAATTGAAATTTGATTCCAGAAGGGCTTGAGTCTAGAGAGCAAGTTTTTCATCTGTTTAATGAATCATATGCCAATTGCCTTTTCCCTGCCAATGTCTTTGCTTGAGAATAGTGATCAGGGTTGAGTCAAACAGATAAAGAGCTCATTCTCATGTTGCCTGCCATTTACTAGAGGATAGATCCAGTGCTCAGGGTTTTCTTTTGAAGGTATAATGAGCAATGCCATCCTTGACATATGCAGTGCTCAATGATTGCTACTATGCTTTCCTCTTCCCAAGTTACAGCATGGTGCATGGTTATACATGATTTCATGCTATAAAGGAAATGCACATGAAACTGAGGTAGCCCATGGAGGAGGTACTAGGCTGGAGGTTGGTAAACACTGTACTAAAGAAGAAAGAGACAGAAGTGGGAGAGGGGAGAAATCCAGGCAGAAGTAGTTGCTTGTGTAGAGCCCTGAGGCAAGAGCCAGCCCTTTATGTCAAGTAGTGAAAGGAATGTTGTTGCACAGAGCACATGGAATCATTTCCCCTCAATATTCATGATAGTTATTGTGACATAGGGCATTTGCTTATGTCTTTTGTCTTTCTCTTTTAGTCCCAGTGTATTTATGATCTCAGAGTTCTGCTCAGTTTTTAGACCCTGATTCTTTAATTTTTTTTTCCAAGACAGCTCATCCAGTCCAGTTTTCATCAAGTGAAAATTCCTTCTACAAATATGCTTACAGACTTACCCTAGATTACAAAGGAAGCTTCCAGAGTGTTCTATCTTTACTGATTTCAACCATAGATCAGGTTCTATGACTGTGGGTAGAATTTAAATTGAAAAAGATAGCTCTGCCTTTCCAGAAACATGATAATTGGGAATGAGTCATTATCTTTTAAAGGAACAAAAACCGAGGTTAGAAAACACAGATGCAGGTCTCCCCAGGGTCTGGTAGATGTGAGTTTCCTACCAATGTAGGTAGAAGAGGCTTTGGAATAAGAGGTTCCTGGGCCATTGAATAACAACAATAATCCAGGTAAATGAAATGTCTTCTAAGAAAAGTAATATTTCCCTTCTCACTATAGACATGGTTGTATATAGTGGCTTTGGGGTGCGAGGAGAAACATTGAAATGAAATTCACAGGACAAGTGAAATTTGCAATAAGTCAAAGGTTAATGAACATCTCTACAGAAAACTAGAGAGATAGGATATCTTGGAACAGTCATTACAGAAACATCTTTGAATTTAGTGCGCAGGTTATGTTAGCCCTAATAGAATGGTGAGCCAGAGAGAGACTAAGGAAATGGATTTCCTTAGGCTATTTCATGTGGTGGAGGAACTGAGATCACACAGTCTGTGAGAAGATAAGCTCGGGAGTGGCAGCTACAGAATGTAATCTTGAGAAAGCACCAGGCAAATAGGAGACAGACACCCTGCAAGATGCTCACCACCACAGGTCAGTGTCTTGGAGGAAGAAAGCATGAAGAGACTGCTAGAGATGGATCAAGACTGAAAACTAAAGCAACAGGGTAGTTAACAGGGAGGGTTCTCCTTAACTGGATCCAGGAATGGAAAATGGATGTTAGTATTGAGACCAAAACCAACAAACACACACACACACACAAAAAAAAAACAAAAAAAAACAAAAAAAAACAAAAACAAAAACAAAAGCAAAACCATCCAACCAACCAACCAAACACAAAATACTTCTAAACAAAATCTGCAGGTAATTAATCTTCTACCCAGGTCACGTTTTTGTATCCATATTTTGTTTACATATAATGTTGCAACTAGAGTGACGTCTTAGAGTGAAGTGCATGAGTACATGTAAAACTCACATTGTATTTATATTTTCTCTTTATATATATATAAAAAACATCTCAAATTTATAAAAATGAAAGGCAAAAGATGGGCCACACATAAAAGCTGTGTGACCCTCTCTCTTCGCAGCTACGGTGTACCTGTATCTACAGTATACCTGTATTTACAGCGTATCTGTTTCTACAGTGTACATGTATCTACAGCTTCCCTTTATTGCTTATTTTATGAGGCATGGGCACTCTAGAAACAAACATTTCTGTTGCTCTGAGATCCTGCATGAGACTCAGAAGATCTTTACAAAATCTGCTTGCTGTTAAACACCTAAAGACTCTACTCTCCTCATTCTCTGTCTAAAAGGGTTTTCACATATGTATACAGTGGTGCTTATTAGATAAAAAGTCAAACCTTTAGCATGATCTAAAGAACAGTATGGTTCAGCTTCTGGTTCTATCATCCTTTCCCTACCTATTTTCCCTTCCTGTCTCTCTTTCCCTTCTCTTACCCTTCCCTCCATTTCCTCCCTGTCTTCCTCACTTCAGTCATGCACGTTTCTGCTTTGAACCCTTTTCTCACCAGAAGGCTAAAACTCCATCTATGCTCATGTTTCACATATTTCTTCAAGCTCTGAATTGCCTTTAGGGTTGGTTGTTCCTCATCATTGAGAAGTTAAACTAGGTACCTCTCTACTGAAACTGCAGTGTGCTTACTCCAAAGTCAGTCAAGTATCTCATGCAGTTATAACAGACACGTAGATTCCCAATTTAAGAGAACATCTGAGATACTCTTTCCTATTTTCAGTGTTGATGTCTTCCCACCTATGAGCCCTAAGCATCCCAAACCAGAAGCATCTGCAGCCCAGCTACATGAAGGAGGTAGGTGACTGTCTTTGGGGCAAGTTTTGTTTTGTTGTTTTGTTTTGTGAGATGTTTATGAGCCCTGGGTTGTTGTTCAAAAATGCATGGCTAGATTCCTCAGGACTAAATTAGTTCAAGCATGGGGAGACATTTGACCTATCTGTTAAATAAATAAACCAGGGGTTGACAACTAGACCATGGAAACATTTGCCTGAAAACCAACAGGGTAGTTAAGGAAAGGTGACAGTTGAAAACACTAGACTGGGATATTTCATGCATTCACATTTCAGCATTTATATCTTGAAAGACCTCTGCTGCTCCTTTCACTAGAAAGGGTATGGCCTCCTTCATCTGCTTTGGATCACAAAAGGTAAAATGATGTACCTTCTCTCAGGTAATACATTTGCAAAAAGGCTTCCTTTGGCTCTGGTCATGATTTCTATACAACAGGGGAGAAATCCTCCAAACTGCTCTAAAAGCGAGAGGTCGATGTGTCAACCCTTCAAATCCTACTAAATGGTTCACTGTGAAGATAAGTGTCGTTGCTTGTCAGGCCATTTGAGAAAGCAAGGTG
Source organism: Mastomys coucha (assembly GCF_008632895.1). Classification (NCBI taxonomy): domain Eukaryota; kingdom Metazoa; phylum Chordata; class Mammalia; order Rodentia; family Muridae; genus Mastomys; species Mastomys coucha. The sequence continues at coordinate 42,718,005 of NW_022196911.1, read as the reverse complement.
TTCCAGAAGGGGTTATATGTGGGAGATAGTAATGCATTGTGGAGCTTCTATACAGGGGAGTCCAGACAGGGCTGTCATATCCATCTCGCTTCCAAGATCAGCTTATATCTGCCAGTGGCAGGAGCACACTATGTGATGTAGCATCAAACTCATATATGCCAGCACTTGCAGTTTCCATGTGTAAGCACCCATCACACCGTTTCCTAGAGAATGACTGTACTGAAGTATCTAAAGCCCTGCTGTGCTGTCCCCAGAGGAGGAGGATGCAGCTCAAGCACTTTGCCATCTGACAGCCCCTTCTAAGGATGTCTGCTTGTTTTCTGCTAATAGTTTTGTATTCCCATTCCTAAGAATCAGCCCTCTAATTGTGTGAACTATAAGCCCCACAAGTTCCGGATCTTCCCCTGATTGTACTCTTCCAGCAGATGAATGCAAACAAAAAAGTACAGGTTTGAGCTCAAAATGTGCTAGATGACTAGCGCTTTATGTCTTGGGATGGGGGTTCTGTGCCAGGAAAGACTTCGTACCAAATAGAAATTCATTTGATACTTGTTGAATTAAGATCACTGGCTGTGAAAGCTGCCACCTTACCCATGGCTGGATTTGCCATTGGGTGGAGTTCTGGGTCCTTCTGCCCCTCCCACAAGGTGAGGCAGATGCATACCTTCATTTCCATTTAGATGACATTTTTTAATCTCTTATAGTGAGGCATCTACTATTAAGTCTTACATCAAATTATTTTAGGACTTTTAACATCCTCTACTGAATCTAATGCCATGCTGATGGAACCGGTTCCAGAGATGTACAAGCCTCTAATTTAGGAATGTACTTGCTGGAGGCCCATTCTGGTTTTTATAGTAGCCTATTAATAAAACATCATCAGATTTAGAATAATGTAAGGAAAGTAAAGCTTTGGGGGCATTTTTTTCATTGTTTCCATGACACATAAACTACAGTGTTCTATGTGTGTCTTTTTGAACTACTGTATTCAGACACTTCTGTTCTCCTTCTCAGCATTGCCTCACTGTGAGAGCTTTTGCGATTGTCATCAGTTGTGTATAGAGAAAAAGGCTGGCAGGTCTGGATACTGTTAGAAATTATATGCCGTTTGCCAGAAAGAAGCTAAAGGAGATTGTCCTGCAGAAAAATTTTTATTAGGAGAGATGATTTTATATTCAAGGAGTGTGGGCCTGTGTACCAGAGGCTTTCCACAGAACTTGCTGGCCCTGCCTGGTGTGAGAGTTCTGGCAAAGGGAAGTGAGCACGGGCAGGGAGGAGAAGTTGCTTCCACCACTTCTGCTGTTGCAGATGGCTTCACCTCCACCTCTGCTGCGCTTTCCAGGTCGCTCAGTTTACTCTACACCACCATGCCCTAAGTCGAGCTGGGCCAACCAGAGGCCAGCTAGCCAGTGAGGAGTACAGCACAGCTTCAGGCTGCATTTCGGGAGAGCAGACCACTTCCCAAGTGTTAAAACTCTTAGAACAAAAGGCTCAGATGACTGAATATTCTCACACACCTTTAATTCCCTGGATAGGATTTATATACAGTTTTGGGGGTGATTCGGGGTTCGACAGCAGGTACTTCTCATTGGTTTGGACTAAGAGCTTGGGGAAACCTTATTTGTATGTAGGAAGGCTTGGTGCTGCTAATATGTGACCAATATCACACACCTCTCCTGTGATGGCTGTGGGGGTTCTGGGGGCTGTAACTGAAACAGGAGCCAGGGGCTCAGGAGGCATGGTCAAACACCTTCTGTCCCATGCAGGCAGAAATTACTACCCACCCGGTCTCCGGGGTTCCAGACCTCTTGCTCAACCGGGACCAGGTTGCTTGCACAGCCTACTGCTCCCACAAAGGGGTATGTGTGTGTATGACATAATTGGTCTTGACCTGTGAGAGCCTAAGACAAAACAAAGTGTTACAACACAGGCAGCATGATGTTAGAACCCTGGGGTAAGGGGAGAGAGAGAGAGAGAGAGAAAGAGAGAGAGAGAGA
>NW_022196911.1:42676593-42715934 GCF_008632895.1 Mastomys coucha | reverse complement strand
GAGAGAGAGAAAGAGAGAGAGAGAGGGAGGGAGGGAGGGAAGGAGGGAAGGAAGGAGAGAGAAGGAAGAAGAGGAGGAGGAAGAGGAGGAGGAGGAGGAGGGGAGGGAGGGAGGGATGGAGGGAGAGAGAGAGAGAGAAAGAGAGAGAGAGAGAGAGGAAGAGGGAGGGAGAGAGAGGATATCTTCCTCTTTAGTTTCCCTAGAGGAAAACCCCTTAGGGGAGATAAATACCATAGATAGCATAACTGAAGTCCTGAAGAAAAAAACCTTCAAAACCCCAGAACAAAGACAGTCTTTTACTCTTATAGGCTGTCAAAAGATGGCACGGAGTTCCACACTGTGTGGCCTCTTCTACATGACAGGATAGGATGCAGGTACCATGTATGGCCTAAGTTCAAAGTTGCTTTCATTCTTGAGGTGATTGGAAGGGAAACATAGGCTTGCTTTTCACACCTAGGCATGAGTCAAAGCCACTGCCTGTTTGTCCTTTGTCCTAATGGATAGCCTGCAGAAGAGAATTTGATATGATTTCTGTAAGAATGGGTGGGTGGGTGTGGTATCAAAGAGTGATGATGAACAAGATATGCTATGAATCAGTTGAAAAGTCAACCTTAAAAATATGACTTAGACAAGTGGAACTCCCCAAATTCTGGCTTGTTTTATTCTCAGGGTGTCACTGGGAGCCATAAAAAGACTACTCTCTCTCTATCCAAAGAATCCAGAAGAGATATATAATGCATAGCATATAAGGCCTCTTATTACAGAGTGAGGTGGGGTAACCTCAATTATTATGAATAGACCATGGCCAAAGGGTCATTGTGCCATCCTATATTTTTAGGCTGGCTGTATGTTTTATTAAAGTTTCTACAACAGTACAACAGTCAGCTTGCTTCGGGTCTTATTCCTGCCCATGTGATTGACAGACCCATTTGGATTAACGGTGAAACTAAACAGGAAAGTATATCTTTGTTCTTTACTAGAAAAGCTCCAACTAGATAGTAATCTTATGATTTGTGGGACAGTTGAGAATGTCATCTGTCTGCCCAGGTCCAGAAAACTCATTCTTTTACAAGTAATCAAAGTTCTGCCATTTGAGCCTCTGGTTTTACAAGTTGTTCACCATGAGGAAAATATCAACCCCAATGACCTTCAAGCTTGCTAATATTTGCATTGCCATCTAGCAATAGAAAAGATCAACAGTAGAATATCTGTATTTAACTTAATTTTTTAGTTAACATACAAAGGAACCACTTTCATTTTAATGTTCTCAGACATACTTTGAAGTAGTGATTTGAGGGTATTAAAGTGTTACAATTTCTATCAAATAAGCATAATATATTTTTTAAAAATTTATTTGTTCATGTATTTATTTGCCCCAGTATATATATATATATATATATATATATATATATATATATATATATATATATTTGTATCACATGTGGTGTGATGTTTGCAATTCTTGTGGAGACCAGAAGAGGGCATTGGATCCCCTGGAGCTGGAGTTAGAGGCAGTTATGAATCACTATGTAGGTGAACCTAACTCAGCTCCTCTAGAAGAGCAGCCAGTGTTCGTAACTACTTAATTTCAATTTTGTAGCTCTTCAGTATGGCATTTGCATGGAAAGAACTATTGTGGAACTTTTCATAGCTGACAAAAAACGAAAAGAAGAGCATCTACTCAGTTGCCCAAGGAAAGCCAGTAATGAAGGGCAGATGCAGGCAGTTAACATAAATGTGTATGACTCCAGCACATTCCTCACTGTGATGAGTTTTTGCTGCTCAGTAGAGTAGGTCAAAAGTTAAAGTATTCTAAACGTCTTTTGGGAAGAACAGGAGTCAAGAGTGAACCTTCTTGCGTTTCTAATTGCATCCTCAGACCATGGCACCAAGCCATCTTGTTGCTAAGATCCATTGCCTTAAGAAAATGGAATTGGATGGCACCTGCCTGCTGCTCAGTGGCACATATCAAAGCCCAACTGTTTCACCTTGATTTTTTTCACCTCCACCAGATGGAAAATTGGGCAATTCCTCAATTAAATGTCACCAACCCTCATGCACCCCTAGCAGCAAATGCCTCATTTCTCAGGGGTTTGGCAAAATTTCACCTCTCTGCTCTCTCATTTTCCCTGGCTCAGCACTGGAAAAGTGGGGGCAAAGATGCAACTTTTAGCTTGGCTGTTTCTTGCTTTTAAGAGACTCGCTCAGCAGAGAAAGCAGTTTTGTTGCTTGGAACAGGCCCATTTCTTTTCACCTGGTGCGCAAATGTGGAACATTCCAATTCTCATTCATAATTTCCACCCAACTGGAGCAGACTAGAAGGAAGAGATTTCTCCTTTGTATTGTGAATTGACTAACCAGCCCAGTCCTTTGTAAAGCCTATTAAAATGCTCTGGCAGGAAGATGGGAGTGGGTGGGTAGGTGATGGAGTACCCTCATAGAGGCAGGGGGAGGGGGAAGGGAGGGGGGTTTCCAGAGGGGAGACCTGGAAAGTGGAAAACATTTGAAATGTAAATTAAATAAATAAATAAATAAATATTTTGTTTCAATAAAAAAAAAAAGAAGTAGCTCAAAACCCCATACTTTTTAGTAAAGGGTCCTTACTATGTTTGGAGACCAAAATCAGCCTCTGTTTCAAATAAATGTTAACATTTCTCTTGCAGTTTTGTACTATAGTTAGTCAACAAATATTTAACGGTGTCTACCATGATCATGATACAATAGAGGAGACTAGAGATACGTGAAGGAACTTTATTTCATGGGAACTGTCAATGACCAACCAAGAGGGGAGTTAGATTTGTCTAAAGAGCTTAGGGCTGAGGCTTGCAAGAGTTTAAGAAACACAAGCAATATTGGGTTCTCAAGGAGCAGTTGTTTGTTGTTAAGCCACATAGGGCTTTTTGGTGAAATTAGGATTAAACAAAGGTCTTTAAGAAAAAGAAAACTGTGACTTTTTTTTTTTTCCCACTGAGGTAGCTAATGGTTTCTAGGAGAGGAGTCATTTTTCCACTGGTTCAGCCACACTCCAGTGATTAATCCTCCCAGATAACCACCATTGTTAATTTTGGTTCACACAGACATACACACTGACACACAAACACAGACACACATACACATAGATATATAGGCATAAACACACAAACACACAAAGACATGAAAATAGTCAAGTGCTTGTTGGGAGCAAGGAGAGAGTGGAGATGGAAGGAAGAAAGGGGTGCTGGAGGACGAGCATGATCAAAATACATGTAGGGAATTGCCAGGGAATAAGTGGAAAACATGCTTTAAAATGGAGACAATTGGTTGAGAAAGAATAGAAACTTTTGTGTAGGAATTTCAGGAACAAAAATAACTCAGTGTCACACACAGGAACACAGCAAACTTAGCTCATCAAACCAATTAAGAAGCATTTGTCAAGGCCGAAACTGGGCTAGCAAGCATGCTTGGCATGTTAGTAGGAGCTTGATTTCACATGGGGCATCATTGGCTAGTTGGAATATCAGGTCTTTTGGTTAGACTTCACTAAATTCCAGGCCCCTATCAGGTATTCAGTACAGTCCCCAAGCATCATTTAGAAATATATGTGCAGAGGCTATAGAACTTCTGAAGAAACTAAAAAGAAAGGTTTAATATAACCAAATACAACCATGCTTGCTCTTTTTTGGGTGGTTCATTCTCTAGGAGCCACTATGGGTCCAGGTTAATTGATACTATTGGTCTTCTTGTAGAGTCCCTTTTCCATTTGGGTCCCTTATATCTGGAATCAGAAGCTGAGGTTTGGGGCCTCTGATGTTGTTTCTGCATGTGTAAGAAGTGCTGATGTCTCTGGTTTCATGAATCTTTTACTGTTTATTGTTTTCTACGCTTTGTAAGTTACGCACTTGTTCAATACTTTCACTTCCATGCAAGTATATGTAGAGGCCAGATGAAGGCATCAGATGCCCTGGAACTGGAGGTTCCATTGGTTATGAACTAACTGATATGGGTTCTAGAAACCAAGCTTGGATCTTCTACAAGAGCACACTTAACCACTGAGCCCTGTCTTCAGTCCTGCTCGTATTCTTATTTATCTTATCTATATTCATTATTCCCTCCCTCTCTCTCTCTCTCTCTCCCGTTCTCCCTCTCCCTCCATCCCTCTTCCACTCTCTACCTTCTTTTTCATTTCCCCCCAATATTGATGGTTGAACTTAGTTTCTTAGACCACGTCAAACAAGTATGCCACCACTGAGCTGGCTCACTTTATTTGTGAGCATAGTTTGATTTTATATTTTAAGGCAGAATCTCCCAGTGTTGCTCATATATACCTTGAATTTCTAGTCCTCTTGCTTCAGCCTCTCTGGGATTGCAGGTCTGATCCAAAATATACAATTCCCTTCCATTTCTCTTTATCTTATTTTTTTCAATTGGCATGCACTATATTCCTATCATTATGACATGTTTTAACCATGTGTTTTAGCACTCTCTTCCCACTTCATCTCCCCTATATACTTGCTCCCATACCCCTGATTCATAAGCTTCCACCCCACCACCTTCTTTCTACTTTCATGTTGGAACTAGTGCTGTTGTCCCTGCCAGTCTCCTCTTATCACTTCCCCACTTGCTGTTTCACACTAGTTTTTTTAGGCTTTCAAAGGATATACTCATTTATATATGTATGTGCTTAAAATAAGGAAGATTCTGATAAACTGTATGAAGATATACCATTGGCCTGACTGTGATATAACTGACATCTGAGCATATCACTTCTAAATGTAAACCACTAAACTAGGGAGTTTCTTCTAAGTGCCATTGGAGAAACCCAGAAATGTATTTATTTTCACCTCTCATTGATTATTGGGTCTCCTCTTCCAGTTAATGCCATGGAGGGAGGTGGATCAACCTACTTAGAATAAGAACTTGCTAGAAATGATGTTCACAGACAATCTTTTTTCGATGAGTGTATGGGGATTGTCACTCTTTTTTAGCAAGTTGCAATGACGTGCATTCGTTTCTCTCTTGCACTTACACTACTATTGTATAGCCAAGAAAAGATGTTTCAGCAGATAAGTTCTGACTATCTGTTTTAATGGAACCATATCCTTCTAGGGAAGAAATTACCCTAATTTATCTGAAAACGTCAACCTGAGGTAGCACAATGCCTTATAAACCTAAGAAGTTGATAAGTATTGATAGACTTAAATTGGACACGAATCTCTTTCATACTCAGAGTCATATGGCCTAGTTCAACAGCCAGGGGGAGCCTGAGAATTTCATTCAGTAGGTAGGTAGTAAAACCACCCATGAGGAAACTATGCTATCTCATGCTTAGTGGAATAAAAACAGAATGAATGGGTAAAATAACATTGACTTCTGGGAACTTAGTGTGCCCTAAGGCATACAAAATTCACTTGAATTTTATTCTCTTTTAAAGCTGGGGGGGAAATGTCAAAAGCACCTGCTATAACCCTTTCATTTTACAAGGACGATATTATGGCCTAGACTCAATATTCAAAGTTAGTGAGTATCTCCCTGCAGGCTCCCTTCCACCTATAACTGTTGGGCTCCTTTTGAAAGTAGCTCTGACTCCTTTCAGTAAAGTATCCATCAAATATGACAACTGTTACTCAGTGTAAGAGACTGTGAAAGCAATTTTATAAGGCTGGACTGGAAATTAGGCCATTACTAAATAAGTTTGGACTGGTCTGTGCAAATGGTACATCTACACAGGATCATCAAAGCATTCGAAACTGTGATCCATGGAAAACATCTTTGAATCCCAGCAATAAGGAAGTGACTAAATCAGCTCTTCTCTAGCCATCAAAATAAAACTATAGGATATTTAATGATATAGAAAAATATGTATAGTGTAATATACAACTGTATGTACTATATTATAATACAATTTCATGAATATATGCATTGTCTATTGTTAGATAGAGCAGCCACATTTTCAAACTCTTTCCCAAGATAACTTTCTAAGTGGTTAAAGTACTTGATGCTTAGGGATGAATACTGGAGATCCCGAGAAACCATAAATGCCAGGTATGTGTTTTAATTCCAGGGCACTGAGGGTGGATATAGGGGATCCATAAAACAAGCCAGATTTGTTTTAACCTGCCTGCTCTGTGTTCAATAGAGAGACCCTGCCTCAAAAATAAGGTAAAGTGTGATCAATAAGACTTCTTAGATATGTAGATTCATATAAATGCAAATTATCATCATATACATGCAAGTGTGCCCATTCACATGCAAGTGCACATATATGAGAAAGAGAACTATTATTTTGTGCATACACCATAATTCAGCAATATTTGTAAGTATTAGATAACTGAAAATAACCTAAGTCTAAGCCACTGAGCCACTAGAGCTCCCTAGAAATCTGACAGAAAGGACAAATGAGAAACTCTGTCCTCTGTCTGTTTAATTAAGATGCATATGATTTAGAGAAGAGGAATTAAAGATGCAAGTTAGATAAGCAGGGTTAGATAAAATCAGATAGGATTTGTTTTTTAGAATTATCTTGAAATTATAATGGCTTTATCTATAAATAAAGTTCTAAGTCTGATCCAAGGAAATGACTAAAGAACAGAGATTACCACTGAGTCTTAGAAATATTACTAATGTAGGTCTGAAGTAGAAAATGTGGGAACTGGGTGTGGGCTGTTATGCAAGGCCAGAAAACAGAGTAGATACCAATGGCTGCTGAGAATATATCACAAAAAATAAGGAAATAGCCTATTGAGGTTTCTGGTAGACAGCGATGGAAAGACCTTTTAGCATCATTGTAATGGCTATAATATTTCAAAACATCAGGCACTTTTGAATTCGTGTATTTAGGAGAATTGAAAGGTGCTAGAGAGACAGCCCAGAAGTTGAGAGATCTTCTTACTCTTCCAGAAGATGTACATTTATTACCAAGCATCCAAATAAGGTGACTTACAATTGCCTCTAACTCCAACTCCAAGAGATGTGACATCGTCTTCTTCGCTCTTTTAGTATCTGTATTTATGTTCTATGTACTTAACAACACACACATATGCACCCACAAAAAAAAAGAGGATGGTTTGAAAAAAATCAGTAATTACCTAAGGAATGGCTAGGAATTAATTTTAAATTTAATAAATGAAAACAAATTTGAAGAGAAAACTAATAAAGAGAAAGATAGAGTCAAACATTTACCATGTCTTGCTTGTAGAGATATAACTCAGGGGAATCATGCAGGTGGTGAGACAAAGATATGCTTGTTGGAAATATCAAAGCAACCATACGGGAAGGTAATGGGACGATCTGCAGTGTCAAATGAAACCATCCGTCTACAAGGATTCTTCAAGTTGTGAACATCAAAAATGAGTTCCTCAGATCATATGTGCTCCTTCACAGTACAATGCACCATGACTTCCAATTTACTCACTGCACCGAAAATTCAAACAGGCTTTTCTCAAACAGCAGCTATGTTAAACACAGATGACAAGAGGAGCATGGAAAGTAATCCTTTATTAATAATATTCACACTAGGGGATGCTCCCAGAACACACACAACCTAGTTTCATCTAAAAAGAGTTAAGAAGCTGAGGCAAGAGGCATTTGGAAACTGTAGTTTGGAAGTGAACATAAGCCAGTCAGCATTTAATCATAGTTAATATGTGTGGGAATCACCTAAGAACTTGTGCAGCAGATAGGCTGCTTCAGTTTCTCTTGGGAGATGGAGGATGATATTCTGCTGTTCTGATCATCTACCAGGTGAAGGAGAGTCATCTATCCATCAACCACGCTTTGAGACATTAGGTTTTAAGGCATGCACTGACTTAGCACTGCACTGAACTCAGTGATTTAAACTCTTTCTCCTGAAATACTTACGAAATGATGGAGATGTATATGAAATACAGATACTTTTTCATACCAGTTTTTAACTATTGAGTTTATGGATGGGGAAGTGGTACTAGGTTATCAATGCTTAGCTTAGCTTTTATAAGGATAATGGGATTGACATCCACCATTGAAATGAGATGCTGTCTGAGACGGCTGGCTTCAAATACCCTAGAGGAAGGAGAAAACTGCAGGACTGTGGATGAAAAATGATTGGCTATGAATTAATTGTGCTGAGTGATGGACTCATTAGAGCTCCTTACCCTAGGCTGTCTAGTACATATTTGAAAAGTATTTTTATGAGCAAACCTGTTTTTAAATGATCAGATATGCATATAACAAAAAGATTAGATGAGCTCACTCTGCCTGTTCTATATTCCAAGAACCTAAAATGTTTCAAAATGCAAAACTTTTTGAGTGTCCACATTTTACCACAAGTGGAAAAATTCTACCTGATGGGTTAATGGCAAAATGCAGATGCACAAAATTTTTAAATAAGATCTTCTGATCTACTTCACTTTTGCATACAAACTTTATTTCATGTACAAAATAAGGAAACATATTTGCATAAAACTACCCCAAGGCAATATATATGCACACACACACAAACACACACACACACACACACACACACACATATGGTTCTAATCTGAAGATATTAAATTTGTATGTGTAACTATTTCAAAATCTGAAACCATTTACAAACCAAAACAGTTCAGAAAAGAGGTAGTCAAAGTGTATTACTAAATATAACAGGGATATAAGGCTTTGTTGTGGTTCATTTCTATAGTTTTATAAATCTGCCCTCGTGTGTGTGTGTGTGTGTGTGTGTGTGTGTGTGTGTGTGTGTGTGTGTGTATGCACTTGTTTTTAAATGTAGAATGACTGGTTGTTCTTTATTTCTGAGTGCAGCTCCATTTATTTAACTGTTCTAGCTGGTAAATAGCAAGGCTTGCAGCAAAACTAAGCCCTGGCTAGGAAGACAGTTAAAGTATTTTCCTAGTAAGAGTGGATGCAGAAAGGAAGGTGAGTTGATTGAGTGCCTACTTAAAGGAAGTTTGTATTAAGAGGAAGCATCCCAGTCCTTTCTGAGAACAAAGCCTCCTAATGAGTAAGGGTTAGAGAAGTGGAAGACAAAGGGTAGGGGAATCTGAAATAAGTATTTGAGGCTTCTCTTTTGCAGAAAGGACATTAAACACCCACAAATTTCCAGCAAGCATTAAGATTGCTTTTTTGGAGTTGCACGTGGATTTAACTTTCTTCATAGCATAGATTGGTAGGGGTCCTGGCAACACATACTGTACGAGGAATATGCCATCTTATATCCACACTTTCTCTGGGGATGACAGTGAATCCTAGCTCTTTGACTTTCCTGATCTAAGACCTTGTCCAAATGACTTGCTTTATCTAAACCTGAATTTCTGCATTCATAAAACAGCAAAGCAGTAAGGCCTTTCCTCAAGCCTAGCAGTGTGGTCATGTTCATGCTTGAGATGATGCTAGGCACCCAATAAAGGTACACATCATTTCTATGCAATTACTGCCAATGGAAAGTAGAATCTCCATTTGCCGTGTAAACCAATCTACAAACCCCTTTTCATTTCATTGATATTTTATAGTCCAACTTCTCTTCTTTTCTCCTCTATAGTTGCTAACATCCCTCAGATTTCAAATCTCTAACTCTGCTCCTTAAGCCTCTATTTAAACATTAGAACTGTGCCTAGGAGGTCGATCACTTGTAATCTTAGTTTCTGCCTTAAAGAATGGTAGAATCAAAAAATGAAGTTACTGCACAATGTTAATAAATTAAAACTTTTCCTAGAAACCATGCAAATTTCAGGATTTAGTTTTCAAGTACACAAACTGAAGTGCAAATTTCAACTCGGCCAGGTAACAACAGAAGCAATGTGCATAACTGTTAATTAAGAGGGAACAAGAAGAGAAAAGGTAAAGAAATGACTTTTTAATGGCAAGGGAAAAAATAAGGAGCATATGTAAGAAATGTGTAATGTGTTATTTGGGTCCTTCCAGAGACCATTCGACAGGTATAAGTACATATATTGAGCTGGTCTGTCAATATCTGTTAAAATAGGTATCTAACTAATTGTGGCATGTGAAATGTTTTTGATGATGATGTATCTATTAACTTCTAATCTCATGTTTGGGAGATGAAGAGAGAACTCAGTGGATAAGCCCAATTGCAACACAAGCATGAGGACCTGAGTTTAAGTCTCTAGCACCCAAATGAAAAGCTGAGTGTAGCTATGTGAGTGCCTGAAACAGCACTTCAGGGAGCAGACACATGAAGACTGAGGGGCTTGCTGGCTGGCTACCACACTAGCTCCAGGTTTAGGGAAAGAACCTCTAATAAAAGAAAAAATTAAGGGACAGTGGGCAGACTCCTCTTTTGGCCTCCCAATCCATGTGTAGAGGTGTATGTGCCAGCATGTATACATGTGCTTAGACCACAGTTGAACATACATGTATGAATGTACTTAGACACACAAAAAAAAAAAAAAGGAAAAAGAAGGTTACTGAAGGGGTTATAGGTAGTTACAACAGGCTGGGTCATCCTATTTATTATCTGCCTGACTTGTCCTCATTCGATCCCACAAAGCACTGATTTTTTAAAGGATGTGTAGTAGTCACTGTTCTATTTCTGTGACGAGACAACTTGACCAAGGCAATTCTTATAGAAGAAATATTTAACTGGAGGCTTCCATACAATTTAATCCATGGTGTGGAGAATAGCTGCAGGCATTCTAGGCATGATGCTGGAGAAGTCTTGGGGAACTACTTCCTGATCCACAGGCCAAGAGAAAGAGAGAAACACTAGGTGGATTTTTGAAAACCTCAAATCCCACCCCTGGTGACACACTTCTTCCAACAAGGCTACTTCTCCTAATTCTTCTAATCCTTTCAAAGAGTTGCTCCCTCTGGTGAATAACTATTCAAATGTATGAGCCTATGAGGGCCATTTTATTCAATCCACTACAAGGTAACTAAGTGGAATATTTAGAGATCTAGGTTTTATTGTAAGAAATTTAAGAGGAATTTTGATGGAATTCAGGTGGAATATTTGCTGTCATTGGTCATTGATGAGTCTATCACACACATGTGCAGACAAGATACCTCATAAAATTAAAGAGCAAAGTGTCCATTTCATCTATAATGCTAGTTGAGGCTCTTCAGAGCATCCCTTCTTTGTAAATCTTTCGTATTGACAATTCCTTAGGAGCTCAACATCACTTGAAAAGTCTAATAAAGATTTATAAAAGACAGAAATTCTTATAGACTAGAACACAGAGCAGAGAAGCTGTAAGGAACATCACACGGAAGAATGAATGTATGGTTGAGCCTCACAGGGATTCAGATAGACAGAGGGAGCCCGGGGTTGGAGTAAGAAAGAGGAAGAATGGAGAATGTTTACTTGTGGCCTCCATTTCTGTGGCTTATGCATTTGTTTGCTTGTGCACTGTCTGGTACAGCTTGAATATGAAATGTCCCCTACAAGGTCATGTGTTAAATGCTTGATCTCAACTTATGATAGTGTTTGGGGAGATAGTGTAAAGTTTAGGAACTTTACTAGGAGAAGAAAGTAGGTCCCAAGAGTAATGCCTGTGAAGGTTATACCTGGTCCCTGTTCCCTTCCCTTCTCTGCTTCCTGTTTGCCCCATAATGGACAATTTCCTGTAGCTTCTCAGATATCACCTACTATGTGAGGTCATTTAGTTACATCAGAGTATAATTTCTCACTTTCCTCTGATGATTCTGAGTTTGAAAAGAAGGGGGCATGGGGAAAGGTTGACAACAGGTATGCATAACAGAGACAAGTAGGAATTTTTGAGGTGGTATTATATAGTATGATGATTATAGATAAAATTGTAATGTGTTTACCATAAACCTGAAAGAGAGAACATTGGATGTTTTCATAGATAGAATTGATGTTTAGGGAGAAATATTAACTATTTTAACCAAAAGCAACTTTTTGAAGGAAACAGTTTATTTTGGCTTATAGTTCCAGAGGGAGAGTCCCTAATGGTAAGAAGAAATGGCCAAAGGCAGTTGGACCAGGGAGGTCGCTGATCATATGTCATTCCACAGAAGCAAGAAGAGCAGACTGCAAATGGAGTTTATAGCTTTGAAAACTCTTGAACCCTGCTGCCAGAACATGCTTCCTCCAGCAACAAACAGTGCCACTGACTGAAGACTAGATGTTCAAATACATAAGCTTGTGTGGACATGTTCCACTGAAGATCCATAATAAGTTACCAGACAAAGCCAAGCAATAAAAATGTAAGAGAAACAATAATAAGAACGACAACCAATTACAACAATAACAACAGCAAAGTCTCTTCATCATCCTTTCCAAGGCCTGTGCCAAACTCTATGGAGTGGATAAAAAGAAGCTTTTGTGGCTGCAGTGCCTTGCGGTTCTCTGTTATCCAACATAGTTCATTTGTCTTTGTGGCATATGAGCCAAGTGCTCTACCACTGAGTTGTATCCCTACTCCTGCTTATTGGTATTCACTAATAATTTCATTAAAAATTATGAGCTCATTGATATCACTAAAATAATTTTTATTAGCTATTTCCTTTATTTACATTTCAAATGTTATCTCCTTTCCTGGTTTGCCCTCCAAAAATAGCCTGTCCCCTTCCCCCTCCACCTGCTCACCAATCCACTCACTCCAGCTTCATGGCCCTGGCATTCTCCTACACAAGGCCATAGAGCTTTCACAGTACCAACGGCCTCTCTTCACATTGATGACTGACAAGGCCATCTTCTGCTACATATGCAGCTGGAGCCATGGGTCCTTCCATCTGTAATTTTTGGTTGGTGGTTTAGTCCCTGGGAGCTCTGGGTGTACTGGTTAGTTCATATTGTTATTCCTCTTATGGGGCTGCAAATTCCTTCAGCTCCTTGGGTCCTTTCTCTAGTTCCTCCATTGGGGACTCTTTGCTTAGTCCAATGGTTGGCTGAGAGTATTCACCTCTGTATTTGTCAGGCACTGGTAGAGGTCCTCAGTAGACAACTATATCAGCAAGTAAGTACTTGCTGGCATCCACAATAGTGTCTGGGTTTAGTGGCTATATATGGGATGGATCCCCAGGTGGGTTAGTCTCTGGATGTTCTTTCCTTCAATCTCTGTTCCACACTTTGTCTCTGTAACTCTTTGTATGAGTATTTTGTCCAACCTTCTAAGAAGGACCAGACTATTCACACTTTAGTCTTCCTTCTTCTTGAGTTTCTTGTGGTCTATGAATTGTATCTTGAGTATTCCCAGCTTCTGGGCTAATATCTACTTATCACTGAGTGTATATCATGTGTGTTCTTTTATGATTGAGTTACGTCACTCAGGATGATATTTTCTAGTTCTATCCTTTTGCCTAAGAATTTCATGAATTCATTGTTTTTAATAGCTGAGTAGTATTCCATTGTGTAAATGTACCATATTTTTCTGTATCCATTCCTCTCTTAAGGGGCATCTGGGTTCTTTCTAGCTTATAGCAATTATAAATAAGGCTTCTATGAATATAAGGGAGCATGTGTCCTTATTACATGTTGGAACATCTTCTGGGTATATGCCCAGGAGTGGTATTGCTGGATCCTCAGGTAGTACTATGTCCAATTTTCTGAAGAACTGCCAAACTGAAATCCAGATTGGTTGTACCAGCTTGCAATCCAGCCAACAATGGAGGAGTGTTCCTCTTTCTCAATATCCTCAACAGCATCTGCTGTCACCTGAGTTTTTGATCTTAGCCATTCTGACTGGTGTGAGTTAGAATCTCAGGGTTGTTTTGATTTGCATCTATTGGGTTTGTTGAATGAAGATTACTTTCTTGCTTTTTCTAGGGTGTAGTTTACCTCCTTGTATTGGATTTTTCCTTCTATTATCTTTTATAGGGCTAGATTTGTGGAAACATATTGTATAAATTTGGTTTTGTCATAGAATATCTTGGTTTTTCCATCTATGGTAATTGAGAGTTTTGCTGGGCATAGTAGTCTGGGTTGGCCTTTGTGTTCTCTTAGAGCCTGTGTGAGATCTGCCCAGGATCTTCTGGATTTCATAGTCTCCGGGGAAAACTCTGGAGTCATTCTAATAGGTTTGCCTTTATGTGTTACTTGACCTTTTTAACTTATTGCTTTTAATATTCTTTCTTTGTTTAGTACATTTGGTGTTTTGATTATTATGTGATGGGAGAAATTTATTTTCTGGTCTAGTCTATTTGGAGTTTTGTAGTCTTCTTGTATGTTTATGGACATCTCTTTAGGTTAGGGAAGTTTTCTTCTATAATTTTGTTGAAGATATTTACTGGCCCTTTAAGTTGGGAGTCTTCACTCTCTTCTATACCTATTATCCTTAGGTTTGGTCTTCTCACTATGTCCAGCATTTCCTGGATGTTTTGGGTTAGGAGCTTTTTGTATTTTGCATTTTCTTTGACTGTGGTGTCAGTGTTTTCTATGGTATCTTTTGCACATGAGATTCTCTCTTCTATTTCTTGTATTCTGTTGGTGATGCTTGCATCTATGACCCCTGGTCTCTTTCCTAGGTTTTCTACCTCCAGCATTGTCTCCCTTTGTGATTTCTTTATTGTTTATATTTCCATTTTTACATACCAGATGGTTTTGCTCAGTTCCTTCACCTGTTTGTATTTTCTTGTAATTCTTTAAGGGATTTTTGTGTTTCTTCTTTAAGGTCTTTTACCTTCTACATCATGAGATGTGATTTTAAATCAGAGTCTTGCTTTTGTGGTGTGTTGGGGTAACCAGGGTTCACTGTGGTAGGAGAACTGGGTTCTAATAATGCCAAGTAGTCTTGGTTTCTGTTGCTTATGTTCTTGTGCTTGCCTTTGGCTATCTGGTTATCTCTGGTGTTAGCTGGTCTTTCTGTCTCTGACTTTGGTTTGTCCCTCCTACAAGCCTGTATGTCAGTACTCCTGGGAGACCAGTTCTCTCCGGGTGGAATTTGGGTATGGAGAGCTGTGGTACCAGTTCAGCTCTGGGGTAGAGACAGAGATTAAATGTCCACAGCTGATCTGTAGTGCCTGTGTCCTAATGGCTCTGTGAGGGTCCCTCTTGGGCCAGGAATTTGAAGAGAAGTGGTGGTCTTACCTGTGCTCGCAGGTGTGTAGGCACTCCTGGGAGACCAGCTCTTTCCTGGCAGTGTTTGTATATATAGCTCTGTGGCACAGGATCAACTCTGGGCACAGAGTGAGACTGGAAGACTCCTGTGCCAGAGTGCCCCTTGGTTCCTATGTTCTGGGGGTTCATAGTGGGTTCCTCTGAGCAACAGTGGAGTGGTGATCCAATCTGCACTTATAGACCTGTCCACACTCCTGGGAGGCTCAGTCCCTCCCGGTGCTATTTGGGTATGGAGCCCTGTGGCAGATGATCTGCTACCACTAGAATAATTTTAAAATGTTCCAGGTATTATGTACACCACTTTTCTCAAGAGTGATATGTTGCAAAGTTATAATTTACAAGCAGAATCTTGCTTTATTAAATATAATACACTAATCATTAGGCTTTTTGTGGTTTTACTTGAATGCATGCATTACATACTACACATTTTAAAATCACCTGCTTAGGTTCAGTGCAGGGAATTCTAATTTCCTAAAATTAAAAGATCTAGGTTTTTTCTTTTTTTAAAATAAGATTTATTTATCTTTAGTTTTATGTATATGAGTATTTTGACTGTATTTATTTGTATCATATATGTGCCTAATCCCTATGGAGACCAGAAATGGCATAAGATCTCGAGCTAGAGTTACAGTTGGGAGCCACCATGTGAGTACTGGAAAGTAAGCCTGGCTTGTCTGGAAGAGTTACCTGTACTCTTAGCCCTAAGCCATTTCTCTAGCTATACATGATGCTCCTTTATAATCACACTTGGCTCTTTATGCTCTCTGGATCCCTGTACTTAAACATTGGCCCTGAAGATTCATCCAAATCTAAATAGACAAACATAGTTCTTTCTTTGTATTAATGATTAGTAAGCTATGGCTTGTATGTGATATTATTTGTTTATCCATTTCTCTTTCAAATCATGTATAAGCTAGTGCAAATATTTAGTTGCAAATAAAACTGCAATCAACATTCCTGTACCTGGTTTTTGTGCGAACATTGCTTTTATTTCTCTGGGAAATTTAAGATGTGCATAAATGGACAGATGCCAAGAATACAGTTGCTGGGTCATATGACAGTTGACTATTCAGTGTAAAACAATAAAACAAGCTTACAAAACAGGCTTTAGACATTATCATTTCATGATCATGGTGGCAGCCTCTGGGTATTTCTGTTCCTTCTTATTCTAGCTGGCACTTGATGTCACCACTTTTGTTTTTAACCATCCTATTAGGTGAGGAGTGGTGTCTCTTTCCGTGTTTAATTTCCCTAATACCCAATGGCATCTTACATGATTATTGACTGTCTGAGTATCCTTTTGAGTGAGCTCTCATTCATCTTCAATTGCATGTTTTCCTTTTTACTGGTGAGCCAGGAACTTTCTGCATGTGTTCAAGATGTTAGCCTTGTTGGCTGTACTTGAGGTTGCCAATGTTTCATATTCTGAGAACATTCATGCCAATGTTCTCAGTTGAGAGGTATTATGTTCTCTTTACATGAAATTTCTGACTTCAAGTTCTTAGTTTTGTTGACATGCAATTACTAATTATTTATTTTCATGATATAGACATCTGTAAAGGTCTTGCCTTAAGTTATTAAACTTCTCTTTCCCTTTTCTCTTCCTTTTTTTCTTCCCCCTCTCGTTTTCCTTTCTCACCCTTTCTCTTTATTTCTCCCCCTCTTCCCTTTCTCCCTCATCTTTATCTTCCTCCCTTTCTCTGTTTTCTTTTTGATTCGACTCATCTCTTTTTACCTTTCTCTTCCTCCTTCTCCTCCCTAAAATGTTTTAGAGGTTTATGTTTTTCCATTTAATCCGTGACTCAGTTTGATTTGCTGCATGAGATTAGTAGTTAAGGGCAAAGTTCTTTTTACTTGCCTTGTAAGTGTCAGCCTCCAGTGGCTTCTAATTGTTCCTTCTTCTTCCAGTAGAGAATGTTTCAAGTTAGAGGAAACCAATACCCAACAGTTACCTTACTATAAGGGAGTAGGAATTATAAAATAATGTTCAATAAGATCTGGTAAGAGTGAGCTGGTGAGATAGCACAGGAAGTAAAGGTGACTGCCATTAAGACTGAATCTGTATTTCAATCCCATGGGCATATAAGGTAGACAGAGAGAAATGATACTCACAAATTGTCTTTTAACTCCTCAGAAGCTCTGTGGAATTATGAGAATCACTTTTTAAAATCGCTAATCCCAAAATGAAATATTCATATATGTGTATATTATATACACATATGCATATTCATATATTTATCAAGTATGTTGTTACAGACATTTTTGTTTTTTTGTTTTTTAAACCAACTTAAGGTGAGTTCAGTTCCTAGCACCTATTTCTGGTGGGTCACAACTACCTGTAATTCCAGTTCTAGCAAATCTGAAATCTTTTTCTGGCCTCCTTAGGTTCTGAACTCATGTAACTCCTCAGCTCTCCACACAAACACACACAATAGTTAAAAAATAAATAAATTTTGTGGAAATCAAGGTGATTTCCACTTGTTATTTTGAACTTGCAGCAAGTATTTCTTATGAATGCTTTTTATGATCTTATGTTTCTTCTTTACCTTGTTGATAAAGATTCGATTAACCATTTCTTCTTAATGTTGAGCCTGTCTGTAATATCTGGAATATGTTTCAATTGGTTATGCTGTTTAATGCTTTTCACAGATTGTTTGAATTGATTTGCTAATTTTTTATGAGGACTTTCATATCTAAGTTCATGAGAAATAGAGGTTTTCAGTCTTTTTCTTTTGCAATGTTTCTTTTTGTTTTCTGTTTTGATACTATTGAGCTTATAAGTCTAACTGATAATTATTCTGTCATCTGTCTTGTGGATGATATTATATAAAATTGATGTTCATTAAATATATGTTAAGGTTTTTCAGTATCTTTGGGCCTAAGGGTTTCTATTTTCATTTTTTTCCCAATGATTTTTTTATTCACTTTGCCTCCCAGTAACACCATCCCCCATCTTTTTTTCCAGAACCACCATAGACATCTCTCTCCCTACTGTCCCCTCCTCTTCTCCTCAGAGAAAGTGGAATCTCCTTTGGGTACCACTCCACCCTGGGACACCTAGTCCCAACAAGGCTAGGTATATCCTCTTCCACTGAGGCCTGACCATACAGTACAGATAGAGGGAAAGGCATCCAATGGCAGGAAACAGAAACTGAGATAGCCCCCACTCTACTTGTTAGGGGACCCACATGAAGACCAAGCTACAAATTTGCTATAAATGTGTAGGGGGTCTAGGTCCAGCCCCTGAATTCTCCCTAGTTGGTGGCACAGGCTCTGTAAGCCTCCCTGGGCCCAAGTTAGTTGACTCTGTAGCTCTTGTTACCATGTCCTTGATCCCTGCAGCTTGTTCAATACCATCCCTCATTCTTTCTCAAGACTCCCAGGGCTGGGCTGAGGTTTGGCTGTAGGTCTCTGCATCTGCCTCCATTCACTGCTGTGTGAAACCTCTCAGGAGACAGTTATGCTAGGTTCCTGTCTGTCTTCACAGTCTTTTAATCGCATATTTTGTTTAATATTTTAGACTATTCAGATTGTTTCATTTTGATTAAGCATTAAAAGTTCTTAGTCTACTGTAATGAACTGCTACAGACTAAGTGGTTTCAGATAGAACTATCTCACAATTCTGTAGGTTAAAATGTGATGTGTGTCTCATGAGCTAAGGTCAAGGTGTTGGCAAATCTGAATTCCTTCCTGAAAGATAAGAAGAATGTTTCCTGTTATTTTCAATTTCTGGAGAATGTTGGTTTGTTTGGCTCATTGAGTACCTCATACTGAACTCTCCAGTACTCTGAGGCCTCACACAATGCTATCTTGCTGTCCTTCACCTATTTCCTTACCTTTTGTCACCAATACAGAGTCCCACTTGTCTTATAAGGTAGCATGATCTTCCAAGAGTAGGAAGCCAATATCGCAAGAATTGGGAATATTTTCATGACTGTTTTTGGTTTAAGGTGGTAAGTAGTTTTGGAAGAATTGGTCCATTTGTACTGGGATATCAGATTGATGAGTGGAAAGTTGCTAGTAGGACTGTTATTTTATTGTCATAGAATATGTAATGATTCCTTTTTCGTGCCTGATTATGATGCTTTACCTCATCCCTCTTGCTAGACAGTGAACGGTTTAACTGATTTGGATTTGAAGATGTAGCTCTTAGTTTCAATGCTGTTTCTTGATTTCCTTCCAATTTCAATTCCCATTAATTTCTGCCTTTTTAATTTCCTCTTCCCTTTGGCTGACAGCTTATTCTGGTAGAAAACCATGTTATTCCCATGTTATTTACTCACATTTCTAGTGCTAGCATCTAATGCTGGATATTTCTTAGTAATACCTTGGCTCCATTCTCACATTCTAATACACTGATCACATTCAGTAATCTGTGTGCCTTTAAAACTCCCTGTAAAGTCTTGGCCTGCAGCTTGTTTAAAAGAACCCACTTAATTTTCATGTGTTTATGTATTTATTTCTGTTTAAATTTCTTTTATGGTCAGAGAAAGTAGTAAGCACATGATTGATTATTTGAAATTGGTTGAAGTTTTTACGACTGCTCACTATGTTACACAATTTGATGGATGATTCAAAAACAGGAAAGTGTATTGAAAAAGGAAGTGTATTGTGGTATGGGGTGGAATATTCTATATATGCTACTACATTCTATTGATAGTGTTATTTCCATACTCTATAGTGTTGATTTCTCCATAAAGTGAGTCTACCCATTATTTAGAAAGGATGGGATTGGTGCTAGACTGTCATCCTCATTTTTCCTTTCAAACAAATCACTTTTGTTATATGTATTTTTTGATTGTATATATGTAACTGTTTGCCATATACACAGGTAAAATCATTGTGTCTTTTAGAGATAGTGGAATCAATATGTCCCTCTTAGCCTCTATTATTGGTAATGCCTCTGTATAATATTAATGTTACCATTCCTTTAACATTAACAGTTCATTACCATAAATTCACCGTTGACCCATATATGGATTCAATCTAAGGTAATTACTTATAACTGTCATACAGTAACATTGTGTGTGTATTGAATCCACTTCACAAAGTCCAGCTTTCAAATTGGAGTATCTAGACCATTCAAAAGGAATATTCAGTATTATATCTTTATGAAGAAGAAAGTTGGAAATTTCATATTGATTTCAAAATTTTACTGAGATAGACAGTGTGGAAGATGCACAGGATAAGATAGACCAATGGCAAAATCTGAATTGGGAGATAAATCTTCATGTTCATGCTAAATTGATTCTTGCTCAAAGTATTAAAGAAATTCAATGGGGAAAGCACAGTTATTTCAACAAATTGTGCTGGAATAAACAAATAATAACAAGTAAAAGAACTCAAAACAGAGTGTAGATCTAAGAATAAGAACTAAAAATATACAACTTTGGGGGAATAACAGACAAAAACAAAAATAAAAACAAAAAATCAAAAAAAAATCAAACAAAAAATTTTTGTGCACATGGAGTAGGCAACCATTGCTTTTCTATTCCACTAAAAACAGGATAGGCAATTGTTATGACAATTATTAATGAAAGAAAACAAATCCATACAATAGTTATATGTCAGTTCTTTTGAGACAGATGTAGCCTGGTATTGCAAATTTAAAGGGATGTAGCTGCTCTGCAAAATAATCTAGCAATTCCACAAATGGTTAAATGTGAACATCTGGTCCAGCAGCTGTACTCCTAAACAAGTATTAGGAAAGATAGCATCCATTCTATATTGTGCCACCAATAACCTGTACATAAGCATCCACAGTAACACTATTCATAGTAACTCAAACGAGAAGCATGATGAATGAGTAACAGAAATATGGTATGTCTATGAAATGTAGTGCTATTTGTTCAGGAAGAGAAATAAAGTACTAACATATTCCACAAACTGGGTAAATCTCAGAAACATAAGTCAGTGGTGTAAGCAGCCAGTTGTGTATTGTTTGACATAGAAGGCATGGCCAGAAGAGATCTTTAGTCAGATGCAGAGGGTGAGAGGGTGGGGACTCATTGAGAAATTGTGTGTGTTTTCTAAAGCTTATCAAACATCATACTTCAAAGGGGCAAATTTAGTGGTATAGTAACCCTATCATGAAAGTCTTGGGAAAAAAAATCAACATTTTCAAAACTGTAATTAATACTTAAGTCCTTTAATTATGTGTTTTAAATTTGTTTCCTGTATTTTGTTCTAATTCTTTTCACATATTTTGTTTTTTTTTTTGTCTTGGCAATTGTGGTATGTCTTGTTATGTATCTTTTGAAGTGTCCTGAGCATTACAATAGTTTAGAAATTAGACTTAGGATAAGTTACTACTATCAACATTTCACACCTTCAAATGAAGTGTATAAACTTCTATTTTAGGGCCTTACTTTCCATAATAAAGAGCATTGTCTTATGTAGCAGATTTTTAGTGTCAGTCTGAATCATCATGGGTGCTCTGATTGGCAGGATGCCCGTTGGGCATCATACATCTCTCCCTCAGTTTTCCTTCATGTCTGATACATACTTTGTTCTTTTCTTGGACAACTGCCTGTTGTATATATGTATAGATAGGTATAGATATAGATATAGATATAGATATAGATATAGATGTAGATATAGATATCACATATGTAAAGAATTAGTGGCTGATATATATCTAAGAGTTTCCTTGTGTAGATTAGCAGGTTTTGAATTCACAGAAATCTACCAGCTCCTGCTTTCAAGTGTGGAGATGAATCCTGGCTAATTTTTTTGTTTTATTGCTTGACAATAAGGTACCAATCTTGGGGGGGGAGGGACTTTGTTATTTCAAGTGAAATCTAATATTTTGGTTACAATTTCCTAAAGTTCAATGTGTTATTTCTCTCTGCTTTTAAGATTATTTTTTACTTTCATTTTCACACATTTAATTATGCTGTGTTTTGTTGATGCCCCTGGGTACATACCACTTAGAGTTCACTGATTTTTTACAAATGTGTAACTTTGTATCTTGCACCAAGTGCAAGAATTTTCAGCTAATAATTTTTTTGGTCCTTTTTCTTCTTTTCCTTTAGGGGTCCAGTGATTGCTGTAGTTGTTTCTGAGTCATTTATCTACTTTTTTTTAAAAAAAAAGTCTTTCTATATGGTAAACACTAGATAAATTCTGATATTTGGTCTATAATGCCATACATTCTATTCCTTCACATCTCTATTCAGCAACTGAGTCCATGGACAAAGGTTTCCTTTTTCTGTTACACCTGCATTTCCACTTCCACAATTTCCACTTAGTTGTATTTCTGATTGTACAGGCAGTTTATTTTCTTGGTAGTTTTGGTCAGGTTTTCTATCTAGTTCTCGGAAGGGGTATCTATCACACCCCTGAGTTGGGTGTTGTTGGGATATACCAGGTCTAACTGCATGTCTTCTTTATATAGTAGAAGATAAGACTCCTGGGCACTATTCCATTTCTTCCTGGCCTGGGTCCCTTTGCCAGCCAGCTATGCTCTCCCTTATCACCTACCAGGTTTCACCTTGGTTCATCTATCACACAGTTTCTAGGACTAATATTTGTTCTGAGCATAGGCAGAAAGCAGATAAGTGGATGGAAGCCATCTTATTCTGAAAATTGTAAATGTGTCCTATGACTTTGGAATGTTCCTTCGTTTACTTGTCAGATTCCTTGATCTAAATGTATTTTTCCATATCTCACAAGCAAATATTTGTTTACTATTATAACACATTGTTTGATCAAATTACAGTTGACACCTAATATATGCTAAACTCAGAGTAGATTCCCAGTGGAAATGTGAAGGAGAGTTTAAAGGAACATGCATAATGTTATGTTTTATAAAAATAAATAGAGAAGGAATATGTTTGGTGGATTTGCAGTCAGGTGTGGGAGAAGGGGATGCCTCTGTGGGCCCATGCTGAGGCATCCCTTACCCCTGAGCAGCTAGCTACATGATGGTATAGTATAGAACAGAGTTTATTCAGGGCATGTGGAGGGTAGTTGAGAGGGTAGTAGAGACAAAGAAAGGCAGAGAGAGAGAGAGCAAGAAGAAAGTAGAGGAGTAGAGGCTAGCCATGAGTACTTGGAGAGAGAGAGTGGGGAGAGGAATGGGGAGGGAGGAGGAAGGGATGAGAGGGCAGAGTGAGAGAAGGAAGAGAGAGAGGAGGGAGCAAGCAGCCCCTTTTATAGTGAGTCAGGCACACCTGCCTATTGCCAGGTAACTGTGTGGCGGAGCCTAGACAAACTTTTCACACATACTGTCAGTTTTAAACTTAAAATATGACTCTTGTATGTCTGGTGATGGTAAATGGGACCGTTTTACTCTCTGATTTTATCAGGTGAACCACTATTCTCAGGACTTAGGTAGAATACTGTCTTCATTTCTGTGTTACATAAGCTCTAAAATTCTTGAAGTGAGACTAGTACTCTTTGTCTTAATATCTTGATCCATTGTCTATAACAAGATATAAGAGATTGGATCACTTGTACAACAGACATTTCCATCTCACAACTCTGAAGCCTAGAAATCTTAAGACCAAGATGTTGGTAATAATAGTCTCATGGTTTCACTGTAGATGGACAGTATTCCAGTCATGACAGTTCTAAGCTTTAAACTGCATCTGAGCCTCTGCCTCCAAAGGCTTCTGCC
Source organism: Mastomys coucha (assembly GCF_008632895.1). Lineage (NCBI taxonomy): Eukaryota > Metazoa > Chordata > Mammalia > Rodentia > Muridae > Mastomys > Mastomys coucha. Next base: position 42,692,322 of record NW_022196911.1, on the reverse strand, counting down.
CAGGCAGACAGTGATTAAAAATATTCATTTTGAACAACACAGTTTAGTACATTGAAAAATTTCCAAGAGAGATAAGCCAATTTCTCCTTAGGTTTTCTACGCTCTTCACAACATTCATGCTAGAATTATGAGGGTGCTTGATCTCAATCTTTTTTGAGCTTATGTGTATAGTTCCCCTGGGACTTTCTGGGAAGTTAAATTTAGAAGTTTACATGTTTCAATGCTGTTGGGATCAAGCCCATGTGCTTTGTGTGTATACTGCATGAGTTAAAATAACACTAACTCAGTTAGCTGAAGTTGTAACTTGATCATCACTTTCTAAGCCTACAGATGAGAAGTTGGTGAGGATTAGAGTTTGGGGGAAAAAAAACATTTCATAGAAAATAAATTATGTATATAAAGCAAACACTGTGTAACTACTACTTAAATGAATCTATTTTGTGCTGGCCTGGCCTGGACATAAGTAGCTTAAAAGTGACATTTCCCAAAGGACTGTTAGAAAATGGCCTCCCATGTTTGTTTGTCTAGTATGCATAAAGACTGCTATGATATCCCCCAATGGTTCCCAAATCCTAGCATCCACATTGCGTGTAACATTTTTCCCTTGACATAGGCTGTTTCTAATTATCAGCACATATCTAGGATTATGACATGCCACAGTAGTCATTAAAGTACAGAAGATTATAACTTCTAGCCATGCTAACAGACATCCTCTTGCTGGATGATGAAGTAAACGTCCATACACAGAGGCACTTACAGGTTAAGAAAACTCAGTACCATGTGAAGAACTAGATTTTGCCACATGAACTTGGAAGTGGATACTATCCTAATTAAGCCCCGTATGTGACCCTCAACAAGCGTGGCTGATATATCAACTGTACCTTGCAAGAGATGCCAGAGGGAAAAAAAAAAGAGATGCCAGAGAAAAGGACCAAGCTAAGCTTTGCCCACATTCCTAACTGACTGATGGGAAATAAAATGTGTAGTTTACAGTTACTCATTTTGTATTAATTAAATATTTGATAGTAGATAACAAGACCATGCACCCTTTCCTAACTTAGTGCATGCACTTAGCAGTAGGTAGATATTTCTATAAGAAGAATCACTTTTTTTTTCCACAAATAATTGCTATATACACATATGTATGTAATAAAACATGTATGTTTTGACTTTTGACTTGGGCCTTATTTTCCCAGCCCTATACTGATATAGAGCATTTTTCAAGCAAGGTATTGGCTTACAGCTGCAGAATAATGGTAAACAAATGAGAGGCAAAAATTGAAAGCAACTGTTTTTGCAGAGTTGTTTACAGCAGCCGGCTATGTAATTGAAGAGCTTAGTGTGCTGATCAATTTCCATCCAAAGAAAACATTCATTGTGCCTTAATGTCTTCAGGAAGCCTTTAGAATAAGATTAGCTGAAAACAGAAAGAACATGGAAACTAATGTGGCTTTTATGCTTTATCAGAGCACTGTCTCCTAGCAATATCAAACTGTAATCATTAGCAAGGAGATGAAAGATATCTCCTTTGTACAAGCAGGTACCCTTAGAACTTTGTAAGCATGTGACTACACATGTTTTATGGCTTGGTTTATCTACTCAGCTTCTTTCTGTTTTCCTATTGCAGGAGTGCTTTTCTTTAATGATGTCTCACATTGAAATTTCTAGTTCAAATAAAACTATGAATCTTATTTCAATGAAACAAGCTGGTGGAGTGGAGTCATCAAGGCCAGCTCCCCTTTTTAACGGCAAATGTCAGACTTTAAAAAAAACTGAAAAACAAAGAAGTATTTTTTTTTATTCAAAGATCAATGCATCTTAGAGGGGAAATGAGGGCTAGTATGTAATACTTTGATTTCAGAAGCCTCAACCTGTGAGTTATGACCCCTAAGGGGGTCAAACCACCCTTTCTTAGAGGTCATCTAAGACCATTGGAAAACATAGATATTTATATCACAATTCATAGCAGTACCAAAATTACACTTATGAAGTAGCAACAAAAATAGTTGTGTGGGTGGGGGTCACCACAACAAGACGAACTGTAGTAAATGCTTGCAGCAATTCGAAGGTTAAAAATCACTGTTCTAAATGCTGATGGTCTCTCATCCTTGAAATTCTTTTGTGCCTCCTAAAGCTGTAGTATGATGGGATTTGTAGATGAGAGTTGTTTGTTTGTTTTGGCAGTCGTAATTAAGTCATAAGAGTAAAGACATCCCTGATGACATTAATGCTCTCCTAAGAAGAGAACCTCTGTCTCTCTATCATCAAAGCTGTTCTGTCTCCAAACTAGGAAGAGCCCTTCCTAGAGTCCAGCCATGCCTTCCTGTTTGTGATCTGCTAGCCATTAGCACTAGAAGAAAATAGTTCTGTTGCTAAAGTCAGCTAGTCATTTCATTTGCAGCATTGTGAAGACCTCAAGGTAGTACATTAAAAAATCTGTTTTCAGAAGAGTGAAGCAGATGACAGTTCTGCCTGATGAGCACTCAATGTGACATTTTCCTATGCTTCTGCTATACATCAACTTCAGCTATCAAGTATGAGCACACAAGATAAAAGCTCAGATTTTGATCACTGGTATTCTGGGAGTCAACTGGGGAAAATGAAAGAGGCCACAAGAGAAAGCTGTGTGTGATGGTAGGAAATACTATACTTTTAACAAGTAACTTCTAAGGTTTAGAAGTATATCTATCTTTGCCTTAACATGAGAAGCTCCTTCAGTTATCCACAGGTACGTGCACCTTTCGTGTTTGATGAGGTCTGGTGCATTCAAGGTGGTATATTGTGATAGGCTACCATTGAACCAATTCTGTAGAGGTACTCTTAGATTTCAAGTTGCTCACCATCAATCATGGGTCCTTCATCACATCAGAGTCTTTACCAGGAGGCATTGATCTTTCTGACTATAACTCAAACTGTACAGAAGACTTGTATTATACATGCTTTTTGAAAAGTCAAATAACAGAATGGATAAAAAGAGATCTAAAGAAAATTCTAATTGTGGGGCAGTGGTGGTGCATACCTTTAATCCCAGCACTTGGAAGGCAGAGGCAGGTGGATTTCTGAGTTCAAGGCCAGCTTGGTCTACAGAGTGAGTTACAGGATAGCCAGGGCTATACAGAGAAACCCTGTCTTGAAAACAAAACAAAACAAAACAAAACAAAAAAACAAAAAAAAAAACCAAAAAACAAAAATCAAAATAAAAAAAGAAAAGAAAATTTCTGAGTAGGACCATAATTTATGGATTATATTCATTCAAAAGAGATCTTTCCACTGTATCTCCATCTTTGACCTTCAACCACTGTGTGAGTTGTCACCTGAGTAAAATGTAGTAAAATGCAATGAATATCTTCAACCTGCCTGAATTTCTGTTTTTTCACTGTACTTTGAGCCTATCACTTGTCAAATGTTCAATGGCCCTGGTCTCTAGTCAAAAAATATTTGTGAAGTAATTATCTTTAAAAGGATTTTGCTTTCCCTTCACACCAGATGATACAGGGAAAAATAGGGTCTCCTCTTGAGGTTCTTAGTTTTTGTAATAAAATATTTAAGAAATATTTCAAAGAGATGCTCGAAAGGACAATTTTATTAGAGTTCAGAGAAAAACAAAACAAAACAAAACAAAGAAAAACTAGGGCAAACAGGATGTACATCTTAGCAGCTGCCCAGAGAAGAATGGAGAAGAAAAGAAAAAATAGTTAGGTCATTTAAGCTGGCATGGAGGTCAGACACATGGTGGTCCCGCAGCTGCATTGTAGAGAGGCAAACATTAGAGAGTGAGTGAAAACATCCAAAATGTTGGGAACACACATTAAGAAAAGCATGCCTACCCAATAGCTAGAAAGAAGAAAATGAAAAGCTGTATTTTTTTTTCTGTGTAATTCAGAGGTATAGGCATAATTACAGAACTGCACAGCTGTGGCCTGGTGAGCTACTGGGTTAGGAGTAAAGAGGTTCTGTGGAAGACATGTAGGATATCTCATTAAAAGTCTATTTGTTCTACCTATAACTTCAGCATGGCTTAAGGTGAGCCCGATTTCCAGTTTAAACTCTTCTCTAGATGTTCCAATTGGCCCAATTGCAATGTTAGTGCTCCACCTGTGCTGGCTACTTTTAAGTCAATTTGACAGAAGCTAAAGTGGAGCAGAGAAAATGTCTCCATGAGATTAGGCTGCAGGCAAGCCTATAGGGAATTTTTTTTATTAACTATTTTCATTATTTACATTTCAAATTTTATCCCCTTTCCTGATTTCCCCTCTCCAAACCCCCTATCTCATCCCCCCTTCCCTTGCTCACCAACCCACCCACTCCTGGTTCCCTGTCCAGGCATTCCCCTACACTGGGATACCTAGCCTTCTCAGGACCAAAGGCGACTCCTGCCATTGATGTCCAACAAGACCATCCTCTGCTACATATGCAGCTAGAGGGAATTTTCTTAATTAGTGGTTGATGTAGGAGGCTAGTCCATTGTGGTTGGGTCTACCCCTAGGCTAATGGTCCTCAGTTCTACAAGAAATCAAGATGAGCCTTCTATGGGAACAAAAGCAGTAAGCCAGTAATCAGTACCCTCTATGGCCTCTGCATCAGTTTCTGCCATTTAATAAGGCTAGGGTATAGAAAAATATGACATTTTCAGTGTACTGTGCCACAGCCAGGCAGCTCAGTGTTACTTAAGTGTTAAATATAAGAGGGTCAGAGTGTAATATGAACCTAACTTCTCAGCTTTAGCCCTGAGATCCCAGCACAACTTAATTACAGTGATTGATACATAAAATGTTCTGAGGGAATCTGAAAAGATAATTTATTAGAGTACTAAACTTAGAGCTACTGAAGAAAATCTCCAGATTATCTTCACATTTGATAACATTTCTGGGCATCTCCTAAGGTAGAATAGTATCTTATTTCCCAGTAGGCTTGTAGACATTCGAATTATAATTCAAATTTTAGAAAACGCAAAAATCTGCCTTTCATTACATATTAATATGGTCCTAATTGCTCTATAACCATTAGCAATTTAGCTGTATTATTTAAAGTGTGCATGCATAAATACATGTTTAATATTTTGGCTTTTCCTGTGTATAAAAATAAACCTGTTTGAAATATTAATGCATAGGGTGACCCAAGACCTTTGGAAGGCATTCTGCTTTCAGAACATTTTATTGAGTATTAATTAAAGACTTCTTGCTAATTGGCTCTGTGAAGGTTACATGTTATTTTTTTCCTTTGGACCAGATAGTGACTAAAATTACATACACTGCAAAAAACTTTGTAACCTTTAAAATTACATGAAAATATAGCTAAACTGTTGTTTCCATATTAACTCAACATAAATCCCATTGAGATTGTTTAGGTACCAAAGAGAATAATTCCTGTTGCTTTTTCTGACATTTAATTAGTGATTGAGAATTTTCATAGCCCTTCCTTACTGCCGTTACATTTGTTCTTCACAATAGGCCCAAGAGTATAGTCATATGGATATTATAATCTTTAATATCTGAGCTCATTTGTTCAATAACAAGTAAGAGATAGATGACCAGCATTAAATCATTTCGGAGAACACTTTCATGCATTAGCTGAAGTTCCTTTCTGGTATCCTGGGGTACATATTCATCATGGAGTACATGTACATAGATGTATGCTGGGGGTCCACACTCATAATAGTTTCTGGGCTTTTGGCTGTATTCTGTGGTTTTATGTCATGCTGGTTTCTAACTTGGGCTAGGAGTAAAATTAATTTGATGTTGGTATTTAAGCAAGATTTTCTGGAGAATCCTCAGGAGGGACCCATCTTCTGCGAAGAGGCCAAATGAACAGTGTCGTAGAAATGGCCAGTTTTCAATTCCCAGAACATGCACCAAAAGCAATTGTTTTAAAACTTGCTGTGAGGGAAAGTCTCTGGGAAGAAGGTATGCATGCCCCGGCTGCTTGCCTGAGTAGAAGGAACTTCAGTGATGTGAGAGGTTGGAGTGTCAAGCCTAGAGCCAAATTACCTTAGATCATTTTAATCCCTGTTATAGCAGTCCATTGCCTACCTCTGTATTTGGCCTAATACCTGACTAATAAATTAATCCTTTGGAATTTGTGAACAGGCCTTAGGTCTCCCCCATCTCGGAAGCAAGAATGTCTGTCATAAGTGGCAGCAGAGGCCTCGAATAGAGGTATCATTGGTTTTCCTTCTTATCTAATTTTATTTATTATTTATTATGTTATATATTTTTTGAGACATGGTCTCATTATGTAGCATAGTCTTACTATATAGCTTTTCCAAGCTGAAACTTTGTGTATAGACAGATTTGCCCCAAACTCACAGAAATGATCCTGCCTCTGCATCTTGAGTACTGAGATTAAAGGCACCACTACCACACCTAGTCTTAGGGCTGCTTTTCTGTAATTTTCATGTATCTGCTATACCCACCAAGGTAAGTGGGAAGTGTCTTTATTTCTGGCTTTCTTTTCTATCACTATGAAAGCTCCATGAAATGGTTACCATGTTGGGACACAGAATGTACATTAAGCTGGATCCGTGTTAACAAGATATGCGGACGATTAAATAGATAAGAAACTAGCTTGACCCATGTTTTCTTGGGATACAGATAACAACACAAAAACTGAGGCTGGGTGCCCTCCCTGTGTCCATCAGCGAGCCACTTGTTCTCAATTTTTTGGCAGAGTTATAGAGCCAATTAGCCTGGTAATATATATTCAACTTTAATGGGCAAGTAAATAATTAATGTTATTGCCTTTGTAGATTTAGCTTTTGAGATATAAATTAACATAATTAAAAGAGTAATGTTTCAGCATGCATTCTACCAGCCAAGTTTAAATCAAGCAATTAAACTGTAGGTTTTCTGCACCAAATGAGCTCAGCTCACAATGACACAGATGAGAGAGACGTAAATTTGCTTTTGTTTTGTTTGGGTTTTTTTGTCTTCATAGGCTAATTGCAAAAACATGAAGGGAAATGGTTCTCGTGGATGTAGTCAATAAATTATCCCAAGCACCACTTAATATGTTTTAAATCAGTTTTCTGATCCTTTAATCTTCAACTCAGGACTTAAATGTGATCCTGTTTGTCACTCTTCTGAGAAAAGAAGTTTCCTGGCAAAAGAAGAGATACTATTAGTAACTGTATATGTTGATCCAAAACTTTGAACATTATATGCTTACATGTAGAGACCAGGGTTGAGGTGACTTATGTGGAACATTTAGCCCTATTGGATGTCTTGGATTTGCAAGGCCAGCAATATGAAGACTGGCGTCCTTTTGTTTAAGTGTAAAGAAGAGGCCGAGAGGGGTCTGCTAGGCTACGCTATTCACTGGGGTATAAAGGGGTATAAAACAAGAGTTTGTGTTCTTCCTTAGATAGGAAACACATGAACAGGTGTATTTTATCTTCCCTTTGAAATGGTCTCTCCAGGGTTTTGTCCAACAGATCTTAGACTAGAGCTATCTATTTTGCGAATATATTGTTCCTAGCTGAATGGGCAGAAAAATGGGGCTGTCTATATGGGGATAATTGAACAACAAACTTTTTTTTTTCAATCTTCAAGCAGTACTGATATGTAATTAAACATGCAGTGGCTAATGATCTGTATTGAACTGCTCACCACTCTGAGGCTCACTAATAAAAGCAGGATTTTGACTCATATTAGAATGGGTGTGTGTGTTATCTCAATCTCTTAGGGAGATGAAGACCACTGCTTCTCTTTCTTGTCCACTGAACTGCCCACACATTAATCCCTCTTTTAGTGATGATAAGTATGTGAAAATGAAAGAGCGACATTTATCTTTAATTTTCTGACTCGCTAGTGGTTTGGCATTTTAGTATATCTGATATCTTAAGGGTGCAAGACTTCTTTTCTTTACCCTGGAGAGGATTGTTAGCAGTTATTAGGAAACGTGGATTCTATTGCTTGCACCTTTTGATGATAGAACGTATTTCATCCCTCTGGTGTTAGTTCTCCATTTTAAGGAGTCTTTGTCAACAGTCCAGAGTCTAATTAAAAGTTTGTTCAGATGTAATAAATCCTCCCTCTACCTTTCCTTTGGCCCAAATCAGCATCCATTACTTCTGAGATGTATTATCAGTATTTGAAATCAAGTAAAATTTTTGATTGTTACTAGTATTTCTAATCTTAAAACACAGGTAGTAGCTGCCTGATTGTCCTTGGAATGATTTTAATGGTCAGTGGCTCTAGATGTGTTTTTTGTTCAAAACTATGACCTCCTCCCTAGGGGAATATATGAGAACAACAAGAACACATTAAACATAAAGAATAAAGGACGCATGCATTCCATGGATTGGTTTTAAAATAATCTTCAATCTAATAAGGCTCATCAACAATGAGCCCCCTTTATGATTCTATTATAGTGCAGTAGTAACATATAAATACAATCTTATCATTCTATTTTAAATGATGTCATGTTTCTGATCCATATTTGGTCCTGTTAACTTAAATTTGTATAATTTCTACTTTCTTCTTAGTGGATTCAAGTGCCATATGTGAATCTGTCTTTCCATGTGCCCTTCAAATCACCTCGATGTTTCAGGTCTTTGTGTCCCTGCTGCTCTCACCCTTGCCTCAGTTTGGGGGATATGTATTTTATACCACTGAGAATGAGATTTTTCTTTCGCCTAGCCACAAATTTCAGAAAAAGGTTGATGTTATAAACCAGTTGAATTTTTATAAGATGACATCTGGTATAGATTATGGACATTAAATAAATTTCTGCTTCACATAGTAAAGAGATGTAATGGATATTTTTCAAATACTTTGTAGAATAGATATTAATTTGAAATTTTGCTATTTTTTGAGATAGAACTGTGGCAAATATTCTACCATGGAGCTATATCCACAGCCATAACATGTATTTAATTTTATTTGAAACAAGCATATAGGAGGTCTTATTTAATTTCATTTTAGGATGCACTGAGCACAGATACCATCTTAAACAGTTAAGACCCACATATGAAATTTCTACCAAAGCTTACTCCTTTTCCTAACCCTTCTAAACTTTATGGAGGTAAACATCCAGAAAGATGAATACAAATTTAAGAGGGTTGGGCATGTTTACTATCTAACTCCATATTGCATTAAGCTAACACAGGGGTCTAGCTAATAAGCATCAGTATATTCTTTTCAGGTTCCTGTTACAACTTGTGATGCAGAGAGTCTATAGGGAATGGAATGTCAAAAATGGCACCTTTGTGTTATTCAAAAATAACAGACACCAAAGAAGTGTAGGCAGAGGAGTGGTGACAAAGTGAAATCTACAAAAGAAAAAAATCTATTTCATAGCTTTCCTAAACACTCATATAGAACTGTGCCCAGTGTGAATGTTTCAAGTGACAGCAGTGTAAGGGCCAGCTCACAGAAGTCCCAGAGTTGAACAAGTGCTTCTTAGTAGGCAGAACCAAGAACATCATGGGTTCTTTGATCTCACATTTCTGAAGTGCCCCGGAGGAACTTGCCTTCTTATGAACTAAGACTCCTCATGAACAAGTCTTTTCTTCTTCTATTTTACTCCTCAATTTTGTGGCTTCATCCTCTTTCACTCAGCTCCAGGGTACAACACTATTTTGTTTTGTGCATTGCAAAAGAATAGTGGAATGGAGAAATGGGGGAGGAGCCATTCCATATTACCTTAGTATTCTTCTCACTAGTAACATCATCTTAAGATATTGAGACTCTTTACTATAGGCTGAGAAGTCTGGAGGACCTCATCCCAATATTTCATTCTGCTTCATTAGAATGTGCATTCCTCAAATATGCATAACTCAGACTTTCATGCAGGGCTTCTTGAGTTCTTTGAGCAGATGGCAATCCTCTGCCCTGGATTTCTGTATATAGCATCTTCTACCTGGAGACATACTGTTCTTTTCACCTTGGAATTATTCAGCCAACACTCTATGGACCTTGGTCTCATGGAGGCTGCTTCACTCTCACGCTAGGTGTGTGTAATCTCTTGATATGTGATTTTACAGGGTTCCCACCCCAAAGCATCTGTAATCCAATATGTGAGTTACCACCACATGGCAAGTATTTCAAGGAAAGTAAGGTATATTTGACTAATTACAGTTCATGGGCTTCTAAAGCTATCTTGAATTAGGGATCAGAGGTCTTCCTTCCCCTAAGGCAAATAATGAGACCTAAAGTACTTAGGTTTCTGCAGTCATAGAAGACTAATATTTTATTTCAATCCCTGAATTATCAGGAAGTACGTTTCACTTCTACTATGCTGTAATATTGAATGTATCCCTCCTCTGTCTGACTTCCTTTATGACAAGCTGTGCAGCATAGTGCCATGTTCTGAGTGTGGACTCTGGAATTTTCTACCTACCTTGTCATGCCTTCAATCTCAGTCCTACTAAGGTGGGCATGTGCTAGATTTTCCCACGTGTGAAAAATACATTACACTTTTGATTATTTGCTATAGAAACAAATGACCTGAAATTTATTTATAAAACTTAGGTTTAATTAGTATTGCTGACTTCTGCTACTTCTTTTCACTGACCTCTACATGACTTTGGTATATTTCTTCTCCAGAAATAATGGCATCCATCTTTCTCCTTTAACATATTTGTACTAGTTCTCAAAGAATCCCAAATGCATTTTCCTAAAATGAATATGGTACCTTTCACTCACTTGTAATGTCTAGCCCTCCTTCCCCTTTCAGTGTGCTTTCTGAAATTCTCTCTGCAGGCATTGTGAGGCTATATAGCACTGGATCAGTCATTAACATCAGCAAAATGAATTTCAGAAAGCAAGAACCAATTTTTTTGTTCTCATATTTTCTCTTAGAAATTAGCTTTTTCATGTACATTGGATTTTTTTTTCAAGTAAGTACTCTCTTCCCCATAGCCAAGATAACTTTTCAAATTAATATAATGATTTGTTCCATTCTAGGGGGTAATTATCTATAATGTTTTATTTTTAGAGTAATATCCAGTAATTTTGAGAAGCTGGAGCTTGTCATAAAATCATTGAAAGATAAGTAATGTTCTTCTGACTACTCTGGGAGACTGGCTCAGTGGATTCCAACTCTACTTAAGAAAGGAATTTACCATCCAGGTTTCCAGCTTATATAAGCTACAGGGAGTTAAGCGTGTGGGCAGATAGGGCTGATTGAGAAAGAAAATACATTTGAATGGAGAAAAAGTTAGGAAGTACTTCTACAAATTGGATATAAGTATCCTAATTAAGAAGAAAACTGGAAGGTTGTAGCTCTAGAATGTTCCTGGTCATAGGTGTGCAACCTGCTCTTGGCTGAGAAGAAACAAAAGGGTCAAATCATTCAGACATCATCCTGTCATAGCAACTCTTACACTGTACTGACAAAGCACCATGCCTGAGGCACTCTACAATAGCAACAGTCTGCTGGGGACTTACCATTTCAGAGGTTGAGTTCATTACCATCATGGTTGGGAGCATGGCACCAGCCAGTCAGGCATGACACCAGAGCTTTAGCTGGGATTTTATACTCGGATCCACATGCATGAGATATATGGAGAGAGTGCTAACTTGGAATGGCATGTGCTTCTGAAACCTCAAATCCAATCACCAGTGACACACCTTTTCCAGCAGTGCCCCACTTCCTAATCCTCCCTAAACAAGTCCACCAATTGTGGGTAAGGTATTTAAACACATGAGCCTATAGGGGTCATTGCACTTTAAACCACCACACTCCCCAGTCTGTTTTTTTTTTCTTTCTTCTTGGAGGGCATATCCCGTTTATAATTTCTAATGAGCTCAAAATATTAAGTCCATTTAGATCCTGGGAGCTCCCAATGACAGAAATGGCATCTAGTATTGTTAGTTTTGGCATAGTGTGATTCAAAATGAGACCAATGCGGCCATAAGAGACCATGTCACAGAGGACCATCTAAGTCAGGTTAAGAATTTGGTATTTATTTAAAGGAAGGGAGCCTTTCACAATTTTGGACATAGATGTGGAAACATTATTTTTATAGGCTTTTCCAAATGTGGGCTAGGAGGCATGTTGAGATCACCGTTGAGAAAATATGATAGTGACCCACGTGAGCAGAAATCTACTTTTGATAGCCCGGACTGGAGTTTGGGAGAGAGATGCATGACAGTTCTGGGAATCATCTTTCTGTAAGAGTCAGTGATTCAGCCATCCAAAAGGACTTGATTAGGCAGCTATATTGCTGACGCATCATGGAAGATGAGCCTGATTCTTCTAGGAGATATAATATTATAGCAGCTTTCCTTGTCCCCAGGCTCTTAAAATAAATTCTGCCCCATTTTCATCAATGTCCCCTGAGCCATAGGTACAGGGGGGTTTGTAGATGCATCCATTGGGACCAGGCATACTTACAAGCATTTGTTTTCTGTGTTTTAACTGTTAGTAATTTTCTATAATGATCTCTTTCTCTTCCTTGATAAGAAATGAGAGCTACATTTACATGTAAGTAGAACAGCAGATGTTTAGAATGCAACCAGGTATTATGCTGGTTTTATATATGGATGGTGGTAGTAGAGCCTTTAAGATCCATGATCTCATTAGCCCTGGGTAGTTGGCTAGGTTCCTATGGCCTAGGCATGATTCACCTCCTGTTGAGTGGCCTTAAGTCCAGTTATAGAGCTGTTGGTTATCACCAAGATAGTAATTTGCCTAAATAGAACTGAAGAAGGACATTGCCAATAGACATAATTACATAGAAGTGGGAATCTCATGGGACCCACCTGTAGACAAATAAGTACAGGCAATGAATGATTACAGAAAGTGGAAAAAAAATTGTCTTTTCCAAGGATAAAACCCCTAATTTGTTATCTAAAACCAGTGGTCAGTCCAGAACTCATATTCATACGAATTATGCTTGATAGACAGGGTAGTATTTATATATTTAAAAATAACAACTAAAAGGTGATAGGCCATAATTTCAAGAGAGAGTCTTGGAAGTTTGAAAGGAAGACAGAGAAAAAATATTAAAGAATAAAAGCTTAAAGAAGGACTTCAAAAAGCAACTACCATTCAACATTATCTCAGTGATGGGATATGTGTGTGTATGTGTGTGCACTTGTGTTTGAGAAGTGTTGTCTGAGGCTAGTTAGTTAAAGCTGGCTGCAAGTGAAGGGTTTTCTTAAGTTTTACTATGCAATTTAAATGAGTTGAAGGATCTTACCATTTGTTTTCCTTTTTGTAAAACATTTTCTCCTCTTACAAATTTTTCCAGCTTGGAACTTTCAGTAAGTGAGATGTCAAATTAAGATAGACGTTTTTGGAATTTTACCAAATGGTTCATGTGAGTTCACGAGCATCACTTGGTGCCAGATGGCTAAGAACAATTATCAAGCATTTCTTTAGAACTTGCATGTTTTGGGGAAAGTTTATGATAAGTGACTAATTTTGCTCCACATTTGCCTGGGAAGAGGAGCGAAGAGGAAATAAATAGCCGGGGCATGTAATTATGTAATTCACAGGATTCTGAGGATTCTTAATAAACATTTAAACGGAACTTTGCTGGCATTAAAACTAGGAAGCAGGAGATTCCTCAAAGTCTTTTGGGCAGAAAACCTGCAACAAGATTAAGAAAACTCCTCAATCTTCCATATTGAGGTACAGAAAAAAATTCTATTATGGTTTTATAGGTAAATTGAAAGTTGGGGATTCAGAGTGGTGTGCATGCTACCAGGATTTGGACAAATCTATCTGGAGGGTATTTTAATGCCCTTACTATAGTTGAGGTACCTGAGGCCAGATAAAAGTGGGTACCACCTGTTTTCTCATCTACTTAAGTTCTATGAGCAAGAACTTGAATGTTCAAGTGACTCCCAGTCTATCATTGTGTTGCTCCTTGGTGTGATGTATTGCTTTCATTCCCTGGCCAGGCTTTATGTGGCTGGTTTTGTATGTCTGTGTTGTTTTATAAACTTTATGTAATCTACCTCTTGATAGGGCTAAATATGTTTCTAAATCAAATTTAATCTCTTTGGTTTCTAATGTGATTTCAATGAAGGCTTATTTCCAGTGCAATGGTTTTTGCAATTATAGTGGAGGCTCAGCTTATGTGCATCTAATTTATGCAAATTTGACTGTACGTGCATAGCAAATAAAGACAGAACTATTTAAATGGTACAGAGGATTCTGTCCCCTGTTCCATGCCATGAGCATGTGCCCCAGAGTACAAGCAAAGATTTTATTTTCCATCACCCTCTCCCCCTCCTTCCCTCTACCTCTTACGTTTTTGTAGGGCAAAGACTTTTAGTGTAATTTTTATTATTTACAAATATTTACTTTTCACACATCATGGGCCCTAAGCAACAGTCTTTACTTCACTTGTTCAAATAAATAGAATTCTCTTCTATAATACTAGATGGGGGAATGTTTTACATGGGTTAATATATTCGTTTAATGAACATGTAATGATAACAGATTATGTATAGGCACTATTGTGGATATAGGGAATACAATGATTATAAAAAAAAAAGTCTTTGATGTTGAATACTTTACAGCATGGAGACTTGTGACATAGGCAATACTTCAGCATACTGTGTCCAAAGACATTTCTAAATTGATATGGTTGTGTGTGGCTGTCCCTTAAGTGATAACTGTTGACAGTAAACCTCATTAATAGCTGTAATTGACCTGGCATATCTGAAAATATTCTAAAGAAATACTTATGTCTCTGAATCTAACTATCAAATTACTGAAGCAACAGATGTGCCCCCCAAATGGGAATTTTCCCCAGATTCTCATGCTAAAAGAAGGAAGTCCCAGCCAGCATGGGAGCTTTTCTCCTAGAATGAGATTTCACATACTTCTAACAATATGTGATGTCACCTCATATGCTGAGACCAATGCTCCAAGATGAGGGTGCATTGACTGTAAGGATTTCTTGGATGTACATATCGCCAGTCCTGTTTGTAAATTTTAACCCTTCTTCAGTACTTGAAAGGCAGACATGGAGAATAGTAACTGGACTTCTTTGCCCCACTACATTTAATCAATCTCCCTTTTCTGCTTTTCACTATTAATTTGATCCCTAATTCACTTGTTAAGGATAGGTAGCCAAACCTGGATTGGGCCACAGGCAGTGATCCTCAAAGCTGATAACATAAACAACTTGAGATGCTAGCAATGCCTGCCAAAAGGAACCATTCTCTTGATATATGATACAGCACTCTATTCCTTGGGGGTTTCTAAGTAAATGAGAAATTTGTGTTCACACACCAACCTACTTGTGCATGTTTATAACGGCAGACTCATAATTGCCCCGCACTTGAAATCAACTGACATGCACTTCATGAGGCAAATAGATAAATAAGCTGTCATACATTTATGTGATGGAGAACCATTCAGTGCTAAAAGAAAATTAACTATTGAAATACTTGTGAGGGAAACTTAAATTAATCTTACTAAATCAAAAAAAGTAAAATAGGCCACTCTGCAACAGATGTATATTATGAAATTACTGAGACATGATGTAACTGTTGTGGCAGAGATGAGGACATTCTAAAGAGACACTTCTGTTTCTCATTTTGGCTACAAACTATTAAAAAGATGGACACCAAAAATTTAGACTTCCCCAAGGAATCTCATGTTAGTCAGCATATCAAGAACTAGTGACTAATCGTGACTTGTTGGAGCACAGATACTGAGCCTAAATAAAGTAAAGATAACAGTGAAAAAGAAAAAAAAATACAAACCGAATCAAAGAACACATCAAAACGATCATCCACCATGATCAAGTAGGCTTCATCCCAGGGA
>NW_022196911.1:42596854-42673736 GCF_008632895.1 Mastomys coucha | reverse complement strand
TGAATGTTCTGGCAGCACGTGTATAGTAGAGGATTGCAAATTCGATCATCAATAGGAGGAGAGGACCTGGGTCCTGTGAAGGTTCTGTGCCCCAGTGTAGGGGAATGCCAGGGCCAAGAAGTGGGAGAAGGTGGGGAGAGGCAACAGAAGTTTGTTTTTGTTGTTTTTGTTTGTTTGTTTTTTGGAGGGGAAACTGGGAAAGGAGAAATTTACATATAAATAAAGAAAATATCTAATAAAAATGAAAGAAAAAATATGATAGAGACAGTAAATCTTATCTATAGAAGAATATAGTAGTAATACTATAGGGACAGTGAAATGATCAACAGTTATAAGAGATCTGGAGGGAGGTAAGGGTAGGTAAATGTTGCTCACGACTTTTTGTGACAGATAAACTAGTGGGTATGACACAGTAGTGATGGATATGTGTTACTACAGACCCTTCAGAGCTCTAGTGCATAATGCTGAGGAACGACATCCTCTATAAACTATGAATTCTGGATGATCATGTGGCTTTTAATGATTTATTGACTATAACATAGTTTGCCTTTCCAGTTTCTGTACTGTTGGTGGAACATGCTGTGTTCTTAGGAGAGCAAGTAAAGCACATTGGTTTATGGAAACTCTTTGTATGTGAAGGTCAATTACTGTGAACCTAAAGCTGTGTGTGTGTGTGTGTGTGTGTGTGTGTGTGTGTGTGTGTATACCCATATACAGGTATAACTAACCCTTAGCAATTCATCTTCCCAAGCCATAACCTATTCTTTCATCTGAATTTATTGTATATACTTTCTCATTTAAGGATAATACAGTCTCAGTAGGATCACAGGAACAATTTTTTTAGATGCTATGTTGTATGTGGTGCATACTGTGGAAGACTGCACCGAAGCCTTTGTGATGCATCTCGCCACAACCATCCAGTGAACTTAGATAAACCATTCTGTTTTCATCTTTGAAATATATGATTCAACTGGCTGATCACCATGGCTTTCTTCCATTTTGTATCTTAAAATATTTTAGCTGAATTATTAAGAATGTTTCCTAATCATCAAACCATATTAGAATACAAACCCTTCACTGTAAAGAATTTCAAGTTATTTTTTTGTTGTTCGTTGAGTAATAAAAATGTTTTAAAATGTATAGTCTGTCCAATATTCTTGTGGGCCTCCCTGTGGGGTATATTCTGAGACTCCCTTATCAGGCTCCTTGTAAATGCTTGCAGAATGATTTCTTACACGTATGATTAGAATGATATATGGGAATTCAGGGCTACCTCTTGGGGTTCTCAGTCTCATTAATACAATAATTTAAGAATGGATTCAAACAGAAAGTCAAGGGCAATTTTATTAGAGTTTAAAAGAAAAATCCCCAGGGTAGGCAGGGTGTAAATCTCAGCAGCCACAAGGATGAAGAGGATGGTATAGAAAAGAGGGGAGAAGTCACTCCAATTTAGACTGCATGAGATAGATATGAGAGCATGCCTGACTAGTGGCAATATGGTGGGGAAGGCAGACTGGAGAAAGAGAAGGGAGGCATACTGTGCTGGTAAGACCCCCAAGGTTAAGGAAAGCATGCTTACAAAAGAGACAGAAAGAAGACGAAGAGAAGCTAAAGACTTGTGAAGCTTTAAAGCTTTGCTCAAGTAAGCTATTGCACTAGGAGTGGGGATTCTGGGAAGGAAAAATATAGTATCTTATTTAAAGACTAATTTTTTCCACCCACCTCCTTATTGGGAATCACAGGGAATCTGCCTGGCTAGGAGTGGTCCTTTGACTAAGGAATTGACCTGGACCAAATGAAAGCTAGCTCTCTATCCAGGCCTAGTATTTTTTTCCTCTTGACAATGAAGAATTTTTCATAATGGCACTTTATTTCTACTGTAACAAAATTAAAGTTTATTTACAAAGGTGTGGCACTTTGCTTCCTGAGATTATGTTAAGGAGTCTGTCCAGTGTAACCTATCAGATACAGATGAGGAAAGTCATTTCATTTTTAGCTTACTGCTTCATAAGATATTACTGTCCTTAGGTACCCTTTTTATTTGTTTAATTTTAAATTTCGGTCTTTATTCATATGCTTATGCAGAGGTCTACATGCGTAAGCACATGAACACACATTGATACCTGTGTGTTTGTTTACAACACATGTAGCCATTTGAGGTCAGCATCAGGCATTTTTCTTTCTTTTTTTTTTTTCACCTTTGCTTTAGAGACTCAGCCTCTCATTGTATTTGCAATGCACAGATTTTTCTAGGATGGCTGACTAGTAAACTCCAGCAAATTCCCCTGTCTCCACCCACCCCCACTGCAAGCATGGGTGTTACAAACTGTGACTTCACATTCAGCATTTTATATGAGTGCTAGAGATTTGAACTCAGGTCTTCATGCTTGTGCAGCAGGCACTTTATAGACAGAACCATTTTGGCAGCCCATAATGCCATCTATTTACTCATATTTTTAAATACCATAAAATAACATAGAAAATGATGAGTTTTACTGTGGGATTTTCATACATTATGCCATGTTATCCTGTTCTGATTCATCCCCTCCTGTACTACTCCTTAATTCTTCTTCTCCCTTCTTGTCATCTCTATCGCATCCCACAGTCCTCTCCTCTGTTTCCATGTCACATGACTTACCCTTTAATTTTTTTTTTTATCAAAATACTGAGTTTAAAATTAGAGCCCAACCTGTGGTACATTCTTGTAATCCCAGCACAAAAGAGACAGAGACAGGTTTTTGGTAAGTTCAAGAACAGCCAGATACACATAATTGATTCCTGTATACTCACTCAAAGCTGTAAAGCAAAAGCCTATTTATTTTTTAAAAGGAAAGAGAAAGAAAGGGGGGGGGAATGAAAATGATATAAAGGAATTGATTTCTGCTTGCCACCCAGCTTTTGGTAATCCTATGACTTTGCAATATATATCTCAACCATTTAAAGAGTAAAATATCACAAATTTTATAACGTCTTATGGAAACATTTTTTAAAATAATATTTGCCTGTCTCCATTGTAAATATGTTAAGGAGTTATTAGAAGAATACATTGCACATTTAAAAGGATTAAAATCATCTACAGCACTGCATTCAGAGAAACTCCATTGTTTTTACAAGCTTCCTGCATTCTACAGGTGCTAACTTAGCAAATATTGCTCTCCATGGAGGACATGCAGTAATGGATTCTTCAATAGGAAGAAACCTGGTGTAAAATATCAGCTACGTATGACTAATCTGTGTGCATTCACTAGCCCTCCAGTGGCCAAATGCCCACTCATAGCTTCTCTTCCTCCTTAAGTATTTAATCGTTTACCTTTAATATAGTAATGGCATTCTTTTTTTTTCTTTATTTTTTTAATTGGATATTTTCTTTACTTATATTTCAAATGTTTTCCCCTTTCCTGGTCTCCCCTTTGGAGACACCCTACCCCATTCCTCCTCCCCCTGCTTCTATGAGGGTACTCCCCCCCACCCACTCCTGTCCTCCCACCCTGATATTCCACCACACTGGAGCATCAAACAACCTCAGGCCAAAGGGCCTCTCCTTCCACTGATATCCAATAAGGCCATCCTCTGCCACATATGTGGCCAGAGCCATGGGTCACTATATGTATATTCTTTGGTTGGTGGTTCAGTCCTTTGGAGTTCCGGGGGGGCTGGCCTGTTGATACTGTTGCTCCCTCCATGGGGCTGCAAACCCCTTCAGTTCCTTCAGTCCCTTCTCCAATTCCTTCACTGGGGACCCCTGAGCTCAGTCCAATGGTTGGCTGCAAGCTTCTGCCTCTGTATTTGTCAGGCTCTGGCAGATGCTCTCAGGAGACAGCCTTATCAGGCTTCCATCAGCAAGCACTTCCCAGCATCCACCATAATGTCTGGGTTTGGTGGCTGTATATGAGATTGATCCCCAGGTGGGGGAGTCTCTGCATGGAGAGATGGCTCAGTGGTTAAGAGCACTAACTGCTCTTCCAGAGGTCCTGAGTTTAATTCGCAGCAACCACATGGTGGCTCACAACCATCCATAATGGGTTGTCTCACAACCATCTGTAATAGGTTCAGGTACCCTTTTCTGGTGTGTCTGAAGACAGCTACAGTGTACTCACCTATATAAAATAAATAAATCTTAAAAGAAAAAAGTAATGGCATTCAGAACATATCACAACATATTGGTAATTACTTAGAAGTAAGTACCTATTCACTTTTCAAATTATAGACCACTTTTTTTCTTATGTGTTGTTTGTACATTAAGATCCAGGTAAGGCTTGTCCATTAACATAGACTCTGGGGGCTCAGAGGTGAAAGTATGTGCTGTGCAAGCATGACCATCTGGGCTCAAATCCTCAGAACTCATGTCAAAGACAGATCCACCAGCACTCTGCTTTCCTATGGGAAATGGGAAGATGAAAGAAGAAAGTGGAATCTTATAGGATATCCAGTCTGCCATATGCAGCAGAGAAACCAGAGACAGTTGTCTCCAACAAGGTAGAAGGTGAGAATGGCCCCAGAGATTGTCTTCTGAATTGTCAGTTATATATCTGCATTTACATGCAAAAATATGTATGCATGCAACCCTCTACTCACATATACACACACGCACACACACATGCATACACACACATATGCATACAGACATACACACAGACACACGCATGCACACACACATATGTACACACACCCACTAATTGACTAAAAGATCTAATTAACCTCTTTTATACCACAGGTTTCTTATCTGTTCATTATATCCCATATAACATCTTTATAGAAGTGAGTGAGCTTGTTTGTGGTACAGAAAGTCTCATAATGTGATATAACTTATTTCACCTCTGTGTCTTCATACATAGTATATTCCTTGTGACCAGAACTCTCAGGAAATGGGGATTTATAGCTGGCAGCTTGAATTGATTCAGCTTGCTTGTCTTCCCCTAGAGAATGGTATGGAAGCTTGTCTTTGCAAACCATGAAACCTTTCTTGCCTAATGTTGTGTCAACCTCATGGAGCTAGGGTCCTGGAAATTTATGGCCATCAAAACCACCTTAAGCCTGTGCCTTTGGGCTGCTTATAACTTCAAGGAATAATATTTACAGACAACAGAACATGATTTTTAGAAAAAGTATTTTATTATACTCTGTTTACAAGAAAGAAAAGTTAGAACCTCCATACAGCAGCAGGAGTCCTGCTGCTGGGACACCACTGAGCACCAGTACTGGAGAGCTAATGAGACTATGGATGGAGGAAGGGAGGGAGTGTGTGTAAGAGGGGGGCAGGTTGTCTAGTTCTCATTTCTAGGTACTTCTGAGTTTCAGCATGTCCTCAAAATGGCTTCCTGGAAAGGAGTAGTCCTTTATGGGAAAAGAGATACAGGGAAACCAGACGCCCCTGTCTGGCATCTCTAGCCTCTTGACATGGTGGAAGCAATGACATTTTTGGTTTGGACAGTTTGGGTGTTCCTGGCCTCAAACAGGGTCATTTCCCAAGTTTAGAGAAGTAGAGACTGATCACTTTTCTTTGGGATTTTTTTTCCCCTATCCCTCCTAGCCAATTTCTACCTCCTGGTTTTATCACCAGCTTCATAGGTGAGGTATCACTTCCATCAGAAGCACTCAGTAATTTACCTCTGTTTAGTAATGTTAGCACACACTGGTAATTATCACGGAGGTCTATTCTACTAGTGATTACAAAGTGTTGGAACTCAAATTTTATTTACACGTTTCCTATGACGAGCCCTGCTGAATTCATAGGCTACTTTCATTTCTTTTTTTTTCTAGAAGCTTCTTGTGCATTTGCCCTTGTTTATGTTTCTAGACACTTATGAAAGTTTTCTTTTTCCACCTTTAAAAGAAACCTGTAGTGTTAGGAATATTAACACTTTGCTGTTACGAAATGAAAAGATTAGGCTTCAAGCAAACCCTGCGAGTAAGTAATGTAGGGTGGTACATAACAAATTGGGGAGATATGTTTCCAAATTTATCAGCAATGATTTCTGACCTCAGCAGGAAAGCGTGTATCACAGGGACTGAAGTACGGTCCTGTACTTAACAGTCCCGAGTTCAGATTCACTCAACACTCTGCCATACAAATTACTTTACCATCGAGTCCTGCTCTCTCTGCATTACCCTCCTGTTTTAGACAAATTGTAAGAGAAAATACAAGCTCAACAACTTGTAGCTTCTGACGCTGGTTGGTCACAAGCAACCACAGTGCTTTGTATAATGGCTTGGGGTTAGACAATAATTCCACCCTTCCCTTCAGAGTCCATGCTTACTCTGCCCAACAATGTAGCAGTTTATTTCCTGCAGCGCTGCCTTCCTGTTTGCTGCCCACTCAACAAGGAAATGGAGGGGCTTTGTTCAGACATTAGCCAGTGAAGTCTGTGTGCAGCAGTCATTATCTTATGTCTGTGCACAAATATGAAGTGTCATAATAGATGGGAGCCCATGCTCACTTCTGTCACTCAATGAGATAATCACAAACCAGAATGTCTGCTCTCAAGTGCTGAGGTATTTGGTAGTTCAAAAACAAACATATACCACACCTACTACAGTGTTCTTTGGGGTTTTGGTTGTGTGTGTATATGTGTGTGTATGTGCACACACACATGCAAGTGTGTGCATGTGCACGCACACAGCACATGTACACATGCATCTGTCTGTCTGTCTGTCTGTCTGTCTGTGTGATTTTTTGGTATTATGGATGTAACCATCCTGTTCATGTTCAGCTCATAGTCTACTTCTGAGCCATTCCCTGGATTCCCTATAATCTACCATCCCTAAATTTCTGTGAAAGAATTAAGGTTTTATTTATCCATTTAATAGGTAAGAAAATTCAGTCTCAGACATAGTACCTACTTTTCATTCAAAGCCTCAGAAAGATTTTCTTCAGTTTTAATAAATTTCTGTCTAACTCTTCCAAGTTTATATAACTGGTGGCACCTCCATGTTCTCTGTTGGTAGGATCCTGTTTTCTTCCTTTGGATAGGAAATAAACTGGTTTCACTTTTTAAGAGATTTATGAAAATACAATCAATCCTGAGCATCACTGAACAAAATTAGCAGCAAACATTTACATCCATCATTCCTGGCTGGATGTGGTTTGCCTTCTCTCTCATTTGAGAAAGAATCTTCCTATGTATTTCAGCCTAGCCTGGGGTTTGAGCCTGAGTTGCTCCTGCCTCAGCCTCCCCTAAAGGGTTGAGACTAGAGGTTTGGGCTAATACATTTGACTTCACTATTGTGTTTTGAACTTGATTTCACAAATAGCCATTTGAGTTTTTCTAGGTTTTCTATGTTGCAGATGAGCCCTGAAAGTAAATAAGAGAACAACTGAGCTCATACTCATACCCAGGCAGAGGAATACTTAGTCAAATGCACCTTTGAATTTTATGCCACCAAGGCAAAACCATAGCCCTATTTGAAAGCTTCTTTGAATAAGGATATTCTATGTGTTCTCAGAAGGAACACTGAAGCTCTGACTTTCCTATATCATCAAGGGTAGAAGATCAGAAGCCAATGTTCTTGGAATGAGATGATGCTGAGCTATTATTGTTGATGTAAATGACCCTGATTAGGATCTCTGTTGCATTGATGTAGAGAGATATGTGGAAATCCACTGCTCAGTACCTAGTCCCTTAATCATTGTCTTCCTAAGCATGTCATCTGACTGTTTTTCTCTGATGACAAGTAAGGAGAGGATGACAAAGTCAGCTACCCTCTGGCTTTGAGGCTTGACAGAAACATCAGTGTCTGGTTTTCAGGCCAGGAAGAGCAACATGGCTACGACTATGAATATTGCTGGCATTTAACTCATGTCCTCTTATACAGGCACATGTGGATTTTTTGAGGTTTTGGAGAACTTCATGAGAAAATATTGAAGATCAACTGTGTTGGTACTTTCAGTGATTGTATGACTCATTCCATAAATGCTACAAACAGGATTTTATTTAGGGAACTTATTTATACTCTGTTACTTAAAATGGAAATGTTGACTACATCTATGTCAACAACCACTTAGAATAAAAGTGACTTGTACTTCTGGGTAACTGTCTTAGTTAGGGTTTTATTGCTATGAAAAGATACCATGACTATAGAAGCTCTTAAAAAGGAAAACATTTAATTGGGGCTGGCTTACAGTTTCAGAGGTTTAGTCCATTATTGTCATGGCAGAAAGCAAGGGAACATATAGTCAGACATGTGCTGGAGAAGGAGTTTAGAGTTCTATATCTTGATACATAGGTAGTGGAAAGAGAAGACTTGAACTTCTGAGACCTCACCGTACAGCCTTCTAGTGACACAATTTCTCTAATATAGCCACGCCTCCTAATAGTGACACTCCTTTTGTGACAAGCATTTAAACACATGAGTCTATGGGGGGCATTCCTATTCAAACCACAACAACTGCAAGCATAGTTTACGTGTTAAGGGTGTTGGGTGTATGTTTCTTTGCATGCTTAGTTTTAAGAGCTGTTCTTTCAGGCTATTATAATTACTGTCCAAAGACTATCAGTATCTGATCCACTTTATAAAATAGATGTGATAAACATATTTCATTATCAAAACCTACTCTATAGACCAGTGCCTACTTAGCTTAGGTACCAGGAAATTTCCTGGAATCTCACTATAACATTCAGTACCTTTTATTCCAGAGTCCTTTTAATCTCACCATCCAATTACCTGGCTAACCAGGAGGTCTTACTGTATTGGCAAGATGTCAAGCACCCTAGAGTCATTCTTGCTTTTAAACCTTAAAGTCCATCAACTATGTTGTTTTGCTATGTCCTAGCAATTTGATACACATCTAATTAGGAGGCAAGGTCTTTCATATTGTACACACCCCAAATTACCACTCTAGCTGTATAGTTGAGCAGTTACATTCCCAAAATGTTTTCTGCCTGTTAAGCCCAGCATTGTTTCAATTATCACATCTGGTACAAGATGTAATCAATCTACTCATAGGTATAATCAGACTACCCATAGTGATGTGGTGCAGGGTTTGTTGTCATTGCTACTTGGGGTCCAATTCTGAGATACTTCCAGAACTCTGGAAAAAAATATATGCTGTTCTGTGGGGATGCCTTTTCTCCTATCCATAGGGATCAAGCAGGTCAGTTTTCACTTGAGTTTCTGAGCACTGCTAATTTTCAGTGGCATTGTGATGTTTTGGAATGCCAGACCTAGAGTTAATGAGAAATGAAATGTTGGAGGCAGCCTCCTGATTCTAAGCATACTCGGTGAATAATTATTTGGGGTCATTCTGAATCCTGACACGTTCATGGTTTATTTATTTAATTGTAATAAGAACCATTAAAGTTCCCAAACTCAAGGCTTCTTCTATGTGGATGGTAGCAATTCTTTCAAACATACAAATGTTATGAAGCGTGGCTGGCAACATGGAGATGGGCATGAGAGAGACAAACTTGTATACCCATAGGGCACACCTGAGGCCATCATTTTGGGAAGGTGAGTATTTAGAGTAGCAGTCCCCATTAGCACTGTTTTAAACTTACAAATTGTGAATTGAAATTTGTATTTTACCATTTACCCTAATTCATTGCCATTCTACACTCTTGATCATTATACATTCTGAGCTTCTAATACCTCTGTGGCCTGTTTTACCTGACCTTACTTCTCTGGTCACCTGATGTTTTGGCAAGTGTGTCTGGGTGCATTTGGATCTGTGGCTTGGTGCTTATGTATGTGTTATCTTCACAGGGGATGATTTTTAAGGCAACCCAGACATTAAAGAAGTGTGGTTCCCACTGCTCTCAGGGCATCCACTACTTGATCCCTCTTGAGGAGTGATATGTCCTCTGGAGTGTGCAAGGTTACCCATTGGGTGAGATGCCACTTTTCTCTATGACTAGGTTTCTACCCTGGGAAACACTGAAATTGAGAAGGATTTCTTTTTCTCTTGACAATAATAATTTTGTCAATATCCCCAGTATGTGCTTCTCAGTTTATTTTACTATGTGACAAGATTAACCCCTTTCCATGGATGCTAATTTCTGAAACTTACACTGGGACATTTTACTGTACTGTGGGGCATCTTGGTAGAGTGCTTCATAACCAAAACTCAGAAGTGTGTGATGGATTATGTCTTGTGAGCAAGCTCATGAAATAAACATGTTTCTAAGGAAATCAGTAATTAACATGGTCTGGTTACATAGTCCCCTTTTCCTATAATTTAGTTATTTGGAGACAGAGGCAGGAAGATCACAAGTTCAAAAGATTTGCGGGCTACAGAATGAATTCAAAGTTAGCCTGAACAATTTAGAATCTATCTTCAAAGGTTAAGGAGACAGGACATAGAGAGAGGAGGGAGAAAAGAAACAAGGAGAAGAGGTAGAGAAGGAAAAGAAATAAGCAACGACATCTACAAAAGGGAAAGGAGATATAGAATTGCCTCTCTTCAAGTATTTACTAAGTCTGTCAAGATTTGAGACATTTAAGTCCACACATCCTTCATTACCACATAAGACAAATGAGAACCTGTGGGATAGAAGGTGGAATTGGTCACACTTTGCACATCTGCAGAAATTAGGAGATTACAAAGTCTGAAGAATATTATTAAGAGTGAAAGCTTCACAAAGTCACAGTGAGTCCATGGTGGTTCCCAGCCCTTAATAAAATGCACACCAAACTCTATGTGCCCAGTGAACATGTGTTGAGTTAATGCACCTCTGACCCATGTCCTTACTTGATCTAGGATGGATTACCATTTATCCTCCCTCTGAAGAACCTTAACTATTGCTTAGGTCAGTTGTAACTAGTAGTAAAGGAGATTTTTTTTTTTTATTTTAGATATTTTCTTTACTTACATGCGAACTTCTCCATTCCCAGTTTCCCCTCCAAAAAACAAAAAAACAAACAAAAACAAACCCCTGTTGCCTCCCCCCTCCCCATGATGTATTTTTTATATTGTTCCCATCCTAACATAGACTATCCCTAACAGAAGTTGGGTAACAAGGTAACAATGATTCATTTAGATAGATGGACTTGAGACTGGGTTCCTCAAGGCAGCCTGTTTAACAGCTTCATGTGTATCATTATTCTGAAGTACATCATTGTTTGCCTTCTGAAGTTGTGTCCCTTGGCTTTAGAAATGCAGAAATAATTGAAGCTGTGACAAGTTGATTATCAGCTTCCTACAAAAAAAACCATGGCCAAGATCACCCCTAAATTACTGGGTATCAGCAAGAAGAAATAGAGTGAACCAGAAAAGTTGACTCCTATTATGTAGTTTTTCAACTGCCCCAATATAAGGGCAAGCAGGGTAACATCACACATCTGCTAGTGACACAGAGAAAGTTGCCTATAGTCATTGTAAGCCACAGAAGCAGTTCTCTGTTCCACAAGAGATGGAAAAGATCCAGACAATGGAGGGAAACAAAATGAAGGCACATGAGGTCAACAGATCTCATGTAGAGTATGTGACTACAAGGGCCAAAAGAAACAACACCAGTTGAAGATGTCCATCCTTACAATAGAGAATGATATACTTCTGTGGCTACCTCTTTATCAGAAATGTCTTAAAGGATACATTTATAGAAAAAATTATATCATAGAAAAATCTGATTGTCTTGATATTTACAGACTCTAAAGAATTTCATGGTAGAGGATGGAGCTGTTAAACCTATGATCATCCAAAATTCTGTCAGAGGTATCTAATATTTTTACACTAGGATATGATGTAATTTGCCAATGTGGCAGGCTACATTCATAGCTAATTTTTAAAGCATTGCATTCTACTTCTTAGCTAATCATAGAGTTCTGAAAACAACAAAATCCTATTATTAAAGCAAGATGGAAAACATTTTATTTTTGTAGTTTAAAATGGTTGATGACCTGTGGTTTAGCCTCGTGAGAAAAGAGAATCCCAAGGAGAAGGTGCCATACCAAATACACAAAGAAAACTAATGAGCAAACAACTTCAGGTGCAAAATCTTTTGAACTCTGGTCCTATACTTTCCAATCCTAAGCACATTTTCTCCCTCTTGCTCACATAACCCTGAAATCATTCTTTCTCATACTTCCTCCTTCAAGAAAGTATAGACTGGGATTACAGAAAAGGATAAAAATGATGGCACAGGAGAAAAGGCACAGAAAATGAAAAGGACAAAGTGATGTTCACAGCAGGAGCAGGGGCATCTAGGTATATGCAACATACAATCTTTCATTTCTAAGAAGTAGGTACTTAGAATTTTTGTTTACATCATATCTATAGATATGTGTAATAACTATTTGTTACATGCCTGGCCACCTAAAGCCATTTTCTAAGCTTAACACTGAAAGTCATTCACCTTCTCATTGTCATATCAGGATTAATGGGGATGGTATGCTTTGAGTTACAGTTATGCACAGATACTCACTGAATGGTCCTTGGAAAGACTTAATTCATTAATTAGAGAGTTTATTCCACTCTTGTGTACTAGCTAGGCTGTAGTATGCTAGTGTGTAGTATATATATTTAAAATACAAGGAACAGTGATTTTATACATATAGGACCTATATTTTAACATGGAAAACAAAATAGTAAATGAGTAAATGTTTAATATATCAGAAAGATTTCCTTGAGTTTAAACAGAAAGATGAATGAGAGATATGGTAGGGTTTATGATTTTATGTAGGTGTTTATAAGAGCCACATAGGAGAGGTAGGTGCTATGCAAAGATGATAATTATTGAATTTTAAAAGACTGCACCCAGTTAAAAGCAATGTCAGTGTTAAGTTGAAAAGATTCAAAAGTGTTCAGAGGTATGCTGGGGGACTGCAGGCCAGCGTGAAGCAATTATGAGGAATAGACTAGGTTGACAGGGAAGGGCTAACTGCTGCCGCATTCCTGATGATGTTTAAGGACTTGGAGAAATGTGAATTTGAACTTGAGGAGCCTTTCTAGGGCTGTAGACAAATCTCAAATTTGAGAATGTAACAACTCAAGTCAAAGAACTAGAAGAGGTAACCAGTGAAAGAGTATATAGAAAAGAAGCTCAGGATTGGGTAACAAAGTGTCCTTACATTAGAATTAAGGAAGTTGCAATGCTATCCTGGAGGTACCCATGATGGAGTGGCAGTGGTAACAGACGGTTGTGCTATCTTAGGTGCAAATGAGGAGGACGTATAGAAATGGAGTGATGTTCCACTATCCTTTGGTGTCACTTGGTCATAGACCAGGGATAAGCACATAATCTTTAATAAAGAGATATTCATTCATTTTTTTGATACCAAAGCAATGTCATCCCGGGAAAATACATTCTTTCTAATATGTGCTTTCCATTTAAAACAGATGAGCAAATGAATATTGTTGTGTACTAGAAAGATCTTTGCAAGTGTAATACTCTAATTACTTGGCGGTAGTGGTGATGTCAGTGATGACTGTTGGTGCTGGCACTGGTCCTGCTTGTAGTAGTGCTAGTGAGAGTGGTCATAATGACAAACTATGTCGAGGTGTTTGTGGAGGTGGTAGTGGTTATAATAATGGTGCTGTTGATGGTGCTAATGGTGTGGTATGTATGCATGTACAGGTTTGAGATGTTTTAATCACTCAATGCTGAATTCTTTGTTGTCGTTGAAGAGACCTAATTTAGTTTCTAGAGCAAATGGTCTTTGATTTGGTATTTACTTACTGATCTCTGTTTTGAGTATGCAAATATTGTTCTTGTCATTTTGTAGACATAGAAGAACCCTCTATCCGCGGGAACTTGGAGACAGCTACACTGGATCCTGTGTGGAAGTTAAGGAGACTGTTGCTGTGGTGGGGGCCTGAGAGCATTATTTCATCCCAATGTTGCTCTGACATTTGTGTCTAAGATTCAAGAAGAGTAAGACTAAAAAGGTATGGATGTGCACTTTTAACTTAATTTTTAAGACAAATGTGGTAAGTTTTAAAGATTTATTTTATTTATTTATCCCCATTGCCTTTGCTTTTTCTGTGTGTTCTTTTCCCTTTTAAGGAATTTGTTTGTCTTTATGTAATGTGTTGGGATAGACCAAGGTGTAATGAGGGAAACTGAATAAGGGCTGCATTGTTCCAACATGAATCAAATACGCACAAGGCAATATGACAAAGTGGACAGAGAATTGGACAGGTGTAAAATAGACAAAAAAGTAAAATTGTTGTAGATATCTATGCCCTAAAAGACATAAGTAAATATATCATTATGTGTCATAAATATTGTTGTTACTATTTATTACTGTTTATTTCCATGTCTATGGGAAGATGCTGATAAAGTTTTTTTTTCTTAAATTCCTTGGAAAGTGCCAGCATATACAGGACATATGGCTATACTGGGGCAGTCTGTAAGTTTGAATAAAAAGACTCACAGAGTTTTTAAAATAACAAATACCATAATTATTGTAATTTAAGGGTAATCAATGGAGTATGTATGCTTATAGGCTTTTATGCAAACTTATTCACAATACAAATAAATTTGGATGTATCTAATTGCTTGTCAGTGTGCATATATCACTCTGAATATACAAATCCTTATGTTTGTACATATGGAAGGTGCCAAGGAAGAACAGAGAAAGAATGACTGGAATAATAATATTTAAGTATTGTAAATCAGCTATTGCCTTCTGATATTTGCAAAAATGTCTGTACATTTCATGACAACCATGTGGGATAGGATTTCTGTTCCAGGAAGACAGAGAGGAGATAAATAGAAAGTTTCCTGAGGCTTATGGATTCGGGGCCAGAATATGTTCAACCGTATTAAAATTCCAGTTCATAGATTCATTTGTATAGAAGAGTAGAGACACATTTGTCTCTGGGGAAAATGGTTTAACAGGTGCCCATGGCATATCCAGGAAATATTGTAAGGTGTCTTAGAAAAGTCTAATGGTACCTTATTCCCTATTCTTTGAGTCTCTCTGTCTCTCTCTCCCTCTCCCCGCCTCTATCTCTCTGTCTCTCTGTCTCTGTCTCTGTCTCTCTGTCTCTGTCTCTCTCTGTCTCTCTGTCTCTGTCTCTCTCTGTCTCTCTCTGTCTCTCTGTCTCTCTGTCTCTCTCTCTCTCTCTCTCTCTTTCTCTCTTTCTCTTTCTCCTCTCAAAAGATGGTGGAGAAAACAAATCAAAACAAAACAGCAAACTTTCTTATGCTATAGAGGGTTATAGGAGCTAGGAAAACAAGTTGGCCAATTGTAGGGTTGGCTCCTTCTGTGGCACCATGAAACTCCCTTAGGCCAGACACATAGGAGAGATGGAGGTATTGGCCTGGTAAGAATTAAATTTGGTATAGGCACAGCCCTGCTGTCACCTGTGTTTCTCTCTGCTGGAGTAAGTGTGGTGCTTCCTATCAGTTTGTGAGTGAATGCCTTGTTGATGGTGAAGCGCATATACTTATTATCTGCTATTTCCAAATGCCAGCAAAGTCATGTTAGGGCTCTGATCATCACGTGACTCATATACCTCTTAAAAAACAAAATACCTCTGAGAGATGAAGGACTGTGTGAACTAGAAATCATGCCTTCATTCTCAGAAACATCTTCTTTGTTCGTAAAAATGTATAGCTCTTTTTCTTTTCCTTTTCTATCACAGGGTGTGTTTAAAACAACTCAACATTAAATATTAATTAGGAATTCCTTTCTCATTAACATGATTATAAAGACCAAATTAATAATTTAATGATCCAAAAGGAGTAATGCATGAACACACTCTTTTGTTTTGGAGTCCTTACTTGAGCAGAAATATGCTGTGCAATAGATGTCTGTCTGTGGTTGCAGGTGTCTCACACACGTTGGTCTACCAGAGAGGAAAGATAACACATTCATTATTGCTTCTCTAAAAATCCTAGAGAAGTCTATACATGAGGTTGGAATTTTGACTGAGTTCCTTATTTTGAGTGTTGATCTCTAATTCAGAATGTCTGTGCTCTGTATGTCAGCCACTTAAAACATAGATTCAGCAAAGTTTTAGAGATCTTGGCTATAAAAATGTTCTCTGTTTAGATAGCAATCAGTTGGTAAGGGGAAAATAAACTCTCTTTGTTCACAAAGATGTGAAGGAACTTCTACTGTGTGGTAAATCAACATCGAGGGGATCTATTCAGTTGGTCACACATACACATACATACATGTGTACACACATACACACAAATAAATACATATACAAACAAATGCATACAGATATATGCATTTACATATATATGTATATA
Source organism: Mastomys coucha (assembly GCF_008632895.1). Taxonomy (NCBI): domain Eukaryota; kingdom Metazoa; phylum Chordata; class Mammalia; order Rodentia; family Muridae; genus Mastomys; species Mastomys coucha. The sequence goes on along the minus strand of NW_022196911.1, from coordinate 42,657,597 downwards.
CATATATACATGCATACACATTTACATACACACACAAACCACACAACACACACACACACACACACACAGGTGTATGTGCACATGCACAAAACCAAAATGTGTTTTCCAGGGCGATAGACAAGCCTGAGATGGTGTGGGCATCATTCACCTACCCCAGTGCTCCCTGTATCCCATGGTTTGGTGCACTGAAAAAGTTGTCAAGGCAAGTCATAGTCTGTGTTTGAACATTAGAATGGCCATTTAATTCTCCAGAGTCAGTATTTTCTAAAGTGTGCTCCATAAGCTTGTGTCATCAACATCATCTCAGCTTGGAACACATATACGTTCTGAGGCTAGCCTGGGCCTACAAAAGGACACTCTGTAACTCACATTCCTCTACAAAGGAGGGAAAGAGAAACTGCCCTCTGAGATAAGTGTTGCCACCCTTGTTTACATATACATAAAGTGACTTACAAAAGTAATGTTCCTGTCTAAAGGAAATGCAGGGTCAAAATGGAACACAGAGTGAAGGAAAGGCCATCCAGAGACTGCCTCACCTAGGGATCCATCCCATCTGCAGACACCAAACTCATACACTATTGCTGAGGCCAAGAAAGTGCTTGCTGACAGGAGCCTGGGATAGCTGACCCCTGAGAGGCCCTGCCAGTGCCTAACCAATACAGATGCGGATGTTTGCAGTCAACCATTGGTCTGAGTGTGGGGACACTAGTAGAAGAGTTAGGGGAAGGACTTCAGGAGCTGAAGGGGATTGCAATGCCATAAGCAGAACAACATCAACCAACCAGACCTCCCCCAACCCCCCAGAGACTAAACCACCAACCAAAGAGTACACATGGAGGGAACCATGGCTCCAGCAGCATATGTAGCAGAGAATGGCCTTAGATGGCATCAATGGGAGGGGAGGCCCTTGGTCCTGTGGAGGCTTGATGCCCCAGCATAGGGGGATGCTAGGGCAATGAGGTAGGAATGGGAGGTTGGGTGGGGGGCACTCTCATAGAGACAGGGGAGGAGGAATGGGATAGGGGGTTTCCAGAGGGAAAACCAGGAAAGGGGACAACATTTGAAATGTAAATAAATAAAATGACCAATAAAAACTTTATAAAAAGAAAAGTAATGTAACAAATCTCAGTATACATAGCTTTTTCACACACTGAATTGTGAGGGCATTCATATGACTTCATTCTGGACTAGATGTCTTCATTCCAGATGAGATGTACAGAAGCGGTCCTCTAGAAGAGGCTTCCCTAATGCCCAGTTAGGGATAGTGATCACTAAATAAATGAGTTATTTATTATATTAGTAGGTTGGGGAAAGTAAAAAGTTAATGATAAGTATCACTCTTGTCCTTGAGGCACATTGCTTGAGACAACATGGCTCTCAGGACAATCTTTTTTGATGATCATGGGCCATTGTACAGTGTTTACAGTAACTGGCAGAATGAGGGCCAGTATATGGAGAGCCTTGGAGTGAGGCTTTCCTGACTTCATCCCAAGCCACTGATCTTCTTCCATGTAGAGTAAGCAGTAACACTCAGATAGAAAAGAATACCATGATTCCTTGATGTAAGTATGGGGCCCCTCTGGATCTCTGTTTGTAGGTGTGCTATTCACTCCATTCCAGCTGATTGCAAAACCTTATTTTCTAAAAAAAAAAAAAAGGTATTGATTTCATTGTTAGAATTTGGAAGCTCTGAATGAAGTTGACACTTTTGGCAAAGAAAAGACAAGAGCATTTAATTAATACATAGAAAATTATTTTGAGGAAAAAAAAACTGTCATTAAATGTGAATGTTACACTTTATCTATCCAGAGGGACCCAAGGGAGCCTGGAACTGTTTAGCATGTGTAACACATACCAGCAAGGTTAATTGTCTCAGGAAGTTGAAGAGCTCAGCTCCTTTGTAAACCTATACCGTTTGCCTTGCTGTCATAACCATTGTTTTCATGTGACTTCGGAATCTTTCATTATTTTAGCTGGGCTTTTCAAAGTTTTGATTCCCAGGGTATAATTTAAAAGCCAGAAAAACTCAAAATGTGTGCAAGCTAACAGAGCATGATATTGACAAATTAATTAGTCTATTCCTAACCTGCTACCTGCTCCCATGGTACAAAGGCTTCATGTACCTCCATGACTATCAAAGGCAAAATGAAAAGCTGCCTTTGGGGAGAGGGTTTATTATTGTTTCTGTCAGTCATCATCTGGAGAGGGGCTATCGCTGACTCAGAAGAGGGACGTGTGTGTGTGTGTGTGTGTGTGTGTGTGTGTGTGTGCTCACGCATGCTCCCTTTTAGGATGGCTCACGTTGGTACAGCCTTATGCTAGTTTGGCATATGTCTCTGCATTCATGCATATCACACGGACAATTGTCTGTTGTCCCACCATGTGGAATTGGTGGCCCTTACAGTTTCTGTTCCCCACAGCAATGCAGCAGAACTGGGGCTAACTCACCAAGTTTTGTGGCCACCTCCCACTCACTCACTCATGGATTCTATGAGTTTCACTGAACCTCTCCTGAACTTCATCATGTATTGAAGTTTCACATTGTTAGTTAAGAAATACTAGTGTCAAATATGAGAGGATGAATTAAACAGAAGAATCAGGATGGATAACCCCACATGCTACTTTCTGTAGTCATTTGCCTGCCTCTGTGTCTGGGTACCGTATACCAAACACTAGGAGCCAATATCTGTGTGGTGGTTTATCATATATCATATCATATCATATCATATCATATCATATCATATCATATCTATATGACATTTATCCTTTCTGTTGAGTTCTGTAGTTTCCTCATCTATAAAATACTTCCTTATAAAACCGAGTATGCAGTGAAAGCGTGACCAACCCAAGGACTGCTCGGTAGATATAGCAGAGGATAGCTATTACTGTGGGCTGGAACAATTAAAACTTAAAATATTATTAGATGTGTGTGTGTGTGTGTGTGTGTGTGTGTATGTTTGTTAGTTGATTATGTAGCTTTTGTCTGTATAATTTCTAAGTGATATCATGTTGCAATGTCAAACAATTAGGCATGCCTGTTATAGATTCCTTTGATTTCAAATGAAATGGCACTTAATGATTATATATGAACATATTCTGGGTACAAATAATAATCATATAAGAGCCAATTCAAACATGTCATATAAAATTCCAAACAGATGAAGCTAAAGAACTTTACATGGGGTACAGAGTGATGATCAGCAATTAAGACTATTTATTGATCTTCTAGAGGAGCCAAGTTTGGTTCTCAGAACCCATATCACCTGGCTCTCAACTACCTGTAACTCCAGCTCCAAAGAATCTCGCACCTGTCTTCTGCCACAAGCACACCTGTATTCATGTACGCCCAGAATAGCTATAATCTTTATTGATACAATCATAATGTCTGCTGGAGGTCATCATTTCATTTTTTTACATCTGTGTAGTCTAGAAGTATCCTAACTTCATTTTCTTTCCATTCTCAATCATTGCTCTTACAAGGCTCTCCTTATTTTACCATTGAGGAAACTGAAGGAAGACAGAGCAGGTGGCTTCCTTTAAACACTCTTCTGCAATAGAAGCTTCTCTGACAGGATCTCCGAATTGGCTCTTTAACAGGCATCTAGCAGACCAAACTCTGGGGGTGTTCAGCAGCCCCTGAAGCCTGTACAGAACCCGCTTTAATATTCTCTAAGCCTGTTTCTCAATGGGAAGAACTGTTTTGCCTTTGCTCTTTTCCTATTTTTGTCCGTAGTGTAAGCAGCTACCATTTTAGGAGGAGTCGACTCCTTTTGACGGTTACTGGAGGAAAGATTTGTGGTTTTCCCCTTGAGCTTGTGTTTCGCTGCCTCTCTGTTTATTCCTGCTGAGTTTTAGTCAAGGCCTTTGAAACTTAACAAAATGCGCTATTGCGCATTCTGAATCTTGGACAGATTTAGATCTTATTTACAAGTTAAATCTCTCTCTCCTTGAAACAGCCATTTTAAGTTTCCAGCTGCAATTCTACAAAGACTTGTTTTGTTTCTAAGGCAATGGAGATTGAAAACTTCAACTCAGTAAATGTATATCTTATTAATGATGTTAATCAACACTTGTTTATTTCTGGAAAGATGTGCACAAACATATCTTCATTTCAGACAGAGAACTGATGACAGACCAAAGTAATGATATCACCAAAGTCCAACATGGATGAGCCAGAGTTTTTATGGTTCCTTATAGGAGGATGGGTGAGTAGCTACATGTAAGAATATCAATGACTCAAAGATAGTTTGATCATTGAAAGTTCACCTAGCATGTGTGAGGACTCAATAAACTTGGAGTTTTGAGGATTCCACATAAATTACAGGCAGCTGGCCAGGTTGCCTCAGCAAACTTTACTATTTGTCTAATTTTGGAGAAGGGGCTATGAATCTGCTAAGTCTCTTGGACTTCCTGAGTCTGATGAGTTGTTTATTCCTGCCTCTTAATGAATGCCCTTCTAGAATTTCCTGAGCTTTAATGGGCTGGTTTAGAGAACTTTTTGAATCTTAATGAGTCTCCTTTTAGGATGGAACATTAAAACTGGTTAAAACTTGGAGGAATTTGTTCCACACTACATGATCTCAGAAAGACTTCAAACCTGACTTACAACTCTTCTCTTGAAGATGATTCATTATAATCATGCTGACTCAGTCAGCTCTTTCTCACAAATGAATGTCAGACACCTTCTTGGTGGACTTGTACCTCTGATCTCCAGATATCCACTTAAAATACTGACCCAAGTATAAGAGTAACCTCTGTCCTTTGGTCATCTAGGAAAGGCTTGACCCTCTTGACTCTGACATTTTAAATGCCTTTAAATCTGCAATTCTCTAGAAATTATTTAAGAAGTTTTTCCATTTCTTGTGGGCTTTTTAAGGAAAGAGTTTGTGTTCTTATGTCTTATCATGGTAGACATTTCACTCCTCCATTGTTGAGAAGAGAAAGGAAAAGACAGCTAGTCATGGGCAGAAAACCAGTATCAGAGATGCTCCCGTTTGGATGATAGTTGCAGTGTTTCCTCCATTGGCTCATTCAATTAAACATTCAGTCCCTAATACTGCTGCAGCTTGGGGAGGAAGATGATGTAGAGCCTTATAGGAGGATGTAAGTCATGAGGGGGGCAGGCTTTGAAGGTTCGTAGTCTTGTCTCACTTCTCATATATCCTTTGCTTGTTTGTGTGTGTGTGTGTGTGTGTGTGTGTGTGTGTGTGTGTGTTTTATTGTTTTGTTTTGTTTTTCTGTTTTTTCAGTTGGATGTAATCTCTCAGCTTCCTGATGAAGCATACTGCTTTCATACCTCCCCTATTTGAGGATCCTTAAACATCTTCTGGATCCTTAAAGAAAAATGAACTTTTCCCTCTGTAAATTAATTTTGGCTGTGTTATTTTATCCCCAGAAAAACAAATGTAACTAATATAATAATATCTCCTCACAATTCCTATTGAAACACTTCTCAGTACAGCTGAGGAAGAATGTGTGCTTTGGACAATAATTATTTCCTCTGGACTGAGAGCAGTCCTCAATAGAATTGATCCACTTAGAAGATTCAGAGTTTGAAAGGACCACTCTTGTTATCTGTTCTTTCATCTCAGAGGACACAGGATGTGTTCCCATCAGAGGATGTGGCAATGAAGGACCTTTGGGCAGCAGAAAGAACAGCCTTCACCAGACATCAAAGTTGCTGGCATGGTGATCTACTCTGTTATAAATAACCTACTGGTGATGTTTTCTAGTTAGTGGACAAACAGATTAAGATAATAATCACAGAGGTTATATAATCCATTCAAACCCTATATATAAATATTATGTGACCACTACAAAGATAGATAATCTGGGTGCTGGAGAGATGTCTCAGTGACTAGGAGCACATGCTGGTCTTTTAAAGGACCTGTGTTTGATTCCCACACATGGCTTGGCAGCTTGTAACAATCTGCAACTCCAATGCCAGCGTAATCAGATACCCTCTTCTGGTCTCCACAGGCACAAGACGTGTAAGTGGTATATAGACATGCCTACAAGCAAAACTCTGAAACACATAAAATAAAAAATAAAAATTTAAAAGTAGCTACTATGATCGATTCAATAGTGTCCATTTATCACAGTCCTTGATGATAGTTAAAAAAGACAATTAATTCAAAAACATTAAGAGACAGTATTGTAGGGTAATGTGTTAGAAAATAATAGGATGTATAATTATGAAATATTTCTCTAATGGAAGGCTTAAAATTGAATTTGTAATTTCCTGGAATACAGGAAAAAGAAAATAAAATATTTAGTAAGAATAAAAAAGGCAGGTTAGCAGATGCATTCAGTAGAACTTTCCTTTTCCTCTCAGGACCTCTGATATTCCTAGACAGACTGGGACAAGAAGTAGGGCTCTTAAAGAAGCTTTGGCTTAATATTGAGTTTATACATCCAGAGTGACATTGTTTACATGAAAAATAGATGCACCTCTTGTACCCTATTTAATTTCAAAACTTCAAGGGAAAGACATTGAAAGGCTTTCTCAAATAGGGAGAAAATGTCTCACATGTAAAGAATGGACTCATATGATTGTTATCAAACTTTTCATCAGCAGCACATCAGGAAGGATAAGAAAGCAAGGTCTCAAGATTTCTGAGGGAAAACTTGAATTTAAGAAGTTGATTTTAAGTCATACTCCACGTAAGGACAACACAAAGACATTGCTGCGTCAAGATATTTAACCTCCCCACAGTTCATTCTGAACATATTCCTGTGTAAACAGCTCTTAAAGGAACTGAAAAATCATTCTCCCCATGAAAAAACTCTCTTAAACATTTGAGATGTTTCATATAATGTTATAGAACACAGGGGTCACAACCTGTGTCCCAAGCCAGGACATATCACCCATCTTAATAAGTCAATTAAAGTAATCAAGTTAAAAGGAGAAAGCAGAAAAGGGTTGTATTCACTGCTGTCATATTAGAAAGACAGACAAAGAGATCTAATGACAATCTCCATGTCATCCTCCAAGTCCTGCAGTGAGACTGGAGTTTAAGTAGGAGGCCAACAATTCGAATACCTAAGCAGTCCTACTTAAGGTGTGGTTCTGTCCAGCATAAACCCATCACTGTCTGGACTGCAGTCTCACCCTAGAAAGGTGGTCTGACAAGTTGCTAAGACTGTGAAATCTCTTTCTGGGAAACAAGTTGCGCTTTTGGCTAGAGCCTTTTCCTTCATGCAGCAGGAAGTTCCAGGGGGAATTTCTATTTCTTTGGCATCCGTTGTTTCAATGGTCAGACACAATTGAGAGGCACAAAAGAACCTCTTTGGAGTAAGTACCTTCATTTCTGCTAGGCCAATCACAATTCAGCAGGAGGTCTGGAAATTATGTGGCTAAAATGAATTCCCAAACTCTTAGAATCTTATATGCTAGCAAAAACTGGAAAAGGTCTCTCAGTCTGAGTACTGGGCTACTATACCTGTGTAGTATATCTAATCTATAGGCAAGTATAAAACATGTCTGAAGAGTGAAGTATGTATAAGAAAATCATGATCCAAATAAAAAGCCAAGCAAAATGTACCCTGAGTATTTGAGCAAAATATATGTCTTATTTGGAAACATAAATCCATTTGACTTTTGATCTTGATGTTCTGAGGTGGTGGCAAAAAAATAATAATAATTTTCATCTTATTATATTACATGGCTTTCCAACAAACAATTTATATCATCATAATAAACTCTCTTTAGAATCAACCTGTAAAGCTAACACAAAGAAGTTAACCAAATGTCATGAACCTTGACAGTGAAGACAAGGAAACAGCACATGACTGCAGAATGAGGAGAAGGAGAGGAAAGCTAAAGAGAGTCTGAGGCTCAGGTAACTTTAAGAAAGGGACGTGTGAACATTTTTCTATCAAGTGATTGATGTAGGACGAAGAGTTCACACACACACACATACGCACACACATACACACAACACATCTTAAGGTGATACCTTTAATTGCAGAACAAAATAAAGTTTAAAGATGAACCAAATTATGCAGGTAAGCCAAGATTTTCCATTTAATGGTCACAGATAATGTATTCTAGTTAAAAACAAACTGTGAGAGTTCTTTAGCAAACGGAGAAGAGTTACGGTGTTAATCACTAGAGTGAGAGCTACAGAATCAGTTAACTGTACATAATAATTAAAGAATCTCAGGCAGAAAGCTAGACCGCTCTGTTTGGAACTTACTATTTCATGTTTGCTGAATAAATAAATATATTCTCCTGGGGAAAACATATAAAAGAATTCCATCCTGATTTCTTGCTAAACTCATTGTTATAATATTACATTGTGAAAGTTTAATATTCAAAATACAATCAAGAAATCATACAAACAGATGAAAAGTCTATGTCAAGGCATCGATGCAACACGTTGTTTAATGAGAAAAGTGGGAAGGCAAATCCTCCAGGCCGAAGAATGTTCTAAGGAACAGAGTGCCAACGAAGGATTGTTCTAAGGAACAGAGTGTCAACGAAGGATTGTTCTAAGGAACAGAGTGTCAACAAAGGATCGTTCTAAGGAACAGAGTGTCAACGAAGGATTGTTCTAAGGAACAGTGTCAATGAAGGATTTTTAATAAATTTCAATCAGAGACAAAAAAAATAAAACAAAACCACCACCACCAACAGCAACAACAACAAAAAAAGTCCCACTATAACTTTGGAATTACACATTCTGCAGTGTCTGCCTTGAGGTTTACAAATAACTTCTCCAGGTCTGAGCTCCACTGAACTAGTAAATACAAAGTGAAAGACTGACTTTTACATAGTCCAATAATCCTTGCATGACTGTACTGAGCAATGTCCAGGCTTAATGCAGGAAAGATGAATTTTATTCATCTGGTTGCCCAGTTTGGGACATACTTTGCCTCTTAAAGAATTTAAATGTTTCATGAGGATTTTCTTGATGCTTAATGGTCTCAGCTTCTGTTTTGCTTCCACCTCTGTTTCCATGGCAATCGTCAATAATGACAATAAATGCATTAAACAAATAGTGTTCACATTCTTTTTGTTGCTTCTGAGAACAACTAGAAAGCAAGCTGTCTGTACATAAGTCTGCTACCTACCAACTCCTCACAATGTTTATCGAATGAATAGTTTAACTTTCAGATGTTACTGGCTGCTTTTGATGCAGAGACAGAAAATTAGAGATGAGAAGGGGAGAGAGGAGACACATCAGCAAATGAATAGCTGGAAGGGAAAAATCTGAAATCTCCTACAAAATTTGTTGATGTGGCAATTTGCAAGTTGTCTGATAAATAGCTAAAAGAAAATCTTCCTTCTTTGAATGCAGCTACAATCAGATGATAAAGAGAATTCATGGGCAAGGACTGCTTGCTGGCTTGAATGACTCACTGAAGCTGCTGCCTTAAATCTTTCACAAGCCTTTGGTCTTAATGCCAAACCTACTTTTGAATAAAATAAAAAGGAAGGTTTCCAGGAGAACATATCCTTCTACTTCTTCCAAATGTGTGGCCAGGAAAACAAGGCAATAGTGATACTTATGTAGATTCAAGTCCATAAACCTCCACCTTTGATTTCTGTTACTAGAAAGGCCCTACCTTGCAGAAGCTAGAAAATGCAAAGTACCTGGCAACAGAGATACATTTTGGCTTACCTTGGTTTCAATACAGATTGGAGATTCTGTCTCTGCTAATGAGTCTTACAGTGCCTGACCAAGAGAGATGTGGTGGTGTGCATCTTTAATCCCAGCACCTGGGAGATGGAAGCTAGTCAATCTCTGTGAGTTTGAAGCCAGCTTGGTCTACATTGTGAGTTCCAGTCCAGCCAGGGCTTCATAGTAGGACCTTGTTTCTAACAATAGCAAACAACAAAATGCCTGTCCAAACAAAAGAAGTTGAATGTCAACTACCTGGCTTCTGTATTTTTTTTTTGAAAGAATTTATCTTGCATGTGGAAGCTCCTATCTAACCTAGCCAACACAAAGATCTTCATTCAAAGCTGCTTATAATGGAAGTGTGGGGCAAGTTCATTTATACTCTTTCAATTCTTTCAAAGTAGACTCAGTCCGATAAACAGTCTGAGTCACTCTGGCCTATCAACAGCACTTAAACATTCACTCTTCCATACATAATATAGTAGAACTTCATGGATATTCATTCCTTGATGTTGTATTGACACTGACTGTTTTAAAAAAGAACTGCAAAGTTATCAAGACATAGGACTTCATGGGGTAAAGCTATGACTTCTTTGTGGTGACCTGTGAACTAGTATTTTCTTTAAGACATAAACCCCGGGTTTTTGAGGGGGAGATTATGTGATGCTAGGAGCTTGCTGCTGTTCTAATGAACTTCTTTTGCTTATTTAAAGGTAGGAGATTAATTATTTACTAGTTTTCCTGGAAGACATGAGTTTTTGGTTGTGTTTGTGTGTGTGGGGGGGTGGGGGGTGGGGGTGGGTGTAAAACAAAAAGGAACAGGCTCAAAAGTCATATTTGTAGTCCAATTTCACTTAGCCTAAAGGTTGACAAATTTTGTACTTCAAGTGCTCTTACCAAAAGTTAGAGAAAAGATTGGCATTAGTAGAAGGACAAGTGTGTCTCACACTCACATTCTTCTAAAATAGGGATTCTGCTCTCTTCTTTGCAATACTCAACAAAACACAAATCCTGTCTACTTATTTCTGTCCTTACTACATTTTCTTTTGGTCTGCCAAAGAAGGGTCTAGACTTGCTTATATTCCTCTTCATTCTCTAAGACAGACCTCCAGTTTTCCATATTCATTCAGTTTGGACATTAAGATTCATGAACAGAAAAAGTAGAGGAAAATGGGAGAAAAGTCTGCTGTCCATGGCCTAAGAGCAAAGGAAATGCTTCTCTTGACTTTATTGGTATAAATTGAAGTGTTAATTTACCAGTGGCAACTGTATAGGGGAGAAATTGAAAGAACACTACCACAAATGGAACTAGGTTATTAATTTATTCTCTTTATAGTGCTGAGTAATTGTGTGTAGAAACAAAACAAAACAAAACAAAGAGAGTTTATTTGAAATTACATCTTAACATGTTTTTTTTTAATTAAAGTCTTTTAGGATACTGACCTTGTCTTTATTGATGGAAAATGTGAACCATGAAAGAAGGGCTGAAACCCTGAAATTTTCAAGTGTTGTTCACTGAGGACAATGTGGGCTAAAAGGAAAAGAGAAAGAGAAAAACGCTTGGATTGCCCATGACACATTCTATCTCAGGGCTCACAATCCTATACATTGACCATTTAAATTTGGTAAATAGCCACTGGCCACATGTGGATATTGAACATTCACTTGGAGCATTTTTGACCATCCCATATGAAAATGAAACATAGTTTTACAGTTACCTTAAGGTTTTTAGGATGAAAAAATAACATAAAGCATTGCCACTAATTTTGACATATAATTTATATGCTTGTTTAAATATTCATGTGTTAAGTTGGTGATGATTTGGTATCTTATGTTAACATACTTTGAAAATTTACCCTTTGATTTTATATTTTAATGTGACTTCTAGAATATTAATAATATGTGATTGCATTACATTACATTTCCATTGGGTAGAGCTCCTTTGGAAAACAATTTATGGTTATATGACTTGTTTAAAAGCATGTTTACTCAGTCTGTAGCCTTTCATACAGTTCCTCCTGTGTGGTGACCCCCAACCTTAAAATTATTGTGTTGCTACTTCATTACTATGATTTTGCTACTGTTGTGGATCATAATGTAAATATCTCTGTTTTCCAATAGTCTTGGGTGATCCTTGTGAAAGGATCATTCTACCCTGAAAAGGGTTGCAATCCTAAAGCTGAGAACTTGCTAATGCTTAGCAAGTGATCTTGGTGGGTTTTTATTATAGCATGAGAAGGAAAATGTAATAGTTCCCATTTTCCAAAGACATTAATTGTAATTTGGCACAAAGCCCATGTCAGTCTCTATTCATGCCATTTCACTACACCAAGGTTAGCTTGTTTCAAGGGTCTTATTCAAGACTAGAGCTTGTTATCCCAGCTTGGAAAATCTTTTCCATTCTTTTTATGAGATAGAATGGCTCAAACTCATCCCAATGTCATATATAGATAACAACATATGGACAGTGTTGTTGTAAACTGATTAAAATATTAATTTCTGCCAAAAGAGAAAATTCTATTGCCTTTTGTGAGTGTGTGTGAGAATCCTGGTTGTGATTTTTTTTTTTAAATGTAAACCTTGCTTTTATATTGCTCTTTAAAAACTGCATTTACATTCTCTTCTGCTATCTCTATGGGGGAAAGTAATTAGAAATCAAGTCTTCAAGAAAATAAGTAAACATTACTAGCATTCCTTAGTGATTGGAACTCTCCTAAACTCCCTCTTAAAGGATTGAATGTTTTATTTCCTTATGCTTCCTGTGATTTCCGTATCATGGAGATGGAGGGCAGATTGGTAGGTGACCTTGAACTTGTTTCGTCTTACTTGAAATTTTCTTTAAAAAAAATACATCAAAGCATACATCAAAGCATATATCAAAACACTTGACTATTCTTTCATTAATGTCTTGTCCTTTGGTAGCTTTATAGCCATTTATTCAGAAACATTGGCCATTAGATTTGGGGGCTCCAAAGAAGTGGTCCTCCATACCAGCTGCACAGAGAAACCAAAAGGGTATTTCCATATCTGGCTATCCAGGCCAGATTTATGAAATCAGCTTATGCAATATGTTCAAAATTATCCAATAGCAGCTGTCTTCCACCTAAATAACGACAAAGTATGACAGATGTGTGTGCTGCTCTTTCATATCTGTAGGGAAACAGATTAACCAAGAATAAATTAGTATCAGTCTGAGTATGTATACATAATGCATGCATTTTAGTCAGATAATGGTAGCAGCATTAATAATTCATCCTTGGTTTGGATTATAGGACAAATGCTATGTCTACTGTTATATGTTTCTTAAAAACTCAAGAAAACAAAGATTGTTCACTGTTTTCACATGAAAACCCATCAGACTGAATGTTAAGTAATTTGAGAGTTTGCATGCCTAAAGTTACTTCATGCCTGATTATCCAATCTTGCTGCCTCCCAACAGTTAACTGATACTATGCTTTCAACAATAATTTCTTTTTTGTTCTTTATTTTATTTTATTTTTTAAAACAATTCTTTATTTATATGTCATACAATATCTCCTTTCCCAGTTTCCCCTCCAAAAAACAAAAAAAACAAAAAACAAACAACAACAAAAAGTCCCTCTTTCCTCCCCCCTCCGCACTCCCCCACTCACCAACCCACCCTCTTCTACTTCCTGGCCCTGGCATTCCCCTACACTGGGGCATAGAACTTTCACAGGGCCAAGGGACTCTCCTCCCATTGATGACCAACTTGGCCATCCTCTACTATACATATGCTGCTGGAGCAATTAGTCCCACCATGTGTACACTTTGGTTGGTGGTTTAGTCCCTGGGAGCTCTGAGGGTACTAGTTAGTTCATATCATTGGTTGTCCTAAGGGGCTGCAAACCCTTCAGTTCCTTGGGTCCTTTCTCTAGCTTCTTCATTGGGGACCCTGTACTCAGTCCAATGGATGGCTATGAGTCTCTACTTCTGTATTAGTTGGGTACTGTCAGAGCCTCTCAGGAGACAGCTGTATCAGGCTGGATTGTCCTTCCTTCAGTCTCTGCTCCATAGTTAGTCTCTGCAACTCCTTCCATGGGTATTTTGTTCACCCTTTTAAGAAGGAATGAAGTGTCCACATTTTGGTCTTCCTTCTTCTTGAGTTTCTTGTGGTTTGTGGATTGTACTTTGTGTATTCCAATCTTCTCAGCTAATATCTACTCATCAGAGAGTGCATACCATGTGTGTTCTTTTGTGATTGGGTTACCTCACTCAGGATGATATTCTCCAGATCCAGAAGACCCAGCTATATCACTCCTAGGCATATACCCAGAAGGTTCTCCAACATGTAATAAGGACACATGCTCCACTATGTTCATAGCAGCCTTATTTATAATAGCCAGAAACTGGAAACAACCCAGATGTCCTTCAACAGAGGAATGAATACAGAAATTGTGGTACATCTACACAATGGAGTACTACTCAGCTATTAAAATCATAATTTAAAATCATAATTTCTTATTAAGATATATCTGGATTTTAGAGATATGGTCTAAGGTCCCTGTTATGAAATATGCTGCCCCTTGTCCTATGTTTTTAGAATGTACACTGGACAAAGAATTAGATGCTTCATCTTTATTTCCAATTTGATTGGATGTAGTATTTGAATAGTGCCAACTTCTAATTTCAATTTGACAGTCAGGTTAGTTACAACTAAGCTGTAGTGCAGACATTCCCTTTTGTTGCTTTTGGTGTTTGTTTTGTTTGTTTGTTTGTTTTGTTTTTTGATTGGTTTCCTTTGGTTTTTGCCACCCCATCCCCTACTGCATAGCCCAAGCTGGATACAAGCATGAACTGCTCACACTTTTAACATTATTAGTAATGGCAATATCAGTGCATGCCACCACACCTGGAGAACATATACATTCTTAGAAGAACTGTTGATTTTCATACTGGCCAGTAGTACTTGATTCTCATACAGAAAAGATTATGCTCACCTTTATAGACAAATCCACAAAGTAGAAATCATTACTCATTTTATACAGGAGGGATTCTTGCCAAGGAGTCTGAATGCTAGACAAATTTTACCTAAAGCATGCCAAAAGATTTGATACATATAAGAATATCTATGCTTACATGAGCAAAAGTTTCAGGATTTCACTCTACAACAAGATGAATGAGATATACCAAGGTTGTTCAGCATGTTGGTTTGGCAAAAGATGTTTAACTTCAACCACTGATACCTCTGTTTTCTCTAGAGAAACAACTTGAATCATCATAGTAATGGTAACAATACCAGTGGGTACAACTTGTTAACTTTTAAGTAGGTGCTAGCATTAGACTGCTTTTATATACATACATACATAATACATACATACATACATACATGCATTCATGCGTACATATACATACACAGTATATACACTCAAGAATTTTAATATATAAAATATGTGTAAATACTATAAAATATATTACTTTTTGCTATTTCTCTAAATAAGAGAAATATGCCTCAGGTTATAAACCTTGTCCTAGGAAATGCAGTTGAAAATACTCAGAAGAGTGGTGACTCCTAAGCTGTTTCCAATTTTTCTCAGGGTTAGTAAATAGCAGTCCATGTAAATTGACCCCTATCCCAGTAGCTTATCATCCTCACCCTATGTCATTCTGATGTATTTCCAACCCCTCATGTATTTCACAAAGATTGTGATGTAGATTTAAACCAAGGGAAGCACAGACTTTTCTATTTCACACACAGATCTATAAATCAAATCTATAGCCTATAAAACAATAATCATTCCTCAATTTGCCTATCTTCATTGTTAGGGACATGTTTTACCTGTTTCTTACCCCAACTAAGATATTCAAATCTTTTCTAATTCATGCTACAGTACAGTGGATTTTGGAAATGGAAATGTTTTTATTAAGAATCTATTAAAATTAACTATAATTAGTCTAGCAGTGAAATCTTTTAATGGCTTTCTTTGGCTGTTTAACTTGTCACATTTGATAAGACATACAGATTAATCCCATTTTTTTAGTATCTGAATATTGTCATTTCGAAATATTGTGACACTAAAATTTTCACTTTATGATTTATACCAAAATTTTGAAATAAGGTGGTATGAAAATGTTATCTTTTAACTTTATGTTCAGAGCTTAAAATAATGTGAGTCTCCCAAATGAATATTCTTCAAGGAGCATATGATATCCGAGTTTCATTTTTAACCAATAATCTCCCAACAGTATATATCTGCTGTTACTATTTCAGTAGGTCCATTGTTCAGTTGAGTCAGGATTCTTTGAAGGCTACAGGTAGGCATATCCTTGTACAAACTTGGCTTTTTACAGAACTTATCACACTGTCCAACTTGGGCTTATGAGTCTACACACTGGGAAAAAAGACTGGGGGTTAGGGCTAGATGTTCAGATACTGAATCTCATTAATGACATCATGCTGGGTCTATCACTGCCTTGTACAACCGTGTGATATATTTCTCTCTCTGATTTCTGAAATTCCTCCTTTCTCTTAAATTCTGTAAATCTGTAGTAGTCCTAGCTACCCTTTGGCTTCCCACTTTGAAGGAAATTTTAGTTTTATATGGAGTCTAATTGGACAGAGAAAGAGGCTTCACTTGTTTATCTTTCCATCTTATCAGTGAAGAAATAGAGGGCATGGTCATAGTGAGGTTGTGACCATTTAGAAAAATTCTGAATAGCACTGCAGCAGGGGCTGGATGACGTGTCATGGGGCTGCAAAGAGCAGTGAGCTATAACTACATATAGTTCTAAGGGAGTGAAAATAGAAAACCAGAAGGAAAAGAGGTATGGCTTTACTCCAAATCCAGCTTATGTACCACACTGAGTCAAGCCAAACAGAAATGACAAACACAGGCTGATGGCCTATCAGGACATCCAAAACATGCAAGGAATGGGTCAATAGGAGTGCAATGGAAGACACTCATATCTATTTGCTAGTTATACATTTATTTATCAGATACTTATGGGACAAGAAAGCATTTTTGAAACACATTCTGAGAGCCTCGCACATCAGCATGTTGGATAAGACTCTCCAGAGACCTAAGATGCTACTGCAGATCTCAATCTGCAGTCATCCCAGAACTCACAAAATCCATAAGCAGGAGCCCCACACTTTTCCACTTTCACGTCTTCTCAAAGTAGACTACTTCTCATCATGCTTCTGAGAAGCAGTGTGCTGTTATTGAAAAATAGTTCCTATTCTGTTTCCTCAACTTTCATTAGCTCATGTGACCAGCACTAGGTAGAAGACCTCTCTTCTACCATCACAGGAGTCGTGGTTTCTATTCAGACAGTTTTTCAGTGTTCTGTTTTGTTAAAATTACTTATTTATTGTGCTTTGAACATCACACATACACACACAGACTACCACATACATGTGAATGCCAGATAATGACTTGAAGAAGTCATTTTTCTCTTTTTACAACATGGGTCCCAGGGAATCAAACTCAGGCGATTATGCTCTGGACTCTAGTGCCCCTTGTAAGAGCAAACAAAATGATCTAAGAGCCCTTGTAAAATGCCACATGCAATCTGCATAAAAATGTATGGTTGTTACTCATCAAACACAGGCACAAGTAAAAGGTATGAATCTGACTAAAAGGACAAAAATATGTGGGCATCAGAGTATTTCAATACTTTGCATATCTGCTGAAGAGTTGAAATGATTTAAACTTTAAGTAGATGATGATTAATTTTTAATTACCACTTCTTTGAGATTAGACTCAGGCAAATGAAAAAAAAATGCCTGCAAAACTTCAACTGCTACATATATTGTTTCTTAATTACCCATAATATCTCTTAATTACCCATTTCTTTAAAAGCTATTATGTCTTTAGAGGTTATTGTGTAGTTTTCTCAACTGTAATACTGAATTGATTTGCATGTTTAAATATCATATAAGATGTGCTTTGTAGTATTTATTATGTCTGGTAACTACAGACAGAATGAACACAATATATAAAATTCAGAAAACACAGAAAGTATATTGTAGAAAGTTTATAATCATTTCATTATTCCAGGGAGTCACTATATGTTCTTAAGTAGAAAATCAATTTTTTCACATGTAAAATTAGAATGTGTTGTTGCAATGCTTTCATTTAAACAGTTCTTTTTCCATTATTTCAATGACTGCATGAGAATACTTTAACAAATTTTATATTCCTAAAATTGTAGCTCTTTAGAAAGTGTCTTTGATTATCAATAAATATGATAATTTTCCTAAGTATTCATGGAAATCTGAGAGAATAGGAAATTGCATTTTTCCCAAATAAATTAGTTCCTCAACAAATCAGATCCAGTACATAATCTCATTGGTTTGAATCACTACCTCAGAGATGTTCAAAAGCAGATCAGACATAGTTTTAGATCTTTAACTCAGGTTTACACAAGTGCTTCATATTAAGATACAATAATTATACAATAAATAAGATTATCTCAGAGATAAATGCATTGTCAACTGGAGCTGATTTTTTTTTAGAATATTCTAATATGCAGCTAAGTGGAAGATAAATCTATCTTTTAACAGGGATATATGGGCACACAGATAAAGATCCATTCCAGAGTCAGTCTTGTATATACTAATTTGAAAGTCTTAAATAATTAATCTCTCTGATTTTCCTATTAAAAAGCCTCTATTTCTTATTCTTTATTCCCTCAATTCATTTATTAAAGTAATAAAGTGAGAATGTCACAGAATCACATTTATGTGAAAATATTTTTATAGCCTCAAAGATGTTTCTTCAATAAGCATCTAAATCAACAGCCATAACAAATTAATTCCAATTACTTTTGTGTGCAGTTACTAACAGAGCTTTGTTCCGTGTACTTTCTTTAGCTTTATTTCTCAAGACAAAATAGTCTGTAAGACTTATGGAAAATGTTGGCCATTATTTTCGGTTGGAGCATTTATTCTTAAGCAGCAATCATAGCTTTATGCTTGGTTTCGTGGGTCTTTCTTCATCTCTGCTCTGTACATGTCCAGCGCCATGTATGCCATTTGAAGCCATCTCACCTGGTGATTCCCAATTCTTTCCTTCTAGTTCTCTCCTATCCCTGCTATTTACCTGAATTCCATCCCTTGGGTCTGAGCCCAAATAGCCAAGTAGGAAATATTTTAGGGTTTATAAGTCACAAAATACCACTTTCCTCTTGTATATAGAGTAACTGTATACTCTTCATAAGCAATTGGTTTTAGCTGTGCCCAAGTAAAACTTTATTTAGAGAAACCTAAAACAGATTGGATTACGTACAAGCCCTTCTCAAGTTTTCACATGATCTGTGTCATTGTTATGTGTCCTTTAAAATTTATTTATGGCCAGGCGTTGGTGGCACACACCTTTAATTCCAGCACTTGGGAGGCAGAGGATTTCTGAGTTCGAGACCAGCCTGGTCTACAGAGTGAGTTCCAGGACAGCCAGAGCTATACAGAGAAACCCTGTCTCGAAAAACAAAAAAACAAAACAAAAAAAAATTATTTATGAATATATCTCTATCTGAGTATCTGTGGAGAATATTTGAATCTGATGGGAATCAGATTCACAATTATGTCCGTTTTGTCCTACAGTTCTGTCTGTCTTGTCAGAGAAAAGAGGAAGTAAGTTGAAAATGAATGCAAAGTAATCCGTATTTACTTTTGTGTCACAGAAGGTTTGTTTCCTGCTAAATGAATCCAGTTTGCACTCAACCAAGCATTCATAACATGGACAATGACAAGGCAGGGTGAGCATACTTAAGACCTAAGAATGGTACTCACAAATCCTAATGGTATCCTTCCTTAAGGCTTCTACCACATGAGCCCTTGTAGGACAAACAATATTTAAACCACTCCAGACCTTAATTTTGGATCGTAATTTTGTTTCAATCCTATGGACAAATAATTGACATCCTGTTTGAATGTCTTAGTTCTCCTGACTATGCTATCAATCCTATCCCTAAATTGCACAGTGAGATTGAAAATGTCACTTTTTTTTTTTTTGTATGAGTTTTATTCCATTGTGCTCCACAGTCTAATCCTGATGACCACATTTGGCCAAATGCAGCCACTTAGTATGCATTTTACGTCATTCACTCCTGCATCCCTTTCTGGAGTACATTCAAGTTCCAATTTGCCTCAGCACAGTGTCTCTAGCAAACAACATGCTACAAAACATACACACTAACAATGAGTGTTTGACTGAGCAGGGTTGGAGGAATGGAGCTAAGAGAATAAAGCCAAGGAAGGAAGGGCGCAAAGCAGAAAAGATGCAAGAGCTGACACAGCATCACGAGTGGATGATGGCTTCCTCTCTTGGTGAACACCCTGCTTGTATGTCTGAACTTTTCTAACAGTTGATGGAGGCACTGTACATTTCATGTATAGAGGAGAACTGGGCCTGGAAGGAAACTGGAACTAGCAGCTGGTAGCATTTTGTTTGTGAAGCAGAGACCCTTTTGGGTGGTGCAGTGTTGGCAATTGTTGTGACAATGCTTTTCCTGAGAAGATTCAACACACTAGTCTACTCACCCTAGACGAGGAGCCCATGACAGACCAAAGCCCAACTTGGTGAATAAATGAATTGTATTGGAGTGACTTACAGAAGTATACTGTTACTTATAGAAACAGAAATGAGTTAAAGACACCTGCATCACTGATGCCCGCACCAGCATGTGTTATAGTACACAAAATTTGGAACCTGAAGCACACTATAGAGCCTACGGGCATCTCAACAGGTTGAAGAATGTCCCTTTCAGGTGATTCAGTTGTTCTAAATCTCTTCTTAGCAACTGGCTTGACTTCTGCTTCTTCTAGGAACCTGGTCTGGTTTCAGAGTTTTCTGGTTTTTTTGTTTTTTTGGTTTTTTGCAGCTTGGCTTGTTTGAGAATCTTCTCAGTAGCTCTGCTCCACTGAGAGTGCCTTTCAGCAGTTTGGCTTGTTTAATCTTGAAGGAGGGTCCTAGTGAATCTGGTCAGATTTAGGAACTTCCTGAAGTTATTTTGAGTTGTTTGTATTTCTACCTACAGATCCTCGCTGCAGGATGGCATGTTTCAACCTCTGAGGAAAGTGTTACAATGTCACCTGTTATTGGCAGTTGTGTTTGTGGTTTAGATAATATGTAATTATGGTGGTGGCTGTACCTTGCCACCGAGCAAGTGGCTAATGGCTAGTGAGGCAGGTAGAGCTGAGACTCTTCTGAGGCAGACCATAAACTATTCCCAATAAGCCACAGGGACTCCAGAATAGTTCAGTATTGCACCAATCACCACAGTTTGTTAGATATGACTTCCTTTCTCCTTGGTTTCAGCAGAGTACAATCATCTTCTCAAGTCCTACCAGAGTCCCCAAAGGGGCAGTGGGCATTTTCCACCTCTAGTTCTCCTCCACTTTGTCCTTGAGGATTATCCAGATATTGAGTTTATTCTCTGAATTGATATTCCCTCCCACCTTAATAGACAGGATAGCTTTACTATCTCCCCCACAATTCTGCACCTGTAGGACATGATTTATTCTCACATCTAAACACTAGCTCGGGGCATATTGAAAACACTCTGCCCCACTGATTCCAGGCAGGTTATCAGCAGTAGTAATTCCCGTCTAAAATCTTTAAAACTGATCAGGTTCTGTGGTCTCAGCAAGCACCAACCCTGAGGGAGACTGGGGCCAGTGGTTTATCGTTACATCAGCATCCAGTTGTCTTACTTTTAAGTTAAATTCATTTCTTCTCCTCCAGCACAAAGGCCCCCTTTTCTGAGCTTGCTCGGTTAGAGATTGGGATGGGAACACAAACAAGTTTTTCTAAACCTTTCCTGTCTTAAAGTTGTAGTTGGCAGAGAATTTTCAAACTAGAAGCCAAACATTTAGTCCTCAGCCTCCCTGCTCAGTCTCCCTCTCTCTATCATTCCTTCTTCTTTCCTCCCTTCCTCTATTCCTTCCTTGCCTCCTTCCTCTCTCATAAGACTGTGGTTAGCCATCACTCTACAAGCTCTTAGAAAATATTAATTTATTTCTGGGTTTTCAATCTACCAATCCTATTATAGAGAGAAATGATACACAGCCATGGCAGGAAAGAACAGCTGATGTAATAGCTGATAGACCAGCGTTCTTCCTCTTTTTTTCCTTTCCCTACCTTACTCCATTTTTCATCTTGTAGATTCATGGCACACATCTACTGTCTGATTGATGCTGAGTTCTTCCTGCTGGAAGAGGGATCCTGAGGAAGTTGAGGGCAATAATTGCTAGGGTTTTGCAACAGAAGGGTACTTTGGAGGACTGATGGGGTTAAGCAATCAGTCAAAGATCACATCACACAAGAGATTTATTGGGAGAAGGACAAAGGCTGCCTCTGAATAGGGATGAGAGAAAGAGAGAGAGAGAGAGAGAGAGAGAGAGAGAGAGAGAGAGAGAGAGAGAGAGAAATTGAGAGGTTGAGAGAGAGAGAGACAGAGATAAAGACAGAGAGACAGAGCAAAAGATCAGGTCATGATGGCAGGGACCTTTTAAAGGGAACACATGTAGCAATTGGCAACTAGTGGTAAAGGTTGCTGGCATATTTAGGAGCTGAAGGTGGCCTAGGAGAGAAGGTTTGATCTGGTTCCTAGCAGTAATAGTTAATATGCACAAACTGATGAGTGAATACCATAAGCAAATATAGTGTTGAAAAAGTATGTCAGGGCTGTGGCTCTGTAGAATCCTCTCTCAAGGGTCTAGTACCTTGGCAATGACCTGACTGAGAGCTAATAAGTTCTCAAGGCACAAGCAGAAACCACACATGACTTCTTGTTTGAGAAAAGCAGGGTCAGTCTCCACTGTGATAAGTGTCTTTTCTCCACCCAGCATACAAAACTTGTTTTGTTTGAGGTCCGGTGTTGTAAAAAAAGAAAAAAGAAAAAAAAAGTTCCTTCCTATCTGGCTTGAGAAATTACTTTTGTACCCTTTGGCTGAAATTTACTCATTCTGCATAAGACCATGTGGTCAGACTTATTAATGGGATTTGAATCTACCCATGCTACTGTTGAAGAAATAATACCCATACTCTGCACTGTTGAACTTCCTGTGTCTTGAAGAACAGTGGGGAAGCAGGGCAGGTAGAGACTGGGTACAATGGCTGAAGCAGCTGCTTGCAGTCTGTTGGAGCTTAGAGTTTAAATACAGTCATGTAGTTATCAGCAAATGTAAATATGTGCACTTGGGACTGAGAATGGGAGACAAGGGTCATTTGGGGACTTGAGGCTCCATTTTCTTCTTGGAATAAATATTGGCATTCACATTGGCAGCATTGAAAATTCTATCAGTCTTTGGATTGATTTGGTTACTCAGTCTCCCTTCTGTAGACTGTGAATATCTGCCCCTCCCCTTTCTTTTTTCTTTAGCTACCTTTTCAGCCTGGCTTCTCACACCCACCCTTGTAGCTCCCTTCAGAACCTTGTGTCAGCTTCACCTTTTTTTTTTAACTGAGGGACCCCAGCTTTCTCCTCCCTGTTCCTCCTGCCTATGCAGGAAATACTCAAAGAAGGCAGACATGGAAATGCATCCCATTTATATTCATTTGGTATTTGGGGCTAGTATAGAATATGAATAGGATTTTTTTCCCCAAGTCAATATTGAATTCAAATGTCAGTCATTTGTAAAGGGTACATTTTAACACATTCCATTTTCTGCTCTTTTCAATGTCAAATCAAATACACTAGCTTCTGGGAAAATGTACCATGAATAAGACACTATGCATGCCTTTCCTGGGACACAAAGACAAATAACGTGGCTACTGGGCTCGAAACTACTGAAATTGTGTGTGCAGGGATTTATAAGCAAATGAGAAATACTTTAATGACTATTGAAGAAGTCATCTTACTCAGTTGCCTAATTTGGAAAATTAAATTTCTACTGGTTTCTTTCCTTTTGGGGAGGAAGTTGTGCTAACTAATGAGATATTTTATCCCTTTCCTCCCTGCCTCCCTTCCTCCCTTCCTCCATGTCTTTCTCTGTTTCTGTCTCCCTCTTTATCTCTTTCATTTTCTCTCCCTTTCTCTCTATCTTTTGTGTGAGCATGCATATCATGTGTGCATGTGTGGATGTGTGTACAGAAACTAGAGGACAACCTCAGATGCCACTTCTCAAGAGGGCCACCCATTTTATTCTTTATTTTTCACTTATTTATTTATTTTGAAACTACTGTTTGTGACTGCAGGCTTGCTAAGCCATCTGATCACACCACTCACTTTTATTTGAAAGGAGTAGAGCTCACCAGGTAGCTAGCCTAGGTCAGTGAGCCCCTAGGGATCTACTTGCGTCCACCTCCCTAGTGTTGGGATTATAAAGGCAAACTACAGACTCACTTCTTGGACATGGATCCTGGGAATCAAACTTTGGTCCTCTTGCATGTGTGGCATGCACTTTATGGACTGAGCTTTCTCCTTGATCTGAAAACAATTGCTTTTTAATAAAATAGAAGTTTATTTTATAAAAGCCATATATATGTATATATGTATGTGTATATGTATATATATGAATGTATATGAATATATATTCAATGAATGAGTATATATACATGAGAATATATGTATATATATATACATATATGCATGTATATATTCATATATATTCATTTTCTTTAATTCAAGAAATCTCATCCTGTGCTTAGAGTGGTGACACATACCTATAATCCTAGCACTTGGCAGATGTGACAGAAGTTCTTGAAACTTCAGGCCAGCCCAGAACACACAATGTACTCAATAAGCCTGTGTCTCAAAAAAAGAAAGAAAGGAAGAGAGAAAGAAAGAAAGAAAAGAAGAAAGGAAGGAAGGAAGGAAGAGAGAGAGAGAGAGAGAGAGAGAGAGAGAGAGAGAGAAAGAAAGAGAGAGAGAAAGAAAGAAAGAAAGGAAGGAAGAAAGAAAGAAAGAAAGAAAGGGGGTTGCTAAAACATCAGACAAGCTACTCTAAGAAGGAACATCAGTCTATATTCTCTGATTGCTTTTGTTCCCAAATGTCTTCCAAAAATTTAGTGCCAGGTGTTTTCAGAAGAAGGAAAAATCTTAGTTGTATGCAGATAGACATTTTCAGAGTTTGTAGGCAATAACAAAAGTGTTGGGAGTATATATATGACAAGACAGGATTTTGTTTCTTCCCTTAATTAACTTCATATGAAAATGTCCCTAGTGATGGCCCTTGGAGGTTTCATAATCTGTTAAAATTTGGCTTCTCCTCCATTCTTCTCCTCCTCCATCTTTACTGTTTTCTTTTGTACAACCATTGGCTCTATAATTTCATTGGCCTTATAAATTAGTATATGTACCTCTTTGTATTAAGACTTCAGTGAAGTACAGTGCCCCTGTTTGTCTTTTAAGATCTAATTGCATGGCTGGAGAGATGTCTTAGTGGGTAAAGGCACTTGTTGCCAAGCCTGACAGCCTGGGTTAGGTCCCCTGGGTCTACATGGTGGAAAGAGAAGACCTAGTCCTATAGGTGATATCCACACATGCACTGTAGTATACATGTACATGCACATACATCCACTGACACATAAGTAAGTAGTAAATGCAAAGTTTTTAATAGCTAGTTATTGCTTTAGAGGTATTAAAAGAAACTATTTATGGCAGATTTCAGTGCCAACGTATAAGATGTGTTGGTGAGGCACAGTTAACCTCCAGACAACTTTGAACATGGATCTGTCATTTCAATCTTCCTGAGGTGAACAAAAGCTTATGACATATATGTCTCCTGATTTGTGGAATAAAACCTGTGTATGGTTCGGAGGAAGGAGTTTTAGACAGTGTGGGACTATCTCTGCACTTACATACATTATTCAAGCCCTTTCCACTGAAAAATGAAGTTGGTCTCGCCTGCAAAAGAGCTGTTCTTCAATGTCATTGTTCACGTCTCCCTCACTTATAAACCCACATAGGGAAGACAATTATACCCCAGTAAGCCAGCAGTTTGAAAGCTTTCTCAAGTAGGCTATGCTCCCCGACTCTTCATTCTGACTTTTCTATTTCACTATTTTTCCACTTTCTGATTTCTTCTCTTTAATGCTGAGGCCTGGCCCTTTCTCCAGCTGAGCATCCCCAAGACACTTGGTTCTGGGAGAACAAGCTCCTGATTTCTGGCCTCCCTTCTCCAGGTACCTCTTGGCTTTCTCCTCAAGTTTCTTTTCGGAAAACTGTTCCATTGCTTGTTTTTGTCAGCTGATAATACCACTGTGCCCTGCTGGTGCTGTCTCTGGCATTACCCAGCATTCTCAGCCATGTCTTTTTAATCTTTTCTTCCAAGTGCTAGTGATTTGCAGTTCTGTATTTATGTGGTTACTTGTTCAGAGATTTTATTCTGCACTGTATAAAAACCTCCATGAAGACAAGACTGTGACTTTTTAAATTGAATTTTCAAATTTCAGCTTCAGAACTTTACACATGGTATATCTCAGCTCTGTGACATGGGTGGGTAGATAGTCCAACTCTCTCCTTTGTACCCAGGGATGCTATATAGTGCTATATATATATCCCAAAGCATGGATCTGAGAAAGTCCAATATTCATGACTTTGAGCAGGTGGCTTAAGGTGGCTGTGTGTCAAAGATGTGTAAAGCATACACCATCAGACCATTTTGTGGTAGGAATATGATAATCTGTTTAAATGTAACAGATGTACTCTGTTTAAATGAAATCTGTTTAGATGTAACAGAGTACCTAGCACATGGAGCCTAGTAGGTAAATGATAGCTAATATAGTAGCATATCTTCTCATTGACTAACATACTATACAGAAACACAGTATTCAATTTGTAACGTATTTCATTTTTCTATGATCAGATTGAACACTTAAGAATGTTTGCTAACCCCTATGTGGATGTTGAATTTAATTGTCTTGGTCTGTGACATCAATCATGACTTTAATATGGAAGAATAAATATATGAACTTGTTCCTGTCCAACATAGCAATTTAAGCTAACTGAAGTAGTGCTGTGTCACCTAAAAGGCTCAAAAGATGTGTTTTATGATTTAAAGTTAAGGAAAGTGAGTTTGTCCCCTGTGTGCTACTAGGAAGAAACAATGCTATTTGATTCCACATGCTTCCTCATAATCCTGGAGGAAAATCTCACTCTCCCCATTCAACAGATAAGAAAAGCAGGCTGGGCCTGATTAAGTGAGCTGCCAATTCAGTTAAGCAGAGATTTATTGAGCACCTGCTCTATGCCAGGTGCTCAGAGAGATAGAGAAAGGTTCAGGCTCTCAAGAAAGCAGGGCCAGCAAGAGAGGCCGCAGTCCTGTAGTCACCTCCACTAAAGTGATCTGGGGGTCTTTCCCATCCCATTTGTAAGCCTTAGGGTGAACAGTATTTTTGCTGAGGAAGGGAGATCAGGGCATTGAGCCCTGAAATAGGAATCAAAAAGCCTGACAAGAAACATCTGATCTCCCAGCCTATGAAAGAAACCTCAAGTGCATGACAAGATGCCTGAAACCCTGAGGCCTCCCCACTTTCTCACTGTCACAGCATTAAAACTAATTGCTCCCAGGATCCTTGATTATCTGTGACCCAGCTGCTGCTGTGAACATTTTGACAAATGAATAGGATTCTCTGAAGGGGGGTTGTTTACAGAAAAATGCACAAGCATCCCAGAGTCATCCCTGGCCTACTTACCATACTCCAGTAGCTCCTTATGAGCCCTGCTACTCTCTGTTCCTGGCTAGTAGCTTAGAGGTTTCCTTGCATTTCTTTCTTTGCATAACACAAATTTCCTAAAAGTTACTTTAGATAAAAGGAGAACAGGGTTCTTTGTTTGAACTTGTACTAATCACTTAAAGTCATTATATGATTTGGATGTGCTTCTTACAAGTTCTCATTTGGGGAAGTCACTGAATTCTCATGTTAATTACATTCTTAGAAGAAAACTTTGGGTGGCAAATGGAATGAGGTAAGGTTATGGTGTTGGGGCACCCATACTAGCTTTAGTGGTAGCAGTGGTTGTTTTTAATTGTCAACTTGACAAAATATAGAATTTCCTGGCAAGGGAGACTTAATGAGGAATTATCTACATCAGATTGAACTGTTGGAATGTATTTGGGAGACTTTCTTGATTATGTTAATTGAGGTGGAAAGCCATTTTGGGTGATTCTATTCCCTAGTTAGGGATTTCCGAACAGTTGTAGAGAAAGTGAACAGGCATTCATGCATATATTTTTTCTCTGCCCTATTTTTTTTTAAGTTCCTACTTTGACTTCCCTACAATGATGAACTGTAACCTGGAATCATAAGCTAAAATACATGCCTTCTCTTACATGTTGTTATGTATTTTATCACAGCAACAGAAAAGAAGATGAGTATTGTGGTTGCACAAGAAGAAGTCAGTAAATCCTTTACGGTGACATCAGATACTCAGCACCCGTGCAAATTGAAATCCCAGAAGTGGGGTCGGGTAGCAGGTGGAGGCAGAAAGATCCTTTCAACTTGTAAGATAGCCAGTTTTGCTGAATCAGTGAGTCAAAATCCGTGTCCAAAGACATAAGATAGAGAACAATTTAGGAAGACACCTGACATTCACCTATTGTTTCTACAAACACACATACATGTAAATGCATACCTCCATAAACTTATATACACATGAAGTTGTACATGAATATATACTATAAATATGCCACTAAGAAGATGAGGTGGCAATTTGTCTGACCTATTTTCCTTCTATATGATGTCCACTGCAGATTCGAGTTCAAATAAAATAAAGAGTGGTGGAGAGATTTGGGTGATGATACAATATAACTTGGCTGATTCTAAATATTTCACAAATCTAAAGCTGGACCTACTGTGGAATTTGGGGTTTCCTATTTTGAGTTCTTGGTCTCTTTGATTGATTGCATGCTTGATTTTACTGTACTTCCCATTCACTGCCCCCTTCTCATCATTCCTCCCACAATCCTTCCTCCATCCTCCTCTTTTTCTCCTTTGAAAGGGTAGAATTTCCCTGGTTATTCCCCTAACCTGGCATATCAAGTCTCTGCAGAGCTAGGCACATCCTTTCCCACTGAGGCCACACAAGGTAGCATAGTTAGAAGGACATATTCTACAGACAGGCAACAGCTTTTAGGATAGTCTCTGCTCCAGTTGTTCAGGACCCACATGAAGACCAAGCTATGCATCTGCTACACATGTGTGAGGAAGCCTAGGTCCAGCCTGTGTATGTTCTTTGGTTGGTGGTTCAGTCTCTGAGAACCTCAAGGGTTAGTTGATTCTGTTGGTCTTCCTGTGGAGCACCTATCCCCTTTGGGGCCCTGTAATCCTTCCCCTAACTCTTCCATAAGATTTCCCCAAGCTCCATCCATTGTTTGGCTGTGGATGCCTGCATCCATTGAGTCAACTGCCGGGTGGAGCCTCTCAGAAGGCAGAGATGCTAGTCATTAATAGTGTCAGGGATTGGTGCTTGCCCATAGGATGGATCTCAATTTGGGCCCATTATTGGTTGGCTATCCTAGACCCTGCATTGCTCCTATGCATATACCCAAAAGATACTCCACTTTGATCAGGGACACTTGATCAACCAAGTTCACAGATATCCTTCAACCCAAGAATGGATAAAGAAAATGTGGTATGTCTATACAGTGGAATACTATGAGTTATTAAAAACAAAGACATCATGAATTTTGCAAGCAAGTGGAGTTCTTGGTCTCTTTAGTAAAATAATTTAAAAATAGGCAGTAGGACACTTATGCCGGTTAGTTTTTCTTTTACTCAACTTGACATATCTAGAGTCCATCCAGGAAGAGAGAACTCTAATTGGGGAGTAGTCTCTATCAGGTTGTCTTGTAAGCAAGTCTGTGAGGGCATTTTCATGAATGGTGATTGATGTGAGAGGGTTAGATCAATGCAGGAAGTGCCACCTTGAGCAGGTGTTCCAGGGGTGTACAAGAAAGCAAGCTGAGCAAACCACAATAAGCAAGCCAATAAGCAGCATTCCTGCACAGTTCTTCATCAGTGCCTGCCTCTCATTTATGAGGTACCTTCCCTCAGTGATGGACAGTGATCAGTACATGTAAGCCAAATAAACCTTTTCTTCCCAAGTTACTTTTAGTTATTGTTTTTATCCCAATAGTAGAAAGCAAACTAGGACAAAAACCACAGGAGAGTTTTAATAGTTTGAGTAAAAACTACCAGAGCAGGCAAGCTGTAAGTCTCAGAAATTGCTGACAAGGAGATGAAGGAAAGAAACAGAGGAAGTCATTATTTTTAGCCCAGGGCCCAAGAAAGCGATGGATCTTGGCAAGTAACTGTATGGTGGACAGTTAACTGTATGGCAGAAGGAGGAGTGGGGAGCTTCAAAGATGACAGGACAAAACTGAGCATCAGGGAATGCATATCCAGTCTTTGACGAGTATCTGAAAGAAAAAGATCAAAGGAGAGAGTGGCTGGCCATAGCACATGCTCAAAAAATATTACCATGTATTCTCAGAAACAAGTGGTGGAAGTGTTTCCCAGGGAGTACCTGCTTTTGAGATAGCCACTAGTACCAAGTCTCATTCTCATCCTCTTGTTTCAACTTCAACTAATCAGATGACCTAGTAGTGGCTGCTTGTCATTCCTTTCCTCTGTTATGCCAATATAGAACCAGGTAAAATAAATTGGACGATGATGTACAGAAGTGGCCATCAAATCAGAAAAGGTCATTAACACAGGGCAAGCCCCTCCCCTCCCCCTCTCGCCCTAGCTGAGCTCTAGGTTATAATTATATACCATCACCAACACAACCTCATGTGCCTTTTTCAAGAAAAGGAATGACTGCTTTTCCATGGTTCTCCAAACATGTCTTCCCTTTGTAAAGTCTGTATTTAGTCATTGAAAGTAAATGCACATTTTACATTGCTGCTGGATACTATTTCCAAACCCTATTGGTCATTGTCCTGGTTAAGTGCTTTGTCAACTTTATATAAGTTAGTTATCTAGGTAAAGGAACCTCAATTGAGAAAATGCCTCCATCAGATTGGCCTGTAGGGAAGTCTATAGGTCTTTTTTAATGACTAATTTTAGAGGGACCAGCCCATTCTGGGCAATGCCATTCCTAGTGTGTTATCCTGGATGGTATTAGAGTAAATAAATAAATAAGGCTGAGCAAGCCATGCAGAAAAGCCAGTGAGCAGCATTCCTCCATCATCTCTGCTTCAGTTCCTGCCTCCAGGTTCCTACTCTGGATTTCTGCCTGGACTTCCCTTACTGATGGCCTATTATTTGGAATTCTAACGTGAAATAAACCATTTTCTCCCCACATTGTTTTTATTCTTGGTGTTTTAAAGTGGCAATAGAATCCTAAGAAAATCAGTTACCATCTTGGGATAGCCTTCTTCTCAAGTGAGTGAGTAGCCTGTCTCAGGTTCTCTTGGCAAGATTAGGTCTTTATCTTAATTTAAAGGTGTGTGTGTGTGTGTGTGTGTGTGTGTGTGTGTGTGTGTGTGTGTGTGTGTGTGGCCTTGGTATTAGAAAGAGAATTGGGTACTCTCCTAAAGAGGAACTAGGGTTCCAAAGAAGGTTAGTATGAAGTACCCATTTCCTGGCTTTTTAAAACTTGGTGTTTTAAGATGTAAAACAGGAACACAGAGCACCGTTTTGAGGTGCTAGGTGAACCTTGAGAACCAGTGGCATTTGTCTGTCATTGGCCAATTGGTTAAAGTGACTTTGGCACATTTTAGAATGGGTGCAATCTATCAATGCATGCCTTTAGAATCCTTTAATAGAAAGTGTCTTTCCTCAAAACTTCTCTGATTATCTGTGAGTACATGGGTTCCCATCAGTAGGTCTCAGCAATTGCTTGGAGGAAGAAGATGAAAAAAAGGAAGTGAATAGGTATATAATTAATTAGTGAAAGCTCTATCATTAATCAGAGAAAGAGAAAGAAGGATTTAAGATGGGTTATACTAAGACTTGGATAGCATATTGAGTTAAATCTTAGGACATAAGACAAGTTATTAATAGCCAAACTAGAGAATCTAGACTTTGTACAATTTTCAATTTAAATAGTATTTTACAAATGCTAATTTCTTAGTCTTGTTAAATGTGCCATGGTCACATAAGCTGTTAACATTAAGGAAAAATGGATGACAGGCACAAAATACCATGTTACATCATTTCTATCCCAATGCTTCTTTGGATCCAAAGCTATTTTAACAAAAAATTAAAGTTTAAAATAGCTATAATTACCAGGCATATTGGTTTGTGCCTTTAATCCCAGCATTAAGAGGCAGATACAGGCAGATCCCTACAGGTCAGACTGGTCTATATACTGAGTTCCAAGACAGCCAGTGGTACATAGTAAGACCCTGTCTCAAAAAATAAACAAAAATATAAAAATACAAATAAATTTAAAAACTATAAGTTGTATGGAGATCATTTAGGGTTCCTGTGTCCTTGAAACTGTGCCCTTGGAAGTAATATCCAGCATGTACACTTCCATGATAAAGCATCTTTAGGGGGATGATGACAACTGCTACAAGTCCTCAAGGCCATGGACTCATTGTCAGTAGCCCTGGGAAGTAGTTTGAAATTCGTTTATACAGGTGAAGAAACTGAGGTTTAGAGCTGGGAAGTCACTACATTATTTTACTGTTAGCACCATTACTACTTAGGACTAGTGACATCAGTAGTTCAGCCCCTGCTTCTTGGGGCACAGTGTCTTTGCTCAACAGAGAGTCAGTAAGTATGCATTTTAATCATGGCAGTGGCATTTACTAACTGTGATTTAAGCTGATTCCTGAACCTCTCTAGTTCTTCATTTCTTCATGTATAAAATAGGGAACTAGATCTCATGACCATTAAGCCTTCTTTCAGCCCCGAAACCCTCTAACCCAATGAACTGTATATAAAGTACCTCTTCATTAAAATATTACCATTTTTCTATGTAGTAAAATCCTTTTAAGACTTATGGAAAAATCACCTTTGATCTATTTTTCTTGGGTGACATTTGAGTTCTCATCTGTATTCACTGTGCTCTCTGAATAAACCTGTGAGCCCTGTATGTCTTGTTAAACATTTACTAATCACAGAAAATATCTGCACTGTAAGGCAATTTTTATTCTATAATATAATTTTAGAATTTTAAGGAATATTTTTGGTGCATATTTAGTCACTGTCTTTGTCATTGCTGTGATAAAACACCTTGATAAAAAGCAACTCGGGGAAGAAAATATTTATTTTAGCTTGAAAATTTCAGTTCACAGTCCATCACCAAAAAGCAGTCACTCAAGGCATGAACCAACACAGAGGCCAAGGAATATTGCTTACTAGCTTGCTCTCCATAGCTCGTTCAGCCTGCTTACTTATAACATCCAAGACCACCAGGCCCAAGGTGGCACAGAACCCACATCAATCATCAATTAAGGAAATGCTTCATAGACATGCCCATTGGTTAATTTACTGTGGCTATTTTCTCAATTGAGATTCCATATTCCAAACAATGGTAGCCTGTGTCCAGTTAGCATAAAACTAGAATTTCTAAAGTTACTAAAATATTAGAACAACACTTACATGTTGGGCTGGTAATAAACTGTTTTGGCAGTATTTAGACTTGAGAATATGCAAGAACAGAATGTCTTTGACATTCAGCAAATTTTGTATGAGTAAACCAAAAAAAAAGTTTCTATTCATATATTAACATGAACTTTTTATTTACCAGCAGTTAAGCATCCTTTTAACAATCTATTCACGTCTTAGAAATCTCTGGTACAGGCAAATCGATAATAAGCAGCATAATAGATTAATCATAAACATTCAGATTTCTGAGTTCTGAAAGAAACTTAGCCAATGTGGATTTTTACAATTCTAATATTGCTTGATTTTAAACCATTTTACCATAGGAGATAAAATAAATGGATAAGACATGGGCATTGCCAAAAAAAGTCTTGTCATATGCAGCATGGAGTGATTTATAAGTATTTTTTTTCCTGAGTCTGTTTGTTAAATCTGGATGATGTATGTGGTTCTTCAATGTGTTTCTGAAAGAGCATTCAAAGATATAAAATTAAGGTCACCATTAGTCAACAGAAATTAATAGAACAAAGAAAAATATAATTGTCTCTGTGCCAAATGCTATTATATGCACTAAATAGAAGGGAAATAAACTTACCACATAAACACGTGTCTTTGATTTAATACACAAATCCAAATCAATATTTTCTCTCTGTATGTTCAAATGCATGCATGCGTGGGTGCATTCATGTGAGGACAGATTTGTGTGTGTGTGTGTGTGTGTGTGTGTGTGTGTGTGTGTGTGTGTGTGTGTGTGTTACTCACATAGCCTAGAAGAACTGAATTCCTTGGAACTAGTGTTATAGGCAGTTGTGAGATGCCTGATCTGGATGCTGGGAACCAAACTCAGGTTCTTGGAAAGAGCAGTGCATCAAGTCCCCTTATCCTATGAGGTGTCTCTTTAGTCATTTAATTTACAGGCTTTAATTGGTGACTTTATTACTTTATGTGAAGAATCAGACTTTGAGTCTTCAAAACTCTTGCTCTTTTCACTCACTTTGATGGTCAGAAACCTTTTTGAAACCCTGAAACTCTTCAAACCATGTTAAATGTCTAAATTTACTTCCATTGGTAGAGAACAATGAAGCAATAACTTCTTTTATAGTTAACTTGGCCTTTAATCCTTATTCCTTTGATAGCAAATTATAAAATGCACTCTGCAGGTTTTTTTTCAATGATGACCAATCATATGGAAAATTAAGTTCTTTGTATTACACCTGCAATTACTAGTTGCTTGACTTTATAAAGTCAGGAAACTTTGTGGAGCACCAGTTTTCTTATGCATTCTATGAGTCTAATTATTCTGGCTGAATTGACATTGGGGGATTAATAAATTTAGAAATTTATTTTAATGTGTGAAGAACTACATTCTGAGTTATAACTCAATATTTTGATGTTTATTGATTATTCACAATATGTAATATATATATACACATTTACATTAACATATACATACACACACACACACACACACACGCACAAGTCAAGGGTCTTGAAAGAAAGACCCTTCCAGTATACAAGATAGTTCTTGGGGCTGCAGCTCTGGAAGCTGGAGGAGAGAGGACCACAGAGCACAACAGAGATCCAGACAAGGACTGGGCCAGGCTGGGCCATTAGCACCATGAATTTCAGAGGCCTGGATAAGCTTCACATAGCAAACATTTGGTTATTTCCCTACTTCTCAACAACCCACACTGCATAGTCAATGATAGTTGTCAGGAAAGAACAATGTCTGGGTTTGCTCAGAGGATTTTTCTATGAAAACTTTCTCTCACAATAGTCACAAAGCTAGATAAAATTGGTGGATAAAAGAATGTTCAAAAAATTGACTTTGATCCAGATTTCTGCCTGTTTGTCTTTCTATTTCTCTTCTCTGTCTGTCTGTCTGTCTGTCTGCCTGTCTGTCTGTCTGTCTGTCTGTCTCTCTCTCTCTCTCTCTCTCTCTCTCTTTCTCTCTCTCTCTCTCTCTCTCTCTCTCTCACACACACACACACACACACATTTAGAGACACACATTAGAATCACTTTCTGCTCTTAACTAGTATGTCTAGATCTTATATACTTCAGTTAACTTTCACCTTCATTTTTCTTCTATAATAGTACCAGACTGCAGAGTTGCCCATTGTAGTCTGCTTTTCACATGTCCACTGAAATGTTTAGTTCCGGAGTTGAAGCTGAAAATGTCTTTTCTTTTCCCTTTGATCTTTGTGTACCAGTTCTCAGTTACTTCAAACCCTTCTGTGGAATCCAATTTCTAATGAAAGCCAAAGGCCTTTGTTCAGAATAAAATTATCATTGATTTTTATTACATGTGTTTATTTAATGAGGGGAATATCACAGTATGTGTGAAAGAGAGAGAAAGAAGGTGGTGGTAGTCAAAGGACAACCTGCAGGAGTCAGTTTGCTCCTTCCAAAGTGTGAGTCATGCTGATCAATATCAGGTCCTCAATCTCCCCAACAAATACCTTTACTAGCCAAGTCATCTCATAGGCTTGGGGGACACTTAATTTTCTTATTTTTATTCTTTCATGTTCATGATTGTCACGAGATCTACAGAGGTTTCATGGGATTTATATGGACTCTCTAAATTACATACTGTGCTCACATGACCCTTACCCTCCTCTATATCTTTAGACACCCCGTTTCTTTCACTAAGCATGCTCTGTGAATACCAATGTCCATTTACCAGGAAAATTTCTACTTGTGTGTGTGCCTCAACCACCAAGTAATTAAATTTGTAGTAATCAGAACACACCTGTTACTGGGTCAGCCAAAGATATAAACATCCTAAAAATCAAATACGATGCCCCACTTGTCTTTATGACCATGTCCTTATCATGGTAGTATCATAAACAGGATAGCAGAATCTTTTGAAGAAAAGATGAATTTGGTTCATGGAATTATGAACAGACCTTTGACTCTAAGAAAGTGAAATTCCCTCTCCTCACTGATCACTATCCTACAACCCATTCTTCTCTTCTCCTCCTTCTTCTCTTCCTTCTCCTCCTTCTTCATCTTTTCCTTCTTTCTCTTTCTCTTCTACTTCCACTGCTGCTTCTACTTCTTTTCTCTCTGAAATGGAAATGCAACTCGCATCTGGCAGCACTACAGTGATTGACTGCATGTAATATACATAAAAGAACAAGCACGGTGCATGATGTAAACATATTGGCCTTAAACTAAATTACATATAACCAGTAACTGATTATGATGTTGAAGAGGATGATGAAGAGGAATTACAAAGAATTGAGGATATGGTGTAGTGTCTGCATTTGAAACTTTAAATATATCTAGGAAAGTAAATATATGTACCAAAAGGTAAATATGGTTCTAATAATACTAGATTAACAGATACTTGATGTTTTGAAATTTTGATGTTAAGATCTAGAATATTATTTATTATTAAAGAGTTGGATGTCTGCCAGTCTTTTTTTTTATTGAGAAGTGACAAACCTTTAAAATAATGGGGCCTGAGAGGTGAAAGGTACGATCGTACGGGCATGTACTTCAAAGGTCTGTTAAGACTCCAACTCCATCTATATTTTTCCCATGTAGTAAGTACCCTTTCTTTACTAGGCTCTTCCATCATGACATACTTTGTGTTTAAGGTTAGAATTGGGGTTACTGTGTCATTATAGGACCAACATAAAAGCATTAACTCCATATAGAATAAATGCTCCAAAACTCTGTGCCAAATCCGCCTTCTTCTCAGGTTGATCACAATTATTTGTTATAGTAAAAGGAAGTTAAACAACACAATATGTTAAAGCAGTTCCTAGAATCAACATACTTAAAATAAATTCTCAGGAATTAGAGAAAGAACAATGATAATACACTAGAGAAATGTCTGACCCATGTGCTTCAGGCTCCATGTTCATCATTACACGCAGATGACTTCCTATGATATTCATAATAACTGTAAATTGGAAATTTGCATATCCTTTTCCTTTAGATGAGGACTTTAAAGCTCCAAGAAACCCTGTGATTTGCACAATATGACACATTCAAGCCAATGTTTGTACCCAGGAAGGCTGCCTGTGGAACTCTGGCATAGCTTGGTTTCTTGATGTTCTAATGTCTTCAGGTCCAGGAAGGGAAAGGTGTTGGCACTGACCACAGAAAACATAAAATAAAGGAATAACGTCTTAGTGAATGAGTGAATGTGCATTGGTTAACAGGGTGGACAGAGTAGAGGATGATCCTAGAGCATTGTCAATATAGGTGAATCTTGTATGTATATTACATGCAGTCAGTCACTGTAGTGCTACCAGATGGGAGTCCCATTTCCATTTCAGAGAAAGAAGAAGCAGAAGTGGAAGTGGAAGAGAAAGAATAAAAAGGAGAAAAGGAAGAAGGAGAAGGAGAAGTAGGAGAAGGAAAAGAAGAAGAAAAGAATGGGTTGTAGAATAGTGAACAGTGAGGAGAGGGTATTGCACTTTCTCAGAGTCAAAGGTCTATTCATAATTCCATGAACCAAAATTCATATTTTCTCTAAAAGATTCTGCTATCTTGTTTTGTGGTAATACCGTGATAAGAACATGGTCATAAAGACAAGTAGGGCATCATACTTGGTTGTTGTAGCAAAGCTACAACAATTTCAACAATAAAACAAATATTGTTTCGTGAAACAATAAGAGAACCTGATTATCAAACACTGTCACTCATGCCCTGCCATATCTTTCCCAAATCCCTCAGTTCCTTTATCCTTTCTACTTGTTAGTATGGATACATCCTCTACAAGTCAAAAGGGATACCTGTAAGAGTGATGCCATTCTCAAGATATAGAAATCTTCAAAATAAAACAAAACAAAAAACCCCAACAAAAACAACAAAACAAAACAAAACAACAAACCCACTGCAATCATAGCTTGTAACTGCCTATTGTGCCACTTCATATTCGAAGTGTTCTCAGTTTTGCCAGTGACCGGGACATGCAGTTTTGATCTACCAGTGTTTCTCCTAGTTTCATTTTTCTGTAAGAGTTTGGTGATAATCTCATGTTTTAGACATCCATGAAGAAATGTGATTCAGAGTATAAGATCTTAGAATTCTCAGAACAATGTTAGTTTTAGAGGCAACATGATGCGGTCCTGCAGGGAAGGTGGTGGCTGAAGTGGAATATGGAGGTTTTAGTAAGGATGGTTTTTAATGGCCATGATAGACTCATATGCAAGTGGTAGTGAAGGGCTGTAGAGGTATCAGAGATTTTGTATTTTGTCATCTGAGGCTCCAGATGGGTAATGATGGTAGTTAAATATATTAGAGCTCAATATCTCTAAGTGGGAAGAGAGTAAAAAAGGTAAGAAACAATAGATAGATATCATCTCTTAAAGTTATGTCTGTTAAGCTAGTCGTGGTGGCACACACCGACTCTAGTGATGTAGAAACAGGTGAGCCTCTGTGAGTTCATGGTTAGCTCAGTCAACATAGAGAGGTCTAGGGCAGTCAGGGCTATATAGTGTGATTCTATCTTAACAACAACAACAACAACAACAACAACAATAAATTAGAAAGATTGTCTTCTAGACTAAGAGATGGGTCCATGGGTAAGAGTACTAACTACTTTTAGAGATGACCAAGATCTGGTTCCCAGTTCTCATGGCAGACAGCTCACAACCTCTTGAACTCCATCTCTAAGGGTTCTGATGCCCTCTTCTGGACTTCATGGAACCTGCACACATATGCACACATGCATACATAGGCACATAAGTATTAATGTAAATAAAATAAAATAATAAACTTAAAAAGAGATATCAATTGTAAGGGTTTGGGGAATAATGATTGAGAAGATCAAGTGATGATCTGGTGAGGGAAAACAGGAAACTTATCAGAGAGATCTGTGATGCAACAGAAAGATACAACACTATAAAGTCAATAAAAAGGAGACCCTTGCATTTTAAAAATCCCAAGTTTGCAGTAATATAGAACCAAATTACTTAGGTAAGTAGGGTAAATGGACTCTGAAAATAACCAGACATACTTCAGTTAAATTTTATTTGATTCAAATACTAGGTATTAATTAGTTCACATATTTTCCAAACATATATAGTTCCACTTGGGAATAAATCTCTGAAGTGCGATAGTGATGCCAATGAGTTGTGAATATAGGGAAAATAGAGTAAAGCAACCATGTAACTGAGATGGTGACATTGAGGAAAGCATTTATAAATTAACGTGGCTCTTATTTTATGAAATGTTCCAATCATGAAAACATGTATTGCATCTTCATTGTACCAAATTCTTGCTAACCAGTGGTTTTTGCCATCAGCATAGCTTCATCTGATCTACACCCAGAGGTAGACTTCACTTGTCCCCTGTAAAAGAATAGTGTCCAATAGTATAGCTGCTAACCTAGGAAAATGTGTTAAAAAAAAAAAGACTCTGGTTAGTCGACATAATATGCTTCAAGTTCTGAGCTTTTCATTTATCTTTTGAGAAAATAAATAGAATGTCAGTAACTACTTGTGCATAAAAGAGTAATGGAAAAATAATCCAAATAAACTCACTTGGATTTCAGAAGCATAAGAAGAAATGCTGCTGTTTAGTCTTGCTGTGAAGGTCAATTAATATAATTTGGTTAATACTAATCAATACTGGAGAAAGATAATGAGATTATTTTTTAAAGATAAAAATTACTATGCCTTCAGTTAATTAGAAGAGGAAAGATTTGTGCTCATGCCGAGTGGATAGATTCTTACCCATGTCCGCATGTAGACAGCCTTTTCCATCAGTCACTTCTCTTACGATTGGAATAAGCAAAAGAACTTCTGTGACCCACAGAAAATATATTGCACTAGTAACATTAGGCTGATAGTGATAGCCAGTGAGTTGTAATTGTTATTTTGTGTTGTTTCAGTTTAATGTGGTTAGGATGCAGGTCTCAGGTAAACTATCTTTTTGAGGGGAAGGCTCAGTTAAAAGAGTAATTGAATTTATTTACTGAGGGGAGGGGCACACAGATGCTGAGGTGTGCCCATGTCACAGCATGCATATGGAGGTCTGAGCACAGATTGCTAGAGTTCATCCTCTCCTCCCATCTTATGAGTCCTTGGGCTTGAACTGGGGTTGTCAGGTTTGTAGGAAAACAACTTTACCTGATGAGCCATCTTACCAGCCTGCAATACATAATTTAAAGTGGATCACATAATGGATTTGGCAGATGTTCACACATGTTGAAACCTTTACTACCACTGCTAAGACAGATAGATACTTTTTCCATCAATCCTCAAATAATATTTTAACAACATCTTGCAATTTTTCTCCCATTTTCCTTCTCTTACCCCAACCCTAGAAACTCAGTGATCTGTCCAGGCCACTTAGGAGTACCTTGGCAGGTAGTCTTTTCAATATTTGGTTTTTGTTCAATGTGGAACATGAGGCAATATGATGCAGAAAAGGTAATTGCTTATCAGTTGGATGGAAGGATGACAGGACCTTAGTGTGAATTACATACCCCTTTTCTAAATAAGAACTATCAAGAAGGCTACTTCAACAGCGCCTCCGGGCTCATCGCAATCTTTGCTCTCTGAGTATACTCCCAAGCTAGTGACAGATGTGAATGCTGTCACAGCAAACATCCTTTCAAATTACAGAATTATATATGGGCATCTCAGGTTAAGTTTCTTTTTACTTGCTATATAGTTTACAAATATTCTCAATGACTGGGTTAGTGTAATTTTATATTTAGATATAATTGATAACTATTACCTTGGTCTCCTTTCCAACAACATGATGAGAGTGGCTAATATGTGCCAAATACTCACCAGAAATACACATGCTCAGTAAGTGTTCACTGTTAGTGATGAAGCTGGAGTCAGAGTTCACGATTAGTTGCATTGATTAATGACTACCAATAAACATAGTGAGGTTCGAGAAGTGGTAACATTTTACAGTAATTCCCATCAAGAACCCAATAATCACTGTTTTCAGAAATGACAATTCTAATCAGGGCCAAAGCTGAGTCGTTGGCTAATGAGTGACAATCTTTTAAATTCTAAACAGTAAAAAGTAATTTTCTATGCATATGACTGTATTGTTCTTTGCTGCTATTTCTTTCTGGTGATATTTTTTTAACAAAGTCTTAGTTTTATATCTATTGCTTTAATAAAATACTGGGACCAAGAGCAACTTGTGGATGAAAAGGTTTCTTTGGTTTACAGATTATCACTGAGGGAATCTAGGGTAGGAACCAAAGATAGGAACCTGGAGGCAGGAACTGGAGTGCAGGGCATGGAGGAGCACTGCTTCCTAGCTTGCTCCCCAGGGCTTGCTCAGTTTGCTCTCTTTGCACAATGGTGGCACTGCTCACAATGGGCTAGATCCTGCTACATCCACCATTCATTAATCAAGACAGTGTTTCACAGACTTGCTTACAGGCCAGTCTGGTGACCAAATTCAGATAAGCTTCTATAGATCATTCTGTCTTCTGTCAAATGATAAAAACAACAATAACAAAAACCTAACCAGCACAAATGTCTGCATAAATATAAATACTATAAATATTTTAGATAGTTTATTAACTATTATCTATGAACATGTTATATGCATATATTTTATAATTTAAATCTCAATATTTAAACATGTTTTTTAAACAATTACTTCATACATGATATATTATTTTGACTTTGTTTAAAGTTTGACATATGGACATCATACATAATGATGAAAACTAATTATATGTAATAGTTTATTTTTCATGGCTATCAAAATGCTACTACATGGTTGTTATTTATATAAGTATCCATGTGTTCTTATATTTGGATTAGCATACATTTTTTTGCTATTTATAACAATGTTCCCATATATTTTACTGTATGTGCGTACTTAAATGCCTTTTGGTTGGATAATATAATGTACCACTTCTAAAGACATTTTAGCTTTAAAGAATGTACTTCAATAAGGATTTTAATGTCTACCTGCCTTCCACTAAAACTGTGTTTTTTTTTTTTTTTTTTTTTTTTTTTTTTTTTTTTTTTTTTTTTTTTTTTTTTTTTTTTTTTTTTTTTTGGTTTTTCGAGACAGGGTTTCTCTCTGTAGCCTCGGCTGTCCTGGTACTCACTCTGTAGACCAGGCTGGCCTCGAACTCGGAAATCCGCCTGCCTCCGCCTCCCAAGTGCTAGGATTAAAGGCGTGCGCCACCACCGCCCGGCAAAACTGTGTTTTTTATTGTCTCTGTTTTAATAGATGTGTGATAAATTAGAAGTTTCCTAACCTTTGGACCTGGAAACTCAGTTGGTTAAGTTTGGAAACATGAAAAACAGAAAAGTGTTTCCTGTTTGAAAGAACTGTAAAGGAAATAGCTCAAGATTTGACTTGGAACCCGGGTGAAAAGTTATATTTTCTGTAATTTCTGTAGACATATAACTTTCAAGGTCACTGCAGCTATGAGAATATGTTCTAGATAAAATTTTCATCTAGTTAGTGGATTAAAGCTACAACAAATGAACATAAGATAGCCTGTTATGGATATATTCAAAACTCACCAAAAAGCCTACTGAAGTGTTACTTAATGGTGATCTATTGAAAGATATTAAGCATCAGACAGAGAATTAATTAAAAATATCTCAATATTTTAAATTTAAGCTTTGTTCTATTGATCCTAGCCATGCAGCAAGGCAACAAGATGAAACAAAAGCCTAAAAGAGCTATAAAGGAATAAGGAAGCTCATTATTGATAGCAGGATTGCACAGATGAAAGATCAGAGTCAAGTTCATAAAGTATTATTAATAAGTGAGTTTTATTAAGGTAAACAAAACTCTGTAATATACATTTCACCTACAGACATTTAGAAAATAAACTTTAGAAATACTTTATGAGGAGAGTGAAATGCCTCTGGTAGGTAAAGGTACTTGCCAGTAAGCCTGATGATCTGAGTTTGATCCCCAACACCCAAATGGTAGAAGGAATGTACCTATTCTAAAAAGGTGTTCTTTGACCTCCACACATATGCTATGACATAAAGGTATACTTATACACACAAACACACACACAGAGAGAGAGAGAGAGAGAGAGAGAGAGAGGAGAAAGAGAGAAAGAGAAAGAGAGAGAGAGAAAGAGAGAGAGATATTACAAAGCTAAATATAATAAAACAATTAAAATATAATTTATGTCACCATGATAAAACATCAACCCTTTAGGAACATAAACAAATAGATGTGTGTATGATTTTAGTGTTAATGACTAGAAAATATAACACTGGTTTAAGGATAACATAGTAATTAAATTGTATATTATATACATTGAAAACGATATGAAAACAATTTTTGAATATGAATTAGAGACCTGCCAACTAAAAACAAATTCATATGTAAGATGCAAACGGAGACTTGCTTTTTCTTGACACAGGGTTTGACTGTGTAACCATGGCTATACTAGAACTCACTCTGTAGACACAGGATGGCCTCAAACTCAGAGATCCACTTGCCTCTGCTTCCTGAGTCCTTGGATTAAAGGTATGTGCCACCACCATCCAGCTAATGGGGGGGGTATTTTAAACAGGGATCTTCTTAAATTAAAGAGAAGACCGTTAAAATAGGGAGAGAGGCACTACTGAAATATGGAGCTCCCTGACCTTAGAAGCTGCCAGTATCCTAAAGTTAGGATTTTTTCTTCTTTTTTTACAATGAAAAGTAAACTAAGTTATAGAGGATCAGGTTTGGGGGAAGAATCAAATAAAGTGGAAAAGTTGCTGTGTGAGAACACTGAGGAAAGAATATCTTTCTTTGTAGTCAGCTGATGTTTGGAAGAGAGTCTTTGTCTCACATCAAATGTTGCCTTCATTTTGGAGGCAAGTCAGAGTTTACAAGTGTGGTGAAAGAGAAAAACCTAAGAATTTGAAGTCCAGGGTGCTTTCCCAGTTTGGTTGACCAGGTTGATTAATGAGGTTAATTAGGTATCATAATCATAATATTTTTCTAAAGAGAATACTTCTAAAGGTTAAGGATGTGGAGGATGTTTGTCTGCGTCTCTCCTACGTAGTTGCCTGAGCATCTTCTCTAATGGGGAGAGGCAGTTCTCTTTATGGTTGTTTCCTCAAACACAAATGGATGAAAGGCACTTCTTTTTGCTGATTTTCATGAATACAGGGCTCAGCTTAACATTAGCTCAATCAAAATGCCAGGAGATTGCTTTTTGGAAATTAACACACAGATTCAACATGTTAAATGGATATTCCGTGACCCAAGACTAGCCAAAGTAATTGTGGTGAACAAACTGAATTCTAGATTACTTACCATGATAAGGTAAGAGGTTATATTGCTGAGCCACAGCAGTTAAGACTTGGCACTTTAGTAGACACAATCTGTACAGAGACCAGGTAGAGGATTTAGAACAGTCAGGTGTGGTCAGCTAGTTTGACTGCAGGGATTGATCATGAATGGAGCTACTTCTGTATTTT
Organism: Mastomys coucha; assembly: GCF_008632895.1. NCBI lineage: Eukaryota > Metazoa > Chordata > Mammalia > Rodentia > Muridae > Mastomys > Mastomys coucha. The sequence goes on along the minus strand of NW_022196911.1, from coordinate 42,613,113 downwards.
CTCCTGTTATGGTTTTGCAATAGGACTTTGTAGTTTCTACCACCCAAAGATAATAGTCTCTTGATTCTGAGTTTTGCCTTGTGGCTTGCCTTGTGTAGTGAGATGGTTGGAAATAAAAGGTATGGCAAGGCTTGCAAAGTGCAGAAACTACTTTTCCCTCAGGCATTGAAATGGAGAGCCAATCTTTTTTCCTTCCTTCCTTCCTTCCTTCCTTCCTTCCTTCCTTCCTTCCTTCCTTCCTTCCTTCCTTCCTTCCTTTGTTCCTTCTGCCATGCCCCTGCCCTTGTTCTGCCCCTTTCCTTCTTCCACACCTTCCAGGCCTTTAACACTACAGTGTTTCTGCAGTATTTTTATTGAATGCAAAGTTGTTATTGATTCTCTTATTTTGTCTTGTCCCCAATTCATAAACTTTCCTAAATCTAGAATAGTTTTCTAATTTGGCAGCAAGTGATCAAATTCAAGTTAAAAAGTAAGGTGCTTCTGGTTCCTCTGATAATTTCTTTACCATCTTGACTATGTCTCTTTATGTGCCACAGCCAACAATACATTCTTTATGTTTGCAAGTGGAAGACATGGACCACACTAACACCATCACACAGGTGAAGTAGTGACAGCCACCAACCAAGGAGTAATTGAGTTAAGTCAACCATACCTTTTAAGCAGGACTTTTGTTGGTTTAATGTGGCTAGAGTATTTATAAAGGATGGTAAGTCATTTTGTCTCAGTGGAGGTTGGAATGTCCAAGAACTTAGGGTTTTCATGCTGGACTTTTTATATGGTCCTTGTTATCCTTACAGCAGAAGAGAAAGTGACCATGTCCAGAAGACAGAAAAGGCCTAAGAGGGACTTTTCCTTGTAATAACTCATTCTGAAGTTACTAGCTCTCTTAAAAACTCTCTTAAAAACAAGAAATCATTCACTTAAAGAGCTACTAACCCATTTATTAGATCTCCCCAGATGTAACCCAAACGTCTCCGATTAAGTCAGCTCAAGGACTACAGGTACCATGGAGGAGTTTTTCCTCATAACATGACTTCTATAGGCACATAATGAACATATATGGCACTTAATTCAGAGCATTTCTTAAATGCTACAGTGCAGCTTGACATCATCTAAGACTATAATGGTTACTGAAGAGTGTTTGTTTAGAAGGGCTAAACTTAAAACTGTATGCTCAAAATTATGTCTCAGATAACAGTGTTCAATATTCCTATGCCCTTCATACCCCAGACACAGAATGGCTATTCTGTATGCATGTTCTTTTTATCTTTTATCTTTATTTTTAATAAGTATTTGAATTATATTAGTTCAAAAGTAATTGAAACAGAAGTGGCTGAGTTCAAAATGTTCCTGCAGCATTGATGGTCAGAGAGTAAAAGAATTTCTTATATTGTACCTCTTGCTTCTTCTTTTAATTTTCTAAGTCCTTTCTTCAGCCATATATTTTAATTTTTTAACATCTGTGTATTGATAATTATTTTTTTTGTCCTTCATAAAAAATGAAGGCCTGTGGCTGTCTGATATGTACAAGTTAACTTGGGTTTCAAGATAATTTGGCACCTAAATTTTCCCCAAGGAAATCTCATAGGGAACAGTGTGATTGTGATTATGATTGCGATTCATTTTTGACAAATATGTCAAAGCCCTTTTCTGGCAGGACCTTCACAAATGTCACTTCTACTGTGAGTCTTTTAAGAGCCCAGTGGTCTGTTTTAGTTTATGAACCAAAATGATGAAGCCACATCTTCTGTGTGCTTTCTTTACTATGTTCATAAATGCTGTTTCAGAAACCATGTGGACCTCAGATGCTCTTCGTCTGTTCCAGACATCTGTGGTTGAAAGGTTAAGTTTTAGACCTCTTCTGCATTCTTCTAGTCAGTCATCCTCATGATGACTAGTGCTATTTGAGGACAGCACTGGCAAAAACAAAACAAGACAAAAAAATACAACAAAAAACCATTTCTAATTCTGTGTTAATACCTCTATTAAGCAGAGACTGAAGGAAGGACAAGCCAGCCTGATATAGCTATCTCCTGAGAGACTCTGACAGTACCTGACTAATACAGATGTAGACACTCACAGCCATCCATTGAACTGAGTACAGGGTCCCCAATGAAGGAGTTAGAGAAAGGACCAAAGGAGCTGAAGGGTTTGCAGCCCCTTAGGATGAACAACAATATGAATTTATACATACTTTTAACTCACCTCCCTTGATGAGGAGTTAGTCATCATCATGAGAAATATTTTGGACAAAGCAAAGACATCACACATCCCAGGAGTCGACTTTATGAATTCCATGGTGTACATGGAGGTTGGGAGTTGGGGTGGAAATGGAGCCCTTGCTTTGTGCTTGGGACTCCTGTATTCTGCCACCCTTCAACATACTATGGGCTCATCTCTTATGCCTCAATTCAAGGCTAGTTCCCCCTCATGCTTTTCCAAAATTATTTGGACACCATGGGCTCATTCCACTAGCCTAAGAAAGTTATCACTGGCAGCCTACAGTTCTTTCTAGGTTACTACTTCTTTTTGCAGATAGGTCATTGGTTTGTTCCTGAATGATCAGGGCACATGATACCCTCTCTGTCCATGTATTCTCAACAAACACAATAATAAAAATTTAAGCTAGGACCATGAGTGACATTTTAGAATTCTAGACTTGGACAAAATTTTGTCCTATACCATATAGTAAATATCTCAATGACCTACACTAGAGAGAATGATTTATAGACAAAGTGCAGATAAAGAAAGCAGAAAGAGAACTGAAAATCTAATCTGCCATTTGAAATTACCTTTTGTTATTTTAATGTTTTAAATTAATTCTTTTTTATTAGATATTTTCTTTATTTATATTTCAAATGCTATCCCCTTTGATGGTTTCCCCTCCAAAAAACCCCTAAACCCTCTCCTCCTTTTCAACAATACACCCACTCCCTCTTCCTGGCCCTGGCATTCCCCTACACTGGGGCATAAAGCCTTCACAGAACCAAGGGCCTCTCTTCCCACTGATGACAGAGAAGGCCATCCTCTGCTATATATGAAGCTGGACCCATGAGTCCCTCCATGTATACTCTTTGGTTGTGGCTTAGTACCTGGGAGCTCGGGGTACTGGTTGGTTCATATTGTAGTTCCTCCTATGAGGCTGCAAACCCCTTCAGCTCCTTGGATCCTTTCTCTAGCTCCTCCATTGGGGACCCTTGTCTCAGTCCAATGGTTGACTGAGAGCATCCACCTCTGTATTTGTCAGGCACTTGTAGAGCCTCTCAGGATACAGCTATATCAGGCTTCTGTCAGTAAGCCCTTGTTGGCATTCACAATAGTACTGAATTTTGTGACTGTATATGAGATAAATCCCCAGGTGGGGCAGTTTCTGGATGGTCTTTCCTTCAGTCTCTGCTCCACACTTTGTCTTGATAACTCTTGCCATGAGTATTTTGTTCCCCCTTCTAAGAAAAACTGAAGTATCCGCACATTGGTTTTCCTTCTTCTTGAGTTTCATGTGGTCTGTCAATTGTATCTTCGGTATTCTGAGCTTCTGAGATAATATCCAGCACCAAGTGAGTGTATACCATGTGTGTTCTTTTGTGTTGGGTTACCTCACCCAGGATGATACTTTCTAGTTCCATCCATTTGCCTAATAATTTCATGAATTCATTGTTTTTAATAGAGAGTAGTACTCCATTATGTAAATGTAAATGTACCACATTTTCTGTATCCATTCTTCTGTTGAGGGATACTAGCTTTTTTCCAGCTTCTGGCTATTATAAATAAGGCTGCTATGAACATACTGGAGCATGCGTCCTTATTATATGTTGGAGCATCATCTGGGTATATGACCAGGAGTGGTATTGCTGGGTCCTCAGGTAGTATGTTGTCCAATTTTCTGAGGAACGGCCAAACTGATTTCCAGAGTGGTTGTATCAGCTTGCAATCTCACCAGCACTGAAGGAGAATTCCTCTTTCTCCACATTTTCGCCAGCATCTGCTGTCACCTGAGTTTTTGACTTAGTTATTCTTACTGGTATTAGGTAGAATTCCAGGTTTGTTTTAATTTGCATTTCCCAAGACTGAGGATGTTGGACATTTCTTTAGGTGCTTCTCAGCCATTCATTATTCCTCAGTTGAGAATTCTTTGTTTAGCTCTTTACCCCATTTTTAAATAGGGTTATTTGGTTCTCTGGAGTGTTAACTTCTTGAGTTCTTTGTATATATTGGATATTAGCCCTCTATTGGATGTAGGATTGGTAAAGATCTTTTCCCAATCTGTTGGTTGTCCTTTTGTCCTATGGACAGTGTCCTTTGCCTTACAAAAGCTTTGAAATATTATGAGGTCCCATTTGTCAATTCTGGATCTTAAAACATAAGCTATTGGTATTCTGTTCAGAAAATTCCCACTGTGCCCATGTGCTCTAGGATCTTCTGCACTTTGTTTTCTATTCGTTTCAGTGTATCTGGTTTTATGTAGAGGTCCGTGATGCACTTGGACTTGAACTTTGTACAAGGAGATAAGAATGGATCAATTTGCCTTCTTCTACATGCTAATTACCAGTTGAGCCTGTACCATTTGTTGAAAATGCTGTCTTTTTTCCACTGGATAGTTTTAGCTCCTTTGTCAAAGATCAAGTGACTGACCGTAGATGTGTGGGTTCATTTCTGGGTCTTCAATTCTGTTCCATCGATCTACCTGTCACTGTACCAGTACCATGCAGTTTTTATCACAATTGCTCTGTTGTACAGCTCGAGGTCAGGGATGGAGTTCCATGAGAAGTTCTTTTATTGTTGAGAATAGATTTCATTATCCCATTTTTTTTATTCCAGATGAATTTGCAAATTGTTTTTCCTAACTCTGTGAAGAATTGAGTTGGAATTTTGATGGAGATTGCATTGAATCTGTAGATTGCTTTCAGCAAGACAGCCATTTTTACTCTATTAATCCTGCCAATCCATGTGTGTGGGAGATCTTTCCATCTTCTGAAATCTTTGATTTCTTTCTTAAGAGTCTTGAAGTTCTTGTCATACAGATCTTCACTTGCTTAGTTAGAGTCACAACAAGGTATTTGTATTATTTTTGACTATTGTAACGGGTGTTGCTTCCCTTATTTCTTTCTCAGCCAGTTTATCCTTTGAGTAGATGAAGGCTACTTTGGTGTTTGAGTTAATTTTATATCCAGCTAATTTACTGAAGTTGTTTATCAGGTTTAGGAGTTTTCTGGTGGAATTTTTAGGGTCAAATAACTATACTATCATATCTCAAAGAGTGACATTTTGACTTCTTCCCTTCCAATTTGTATCCCACTAACCTCCTTTTGTTGTGTAATTGTTCTGGCTAGGACTTTGAGTACTATACTGAATAGGTAAGGAGAGAGTAGACAGCCTTGTCTATTCCCTGATTTTAGTGTGATTGTTTCTTTCCATTTAGTTTGATGTTGGCTACTGGTTTGCTGTATAATACTTTTAATATGTTTAGGTATGGGCCTTGAATTCCTGATCTTTATAAAACTTTTATCATGAAGGAATGTTGGATTTTGTCAAATGATTTCTCAGCATCTAATGAAATGATCATATTTTTCCCTTTGAGTTTGTTGATATAGAGGATTGCGTTGATAGATTTCTATATATTGAACCATCCCTGCATCCCTGGGATGAAGCCTACTTGATCATGATGGATGATCACTTTAATGTGTTCTTGGATTCGGTTTGTGAGAATTTTATTGAATACTTTTGCATTGATATTCATAAGGGAAATTGATTTGAAGTCTTCTTTGTTTGTTGTGTCTTGTGTAGTTTAGGTGTTAGAGTAATTGTGGCTTTATAGAACGAATTGGGCAGAGTACCTTCTGTTTCTATTTTGTGGAATAGTTTGAGGAGTATTGGTATTAGGTCTTCTCTGAAGCTCTTATAGAACTCTGCACTAAACCCATGTGGTCCTGGGCTTTTTTTGGTTGAGAGACTATTAATGACTGTTTCTATTTCTTTAGGGAGTATGGGGTTGTTTAGATCATTTATCTGATCCTGATTTAACTTTGGTACCTGGTATCTGTCTAGAAAATTGTCTATTTCATCCAGGTTTTCCAATATTGTTGAGTATAGGCTTTTGTAGTAGAATCTCATAATTTTTTGGATTTCCTCATGTGTCTGTTATTATGTTTCCCTTTTCATTTCTGATCTTGCTAATTTGGATACTATCTCAGTGCCCTCTAGTTAGTCTGGCTAAGGGTTTATATATCTTGTTGATTTTCTCAAAGAACCAGCTCCTGGTTTGGTTGATTCTTTGTATAGTTCTTTTTGTTTCTATTTGGTTGATTTCAGTCCTGAGTTTGATTATTTCCTGCCATCTACTCCCCTTGGGTGTATTTACTTCTTTTTGTTCTAGAGCTTTCAGATGTGCTATCAAGCTGCTAGTGTATTCTCTCTCCAGTTTCTTTTTGGAGGCACTTAAAGCTATTAGTTTTTCTCTTAGGACTACTTTCATTGTGTCCCATAAGTTTGGGTACATTGTGGCTTCATTTTCATTAAACTCTAGAAATTCTTTAATTTCTTTCTTTATTTCTTCCTTGACCAAGTTATTAAGTAGAGTGTTGTTAAGCTTCCACATGTATGTGGACTTTCTATTGTTTATGTTATTAAGAGCAGCCTTAGTCCATGGTGATCTGATAGGATGCAATTAATTATTTCAATCTTCTTGTATTTGCTGAGGCCTGATTTGTGACCAATTATATGGTCAATTTTGGAGAAGGTACCATGAGGTACTGAGAAGAAGGTGTATTCTTTTGTTTAGGATAAAATGTTCTATAGATATTAAATTCACTTGGTTTAAAACTTCTGTTACTTTCACTGTGTCTTTGTTTAGTTTCTGTTTCTATGATGTGTCCATTCCTGAGAGTAGGGTGTTGAAGTCTCCCACTATTATTGTGTAAGGTGCAATGTATGCTTTGAGCTTTAGTAAAGTTTCTTTTATAGATGTGGGTGCCCTTGCATTAGGAGCATAGTGTTCTGAATTAAGAGTTCTTCTTGGTAGATTTTTCCTTTGATGAATATGAAGTGTCCTTCCTTATCTATTTTGATAATTTTAGGTTGAAAGTTGATTTTATTTGATATTAGAATGGCTACTCCACCTTGTTTCTTGGGACCATTTGCTTGGAGAATTGTATTCCAGCCTTTTACTCTGAGGTAGTGTCTGTCTTTGACACTGAGGTGCATTTCCTGTACACGGCAAAATTTTGGGTCCTGTTTCCTTATTCAGTCTGCTAGTCTATGTCTTTCTATTGGGGAATTGAGTCCAGTGATATTAAGAGATATTAAGGAAAAATAATTGTTGCTTCCTGTTATTTTTGTTATTAGAGATGGAATTATGTTTTTGTGGCTATCTTCTTTTTGGTTTGTTAAAAGATTATTTTCTTGCTTTTTCTAGGGTGTAGTTTCCCTCCCTGTGTTGGTGTTTTTTATTTATTATCCTTTGAGGGGCTGGATTTGTGGAGAGATATTGTATAAATTTGTTTTTGTCATGGAATATCATGGTTTCTCCAACTATGGTAATTGAGAGTTTTGCTGGGTATAGTATCCTGGGCTGACATTTGTGTTCTCTTAGGGTCTATATGAAGTCTGCCCAGGATCTTCTGGCTTTCATAGTCCCAAGAGAAGTCTGGTGTCATTCTAATAGGTCTGTCTTTATATGTTACTTGACCTTTACTGCTTTTAATATTTTCTTTGTTTTGTGTATTTGATGTTTTGATTATTATGTGATAGGAGGAAATTCTTTTGTGGACCATTCTATTTGGTGTTCTGTAGGCTTCTTTTATGTTCATGGACATCTCTCTCTTTAGGTTAGGAGAGGTTTTTTTTTTTCTATAATTTTGTTGAAGATATTTACTGGCCTTTTAAGTTGAGAATTCTTGCTCTCTTCTATAACTATTATCCTTAGGTTTGGTCTTCTGATTGTATCCTGGTTTTTCTGGATGTTTTGGGTTAAGATCTTTTTGCATTTTGCAATTTTTTTTATTGTGTGTCAATGTTTTCTATGGTATCTTCTGCCCCTGAGATTCTCTCTTCTTTTTCATGTATTCTGTTGGTGATGCTTGGCTCCTGATCTTTTCCTAAGTTTTCAATCTCCAGAGTTGTCTCTCTTTGTGATTTTGTTATTGTTTCTACTTCCATTTTTAGATTCTGGATGATTTTGTTCAATTCCTTCACCTCTTTGGTTGTGTTTCCCTGTAATTCTTTAAGGGATTTTTCTGTTTCCTCTTTAAGAGCTTCTACCTGTTTACCTGTGTTTTCCTGCATTTCTTTAAGGGAGTTATTTATGTCCTTCTTAAATTCCTTTATCAGCGTCATGAGACATGATTTTTAAATCCGCGTATTGCTTTTTCAGTGTGTTGGGGTATCCAGGACTTGTTGTGATGGGAGAACTGTGTTCTGATGATGCCAAGTAGCCTTGGTTTCTGTTGGTAAGATTCATTTGCTTTTTCCCAGCTCTGGTGTTAGATGGTCTTGCTGTCTCTGGCTGAAGCTTGTCTCTGCTGTGGGTCTGTAAGCCTTTGTCAGCACTCCTGGGAGGCCAGCTTTCTCCTGGTGGAACTTATATACAGAGGGCTCTGGAACAGCCTAAGCTCTGGGTGCAGATGGCAGACTGGAAGGATTCTGTCCCAGCTGTTCCACTGTTGCTGTACCCCATGTGCTCCTAGCTACCCTGCTCCAGACAGTTATTGGAGAGAAAGTGGCTATCTCAACTCTGAACCTGGGAGTGAAAGCATTCCTGGGAGATCAGCTCTCTCCTGGCAGGACCTGTGCACTGAAACTTATCTTTCTTATAAAGTAGGGTCAGAGACAAAGGATAATTTTTATAGGAAACTAACTAATTGGCTAGCATCAGCAACCATTTTCTCCTCCTCTTCCTCCTCCTCTTCCTCCCACTCCTCCTTTTTCTTATCTTCCTCCTCTTTTTCCTCTTCATTTTGTATTGGTAAAAGCAAAGTGAACTTAATTGACATAGCCATATAACCTGGCCTGTTGGAGATCCTTAGCTGGTTTTCTTCCTGCTGCTTGTCTGTTTGGCTAAGTGCTTATCTTCAGTTTGCTAACTGGAACTCCTGCATGATTTGGTTTCATACTTAATTTGGTTATAGAACACGTTCTAGTACAATGGTTTTTTTACAATCTTTATATAAACCTCTGTATAATTTTATATACATTTATGAGATATTTTCTGGATTTGTGTTGTTCTGCTAGTCCCTAGTCTGAATTACAGGGATGCTCTCCACTATCCCATCTCCAGGCTGCCATTAACTTGTATGTGCACTTCCTCATATCTCTGTTCATGAAACTTCTTCTCTCAATTGGGACTTGCTATCCCATTTGATGGGGAAAAGGGGGGCTATATTAGACAGTGTGATTTTTACTTATCTAAGTTTTCCAAATCAATGTTCTTTGCTTATGAGTAATTTTGATTTTATCTTAGGAGCATGCTCTGTGCTTTGAAAACTCAAAGGCCAAGAATTGATTTCTTATTTTCTTTTGATAGTATTTTCTTCCTCTCCATAAGTAGTAGGTTTCAAGGGCACAGCTAGTGCTTCACTGAGAGATAAGAGTGATGGGCAGAGGCTTATTCACATTCCAAAATATGTAATCATATCTCATTCATTTTACAACGCACCCACACACACCCACACCCACACCCACACACACACACACACACACACACACACACACACACACCTAATAGAGTCCAAGTAAGGCTAAATAAAACTGAAGTAAGGCACCAAAAAAGATCAGGCACTTACCTAAATCAGGGACTTATCTAATAAATTGACTGAGAATGTTGCTTGTGATGAAGATCCTCCTCATCCAGGAATTACCTGATAAATCTGGGACAAGAGACAAAATAATTATTTAAAAAGTGTAATGGGATTTAAAAACAACCAAAATTCTTTATATACATGGAACCATAAAAAGTAAATGAATAAAAATAAAATGGGGGTTGGTTTTGGTTTTTGTTTTTCCAGGTTACTTTATGTGGGCACAGGAGATTAAAGTCAAGGTAACTTTACTATCATGGAGACTAAAACTATGTTATTTGTAGAATTGGGCTGTTTTACTCCTTCTTTTTGTGATGGTCTGAATGAGAATGGCCCCCAAAAGTATTTCGATACTTAGTCCTAGTTGGCTAACCTGTTGGGATGGGTTTGGAAGTAAGGCTTTGTTGGAGAAGAAAGCATGTCACTGAAGTATGCTTTTGAGGTTTGAAAAGCCTAGACCATTTCTACTATGTTCTACCTGGCACTTACTTCCGATGTGAACTCTCAACTGTCCCTGCAACCAGGTATTTGTCCTGCTATCCTGGCCTCTAAGCCTAGGCAATCTTAAGCACCATTTAATGCTTTGGTCATGGTGTTCTTAACACACCAATAGGAAAATAGCTAAGAGAATAATCCGTCATAATGACATGTTTTATAGGTATCACAAAGCTCAACCATCATGATGGAACAGGGCAGATGCTTCCTCCAAAGGGCAGCACTAGTGGACTGTACTTCTTCAAAGAGTATGAGTGTGCACTTAAGTCAAAGGTTTTTGGTAGAGAATAACTAGAAGAGACCTTCTCAGAGAAAGTAGTAAAACAAAAAGGACACTGGAAAGAGCCTTAGAATTGCATTAAAATAACTTCTCATTTTCTAGAACAGTTGGCAAAGCCTGAGTATCTATGGTCTGTTGAATGAGGCTGTATGGATGTGAGTCTCAACTCTGCCTTACTATGTGGCCTTAGAGGAATTGTTTATCCTCTCTGTGGAAGCTTCTTCATCAGTGAATTATGAAAGGACAGCACTGCTCACAGGGTGCTGTCTAAGGATTCTGTGTATCATGAATTTCAAAGTACTTAGGTGGTGAAGGGGTTAACTGTAGCTATACTTTTTTTTTTTTTTTTTAAGGACAGAGAAGTTAAGCCACTGAATGATTGTGAAGGGTCTCAAAATGAGATGAGGAAGGAGATTGCCATAGATAGCTTAATGAAAAATTCATCTTGGCAGTACTGCTTAATGTAAAGCAATGATTCTCCCCCAACGTTATGTATCGTAATGACAGAGTACCCCTGAGCGGTGCAGTTCCTCGGCCACCATCTCCTCCAGTGACTGAAATTCAGAAGATACAGATGTGCTGCGACATCTGTTTTTAACAAGGGTGGTTTTAAAAGCTGGATTCAGGAGAAAAGTGTGATGTGTCTGGAATGGAAGTGTTAAAGACACTCTCAGGTCCTTAGGGTCACACTAGTGCAGGGTTAGCCCTGATAGTGAAGGGTTAGCCCTGATGGTGAAGGGTTAGCCCTGATGGTGAAGGGTTAGCCCTGATGGTGAAGGGTTAGCCCTGATGGTGAAAGGTTAGCCCTGATGGTGAAGGGTTAACCCTGATGGTGAAGGGTTAGCCCTGATGGTGCAGGGTTAGCCCTGATGGTGCAGGGTTAGCCCTGATGGTGAAGGGTTAGCCCTGATGGTGAAGGGTTAGCCCTGATGGTGAAGGGTTAGCCCTGATAGTGCATCCTAAAATTTAGTACGTTAGATGACTCATTGGTTTCATCTTGGTCTATATGATCTTGAGATTTTTATTCATATAGGAGAAGATATTTGATTTTTAAAACATATCAGTAAATGATCTCATGTATTCAGGCTGGCCTCATTCTTTGTAGATTGAAAAAAAAGACCTTGTGTTTTCTGATCCTTCAATGTTAACCTCCTGAGTGAAAAGATTAAAGGAAGACAACCTCCAGTGTTATGAATTCAACCCAGAACTTTCTGTGAGCTAGGGAAGTCCTCTACCAGCTTTCTTATATAGTTAGCCCCAATGGTACTAATTCATTTGACATATATTCTTGCATATGCTATATGCTAGGCATTACTCACTGTTCTTGCATATAGATATTGACTTTGCCCATGTGGAATTGACATTCTAACAAGAGGTATGAAACATAAATAAACATAATTAAGCAAATTGTACACTATTAAAATGTGACTTGTACTAAATTAAATTATAAGTAGAACAGAATGAAGGTCATACCCCAAGCATGGAGATGCTCTGCTCTAAAGGGGAACTTAGGCTAGGTCTAAGAGAATTAGTCTCATCAAGACCACTTACATGCAGTATTCTATATTACAACAAGATTCTAGACAACTTCCTTCTTCAACACATAAGGAGTTTAGGAATCCTTGGTGGTATCTATCATTGGTTCATGTAGGGAGGATGGAATTATTATTTCTATCTCCATGTTTGAATCCTGTCTTATAAAACAATCCAGAACTCTGAGCTTTTTGCTATCTTTCATGTAGGTGATAATAGCGAATACCTGACAGTGATGTAGCTGTTTTAAATTTTTGTTGTTGTCTCTTTGTCTTGTTTGCTTATTTGTTTTGAGGCAGAACAATGTCTGGTCATTGGCAATAAAAAAGCAGGATGTGATATTCCAGGTGATTTACATATTGAGACCTAGTCAGTATTTTCATGTACAAATGTCATGGACTCTAAGAGCTAGAGGAGAACCACAATGATCATCTAACAAAGTACGCACAAAGTCAGAATTATGAAATAATAAGTACAAAGATCACTTAATTAATAAAAGCCACTCTTTTTAAGAAAACAAAATAATGATAAATTCTCTATTACTGAAAAAAACAACAAGAGCGTACAGCCAAGGGCTTATATCCATCAGACGTACTTGTAGCAATTGGGTATCAGAAGATAAAGGGATGAAAAGCATGGAAGGAGAAAGATAACTAAGGACAATAAGTGAGGCCACCCAAAGACATGAATCACTGGGCTCTCAAATGTTTGTTAGATTCTGTTTCACATTATTGCTAGCAGACAACCAGAAGAGAGTCTCACTGAATCCATGCTTATTAAAGCTACTTAATAGAGAGATTGCTGTGGAAACATTAAGCCCGTGAATTCCAACACTTCCTTAAACACTCATTAATTCTGACTGGGAGCACAAGGGTGACAGTTTATGGGGCTTTCAGTTCCTCAGTGGATACCCCATGGCTAACAGTTGTGTTGACAAACATAGACTAAGACCCACAAGTCAAGCTCAAGTTGGTTTCCCTTCTGGTTCTTATCAGAATCCTGCCTTTGAACTTCTGATTTCAGTTACCTGGAGTGGAAGAGATTTTATAGCATCCTGTGGCTGGCTTTTTCACTTAGCCAATCCAGATCACCTGTGAATCAGTGGCCTTTGGTTCTACAGTGTATATTTGTTCTGTTAATAGTGACAGCCTAGGAATCTGTACTCAAGTCCAGTTGGAAAAAAAAATGTCATGGCATAAGTCATCTAAAAAGGTAATTTGCATATAGTAAGCCTTATATAGATATTTGTTAAATAAATCAAGAGTTGATGAAAAAATCAGGCTGGAAAAAATAGCTAAAAAGATACTAAAAAATGAACCCTTTTTTTAAATTGAAGGACAAATGTTTTATTTTTTAAATTAATTTATTTTTTACACTCCATATTTTATCCCCCCCCATCCACCCTCTGACTGTTCCATATCCCATTCCTCTTCCTTACCCCTCTGTCTCTACATGGATGTCCCCATCCTCCATCCCACCTGACCTCTAAACTCCCTGGGGCCTCCAGTCTCTTGAGGATTAGGTGCACAGATCCAGAAGTCCTCTACTGTTTGTATGTTGGGGGCCACATATCAGCTTGTGTATTGAGTCTCTCACCTCCCAGGTCTCTGGTGTATTCTGGAGGGACCACACTTCCTATTTCCTGAGGTTGCCTGTTTCTATTCTTTCCTCTGGCCCTCCAGGCTTCAGTTCTTTTCCCTTACCTAATACCACATCAGTTTCCCCTCTTCCCCACTGCCCCCCCAGTCCACTTTTCCTCCCAGGTCCCTCCCTCTGTCCCCACTTGTGATTGCTTTCTTCTCTCTCCCAAGTGGGACTGAGGCATCCTCACTTGGGCACTTCAGCTTGTTGACCTTTTTGAGTTTTGTGGACTGTATCTTGGGTATTCTATACTATTTTTGGGGGGGGCTCATATCCACTTATTAGTGAGTACATACCATGCATGTCCTTTTGGGTTTGTGTTACCTCACTCAGGATGATATTTTCTAGTTCCATCCATTTCCCTGCAAAACTCAGGATATCCTTGTTCTTAATAGTTGAATAGTATTGCATTGTGTAAATGAATCACATTTTCTATATCCATTTTCCTGTCATGGGACATCTAGGATACTTCTTGCTTCTGGCTTAAAAAAAAAAAAAATCGGCTACTGGTAACTTAAGTGAAGAATAAAGGGACATTCTAAGTTTTACCCCATGAAGTTGATTGATATCTACTTTGAATAAATAAAAACATCCTCCAAGTACATAATCTCATTGGTAATGCCTATTATGCATGCAAAATGATTCTAGATGTTTGGCATAACCTTGCATTAGGGAATACAAATGGAAAAAAAAACTGCTTCTGTGGAGTCTGTGTTTGAACAGGACCAGAAAGAAAAAAAAAAAGCATTATCAAGCACAAAGGATATTATGTGAAATGGTGATATGTCCTGTGGGAACAAAGAGAGAGCAGAATAGAGGTTATATGTCACACTTTTGGGTACTCTGATGTAGAGGAGGACTTGGACGACCTATACAGATTTTACCACTCCCGAAAGAGTTTGTCTCCATGGGGAGGTGTTACCTTCTATTCTTTTCCTTTAATACTTAAAATCTGATAGAGTAGTCTCTGGGAAAAAAAATGTTTTTCCCTAAATAACATCACCTTGACTATGTACAATTTTTATACTTTTCATGTAAATGACATGGAAAGTGGAAATCACAATAATTGTCTGAATTAGATGGGTCACATCAGAGGATGAATTATTTTTTATGTAATTGACAGTGTTTTGACTTTGGACACTATGTGAAGTATAAAAGGCAGTAGCAGTGTACCACCCGTTACCTCCTCTAATAACTACAGTTACGTTATAGAAGAACTCAGGAAAGGGAAGCAAGATATTAAACCGAGATTCCTATTCTGGGGTTCTGAAGTTCTTGAGTAGAGTTTCTAGATTTTCATGAGTTAGAACACTGGTGAGTAAATACCAAAGACAGGTTGAAAAATAAGAAGCTCATAAGAGGCACCTGAAGTGGCAAGAGTATCAACGTACTTACTCATTCGTAATTATACCTTACAAGGTATAATTACCTCATCATTCCCAAAACGAACTTGTGTGAGCTGTGTTGAGTCTAAAGTCCAAGGTTCCTAAGAAATTAATGGAAAAAAATGTCTCCCAATTTATTCTACATATCTAGGCCTCACCTGTCCTTATTTTGCAGTCATCTCTATCCCAGCTCCACCCCATCACCTATTGAGGGGAAAAAAAGAGAGTGCTTCATGGCCCTTTAGTTCCCATCTTTATTTGTTTTACAGCTATAAGCTGCAAAGCTTAAGACAGACAAGGAAGCTGTCCATCATAATTACAGCTCAGTGTTCTGGGGCCCAGTGGTGACCAGCCAATCACTTTTTGTAGCTGAGCTGCAGGAGAGCCAGGCTGGCCATCAGCAGCCCACAGAGAGATTTGTAAATGCCTTATTTAGTTCCATCTGCCTCTCCTTTCTAACACTGGAGAAAGGGAAAGAGCATTTAGAAGACAGAAGCTTTACTAGTAACAAACCTCTAAGAAGAATTATGAATGTCTGGGGGAAACGTCAGGTCATATGAGGTATAGAGATTTCGGGATCTAAAGAAAAAGGACAATTATCTTTTCTCTCTAAGAAGATTACTGTTTTGTAGACTAGGTAAAATTAGATACTTGAGGTCTACATTTGATCGTATTGGGATAGTCTCTTAAAGGGGGTAATTTTGACCTGCTTAGGGTAACCTGATAAGAGATACATTTGAATACTTGGCAGTTGTCATAGTGATTTATCAGTGAAATTACACAAACACTCTAAAATAATCGAAAATTCTGATAATGAGCACATACACAAAGGGCATTCTATTGGTTCTTTTTTAAGAGTTGGCAAACTACTTGGATGGGCCTGGTAGGACATACTTTAGACTTTGTGGGTTCTATTTTCTCTACTGTAAAGTTAATAGTGGACTAAATTATTAACAAACAAGTCTTTCTATGTTTCAAAGAGAAGTGATTTGTGAATCCTGGGATTCTAGCTTTCTAAAGTTTCCACATACCATGAAATTTATTGGTTGATTTTTGTTTTTACCAGTTAAGAGTAAACACATCATTCTTTCCCCCCACCCCAGAGATTAGTTTTTTGTTTTTTTTTTTTTTTTT
>NW_022196911.1:42572336-42596830 GCF_008632895.1 Mastomys coucha | reverse complement strand
TTTTTGAGGCATACATTTAATGCTGAGGGAACTCTTTTAGTAAAAACTGTATTAGAGAGTTGATGAAAACTATAGAAATGCAATGTAGAGTAAAACAAAAGATTAATAGAATTATTTCAGAAAAAGAAAACAGGCAAAATCATCTTGGACATTAGGAATCATAGAGACATATGAACAAATTATAAAATCAGTAACAGTTACTATAAACTGGACAGTAAATAACAGTAAGAGTGAGCCTGCCTGAGTAGAAACCTATATACACAGAAGTGATCAGGAAGCATACCATATCCTCAATGATTCTGTATTTCAGGCCATATAAATAGAACCAAATAACCCTATTAAAAAATGGGGTACAGAGCTAAACAAAAAATTCTCAATTGAGGAACACCAAATGGCTGAGAAGCACCTACAGAAATGTTTGACATCCTTAGTCATCAGGGAAATGCAAATCAAAACAACCCTGAGATTTCACCTCACACCAGTCAGAATGGCTAGGATAAAAAACTCAGGTGACAGCAGATGCTGGAGAGGTTGTGGAGAAAGATGAACATTACTTCATTGCTGGTGGGATTGCAAACTGATACAACCATTCTGGAAATCAGTTTGGCGGTTCCTCCGGAAATTGGACATAGTACTACTGGAGGACCCGGCTATACCACTCCTGGGCATATACCCAAAAAATACTGCAACATGTAACAAGGACACATGCTCCACCATGTTCATAGCAGCCTTATTTATAATAGCTAGAACCTGGAAACAACCCAGAGATTAGTTGTTGACTAGTATCATCAAATTGCACAATTTACTGTTTTTCTCTTATAATCAAAGACTGTTATTTCAAGAATGATTATGGAAGAGTCACTGGATTTTGACCTTCATGTTTCTTTTTGTGACCATGTGCGGGCACATGGGTGTCTTTGGAGACTAAATCTGATGTCAAGTATTTTTTGTGATTATTGTTCATCTGATATATTGAGACAGCCTTTCACTGAACCTGAGCTTTACCAATTATAGCATGCAGCCCTGTATACATACTTGTGTTTACATATATCATACCCACACTGAATTGCAATTCTATAAAAGAAATAATATTACAAGGCAAAGTGGCTGAAGACATTGACATTCATCTATGATAAGGGTCCTACATAACATACAGACAACTCTTCTTGAGTATACAGCTTTTCATTTTCAGTAATGCAGAATTTTTGGTTTTATTATCCACCTGTGTTAATTGTGTGAATGTGCATGCATGACACATGTAAGAAGGTCAGAATTTAAAGCCATCAGTTCTCGCTCTCCATCATGTGCCTTAGGGCTCAAACTTGGATGTTCAGGCTGTGTGGCATATGCCTTTGCCATCTTGCTGTCCCAAAATTTCACTTGTTTAAAACATTTAGTGTTCTCTGTAAAAAAGATGCAATGTATAGGTGAAATATTGCTGTTTTTCTTGTTGGGAAATTAGCAGCCTTGTCATAAGTTAGTTCATACTCTGAGGGGGAATAACAGTGAAATGTATCACATTGTATCATAATACTTCAGGATGTTAGAAACAGAAACTACAGAAGTAACAGGAGACCACAAATAATAAGGACTTTGATTTATCAGTCTAAGTCCTCACAATGATTAACATTCTAATATAGTTTAAACAGGTCATCTGTAGAACAATGGATTAATGGCACGATATTGTACTGTAGTAATACACGACACTTAAGAAATTAAGCTCCTTTAAGTACCTGGTTCTTCCTTTGCCTCAGATCTTTGAAAAATGGTTGAACCATTTATCCTGAACATACAGAAAACCACGAAATGGGAAAATCACCCCTCTCATAAGATTGCTGTGAGAGGAAAGTCTCATTAGCATATGTTATATAGAAAGACCAGGTAGTTAGTGCTCAAAAATTAGTCTTATATGTTACTGATGATAGGGGAGAAATGAATTTACTTATCAAATTAAGAAGGTAAGAAGACATAATGGAAATAAGTATAACAATGCCTATACTTTTTAGATGTTAATGTCCTTTAGAGAATATTTTTATTCTAACAAATGTTTTTCTGCTTTGGATTCCAAATAGCGTTGCCACCTTTTTAAACAGTTAATTAATATTTCATTTTGATCTGGCAACTTCATTGAAACCCCATACTCGCCTCTTTCACACAACTATTACTACATTCAAAAAGAGAAAGCTATTCATTAGTCTTATGGTGTAGGTCCATATGTTCCCCATTAATCATTGTTTAGCCAGGGAAACAGAAGTTTGTGTTTTCTTCCTGATATTATTAGAAGAATTAGTGTAAATGAGAAATTTTATTCTGAAAAGCCCTGCAAATATACCAGAAGCTTTTACATCTAAATATCAGACGATATTGTTTAGCATGCTAGTAATCTGAGTTATCTCTTCTCTGTAATGGGAGAAAAACTGTCACTTTTCTAGAGTTGGAAATGCCAGAAATGCTTTGAATATTGTCGTTAATATATCCTTTCTCTCACCAAGTAGAGCTAACCTTATTGAACATATTAGTATACATGCTAGGGTTTTTCTGCCTATTAATACATATATATTATTTTATGGATAAGTTGTCATCCAACTCAAGAATCACTCATCTTGTCTTGTGGCACTGTAGCTGAATCCAGGGAGACATATCCTCATTTGTGATTGGTTCCTGGCTATTTCCTTCCTACCTTGGAATCAGATAACTGGAAAATGCTAGGCTGAGAAAAAGCCTTGGGTCTTTTCTTGCTTGCCTCCACCCTAGCTCTCAGCACGTGTTCTACCACCAGGACAATGGCTGATTTCTCCCTTTCTTGGTGTCATCTTCAGCCATCTTCTTGCATTCACTCAGTGAAACCTATGATACCTTCCTCTCCTTCAAGGGTAGATTTCTGCTTGACTGGGCATCTTCTAGCTTTTAAAAGTGATAGCTCTTGCCAGTCTCTCTAGGCTGGTGTCCTGATCTGACATTGGGCACAAGCTCTACAGCCAGTCCCACAACACCCAGAGGAAGCTCCACTCCCAGGTGCTTGGACAAGCTCAGGATCAGAGGTGAGGAGGACCCAACATCTGTCCCAACACCAGGAGTAACTGGGACCAGCAGGACCAGTAACACAGGAACTATGCCAGCAGAGTGGCTCGAGTTGCTTCCAGTCTCTCCAGGCTGGTGTCCTGAGCAGACCTTGGGCACAGGCTCCATAGCCAATCCCACAATACCCAGAGGAAGCTGCTGCACTCCCAGGTGCTCTAACAAGCCCAGGGTCACAGGATCCCAGAATCACAGGATCACAGAGACAGCTTGACTCTGAGGAGTTCTGACACAACCAGTATCACAGGAAGGACAGGCTCCAGTCAGATTTAGCAAGGGCAGATAGCACTAGAGATACCAGATGGTGGGGGGCAAACATAAGAAAATAAATAACACAAACCAAGGTTACATGGCATCATCAGAACCCAATTATCCCACCATAGCAAGTCCTGGATCCACCATCACACCAAAAATGCAAGATTTAGATATAAAATCACTTCTCATGATGATGATACAGGACATTAAGAAAGACCTAAATAGTACCCTCAAAGAAATACAGGAGAACAAGGGTAAACAGCTAGAACCTCTTAAAGAGGAAACACAAAAATCCCTTAAAGAACTACAGGAAAACACAATCAAACAGGTGAGCAAAACCATCCAGAATCTAAAAATGGAAACAATAAAGAAATCAGAAAGTGAGACAACTCTGGAGATAGAAAACCTAGGTAAGAAATCAGGAATTATAGATGCAAGCATCACCAACAGAATACAAGAGATAGAAGAGAGAATCTCAGGGGCAGAAGACACCAAAGAAAACATTAACACAACAGTCAAAGAAAACGCAAAAAGCAAAAAGCTCCTAACCCAAAACATCCAGGAAATCCAGGACGCAATGAGATGACCAAACCTAAGGATAATAGGTATAGGAGAGAGTGAAGACTCCCAATGTAATGGGCCAGTAAATATCTTCAACAAAATTATAGAAGAAATCTTCCCTAACCTAAAGAAAGAGATGCCCATGAACATACAAGAAGCCTACAGGACACCAAATAGACTGGACCAGAAAAGAAATTCCCCCCATCACATAATAATAAGAACATCAAATACACTAAACAAAGAAAGAATTTTAAAAGCAGTAAGGGAAAAAAGGCAAGTAATATATAAAGCAGGCCTATGAGAGTTACGCCAGACTTCTCACCAAAGACTATGAAAGCTAGAAGATCCTGGGCAGATGTCATACAGACCCTACAAGAACAAAATGTCCACATCTTGGTCTTCCTTCTACTTGATTTTCTTGTGGTTTGTGGATTGTTCTTCGTATATTCTGAAATTCTGGGCTAATACCCACTTATCAGAGAGTGCATACCATGTGGGTTACCTCACTCAGGATGATATTCTTCAGATCCATTCATTTCCCTAAGAATTTCATAAATTCATTGTTTTTAATAGCTGAGTAGTACTCCATTGTGTAGATGTACCACAATTTCTGTATCCATTCCTCTGTTGAGTGACATCTGTTCTTAAATGAATGTAACCTGTTCTCTGTGGGCTGAGAATAAAGTCACTCATTGAAGTCAAATAGTTTTGACCAAAGCAGGAAGTCTGTATCTAAAAATCGTGCCTACAATTCATTCCTCAGTGCAGTGGAACTATCAACTCTCAGCTTAGCTACGATGGAGGTAAAAATCCTTTGGTGATGTGAGGATCATTGAAGTACAGCCTTATTACAATGAAATTCAATTGTCTAAAATATGTTCTTATTTTGGGCTTGTACCACAGTAAGAGCTAAGATTTTAAACTCTACTAAATACAAAACAAACAAACGAATAAAAAGACTTTATATATTTATGTTCATTTAAGAAAATACTAGTAGTGATGTATTATTTTGAAATATACAATTAATATATTTGTAGTTATTTAAAATTTATATTGAGAAAAATGTATGTATTTTCAGTATTTCTGTAGACAAGTATCTACATAAGACTGTTAAATTGATTGTTGTTTTATATCAAACAACTTTTATAACACTAATTTTTATTGTTGTAACATTTTATAAATTTTAAGGAATATGACAAAAAAAGATATTGTAGATATTGAAGGGGGGTTTCTGGGAGGAGTTGGGGTGCAAAAGGGAAACAAGCATGTGATTTAATTCTATTTACTTAAAATATGTTTTTAAATGTTAACAAATTCAGATAAATCATGTAACTTTTCTCATCATAATGCAATAAAAGTTAAAAAAAAAAGTAGTATTTTCTAATAAAAAAAAGTAATAGCTCTCCACAAGATAGGCCTGGCCTTAGACCCCACTATCTGAGGACTTCTCAATTCTGATAAGTTCAGTTTCCTCCATCTCTTCTCAGCCCCAGGAACTTTACTGTTTGAACCTACTGTCTGCCTTTATGAGTTCTCATAGTACCCGTGGCCTCGTCCATTCTGACCCATTTCTCTACATAACCATTCTCTATTAAATTAATTAAGGAATCCCAACTGCCTTGCCCATGTATAAAGAGTACTTTTTACTTTTATCATCCTAATTTTACTCTAAATAAAAACCTGAGGTCTTTGGCTGGGTTTTCCCTGATTTTCTATAAACTGTATACCTGACATTCTAACCAATGTGCTCTACAAGTCTTGATTAGTTTGTTATAGCCTTTGTTCTATTACTGAATTGTTACCACATTTGAACATGGCAGTTATGAAGATCTGAATCCCAAGCCAGGCTCTTTCATGTGTGCTCTTTTAAGGTAAGAGCTACTGTTTTCATCAAGAACACTAAAACTACAACATTTTGGTTCTGACTTTAAGGTAACATGGACAATATTTTGAATGACAACTGATTTGTGATGTTATATCTCTTATCGCTTTATCCAGTCATCACTATGTCATAAGGTAAAAATAAAAATAAATTATGTGTACTCTATCTGCTGACCGCATTATTAAAGATTATGTCACAAAGGTGGCATAATTAGGCATGTGATATATGTTCTGGTTCTGTGGGAATGAAATGTACTTTAGTACTTTAAACGAAGGATAAAATACTTAAAATCTTCCACATACTTGGAATTTATCAAAGGAGATTTTCTCATTTTTTATTAAAATGGCATCTGGACTGTGCACTGCTTCTGCCTCTGTCTTTGTGCTGAAACTAATTATGAACATCTTTATATGCCATTAATCATTCTCCCCAGAAATGTTTCCTAGTAGCCATTATTTACTGAAACAATTCAGACTGGCAAGTACTTATGATATCTTTAACCATCCAATTTAAAAGCAAAGCCTTTTAACTTTGGTAAATAATTTTTGCATATGTTCTTGGTGATTCCCTTAGGAAATCTTCCCAAAAGCATAATAGAGGCACACACATCTGCAGATTTTAAGGACATTTATTCTGCAGAAATGCGATGCTATTGATACTTCCATTAGCAATAAGAAAGGACGGCCCTTTTCCAAACTTGAGAGTGGAACAACCAAAGGATATAAAGAAATTCATAAACCATACAGAACTTAAATAGTGTTTACTTAACTCAAAAGATTTTGTTAATTTTTAAAACTAATCTGTTGAGGGCCTGAAGAACTGGCTCCATGATTAAGAACATCAACTACACTTACAAAGGCCCCAAATTTGTTTCTTAGAGCCCACATCAGGCAGCTCACAACTACCTATAATTTCAACTCCAGGGAATTGGATATATGCTTCTGGTCTTATTTAGAAAATGCAACCACCCATGTGCACACATGGACACACATGTGCACACACACGCACAGTCACACACAACACACCTCAAAATAAAATGAATGTCTTAAAAAGTAATCGGTCTAATTAGTAGCTGCTGCTTTATGTTAAATCACCATTAATGATTTTAAATTAATAATTTCCTGATTTTTGCCCCTCTTCTAGCTTTTTATATCCAAAGTTTCTAACATGTATTCATTTCTACCTCTGAAGTGTATTTATTCTTTCCCTCATTTTTAGGACACAGTTTAAGTATAGAATAAACAAGAGAAACATAAAAAATTCTCTTTACCAGTAACAACTGGGACACAAGTCAGATAAGTTGCCAGTTTATTGGCTACAGTCAAGCAGAAACTTGACCTTGTGAGATTTATATAGATGATGGTTTTTTTGTTGTTGTTGTTTGATTGTTTAGTTAGTTGAGTTTGTTGTAGTAGTTGTTGTTGTTCTTTGTATTCACACAGAAAATGAAAGTAATGTTTCTTTTCTTTCATTCATTAAGCTGACTCTCAGATACTATAGCACTGTGATGTTTATTAAATCAATTAATTTTCCCAGAAATCTTATGAAATATTTATGATTATATCCCTTACAATATAGAGTAGGTATAAAGTTTGGAGAAGGTAGTGATGTGAATGGCTAGGATTTGGGTGGCCCCTACCTTCAGCTTCCTAACCCTTGTCCCTTTATACTGTCAGCTCCCAGAAAGGATTCTCTGGCCTGTAGTATGCTCTGTGAAACAAACCATCTCCTAGTTGCTTTTACTGGATATTCAATAGAGCAAACAATTCTTGCTAGGATTGTAATAGACAGCTTTAGGAGATCTCTGAAATCATTCTTTTAAATTAAGTATTACAGAGTCATCACATGTGCTTCAAACTTGAGACTCATGGGCTGAGAAAATATCCTAGTGAGAAAATAGCTTGGCTCATAAGCATGAGGACTTAATTTCAACCTCTACAAACCACATGAGAAAAGCCAGATATGGTGGGCATTCTTGCCATCCCAATGCTGGAGAGGCAGAGATAACATCCTGAGTGCTTGATGGCCAGACAGACCAATGAGAGACTTTGTCTATAAAAAAATATATATATAAACGATAGGAAAAAACAATGGATTGTAGCAGAAGAAAGATGCCTGAGGTAGTTATCTGACCACTGCATATGAAGGTGTGCATACACACACACACACACACACACACACACACACACACACACACAAAGTCTTAAGACATAGATATTAGAGGTATTATGCTCAGAATCAGGACATTGCAGGAAATGGTATTTTATTATCTACATGTCATATAGGAAGAGTGGTATATATACAATGATTTCTACTTCCTCAACACACACACACACACACACACACACACACACACACACACTCCTCTCACTTCTTTGGAAACAGCAAGAATGTGAGTTTTCTGTTGCTTTTGGATTTTAGAAGACTTTTCAGTAAGTAGTTTTAGGGCATCTTGCCATTTCAATAGATAGAGATACCCGAATGGATCTAAATTGTTTTCCCGTCACATGGCCCACCCACATTCATGAAGCTCAAGTTGAAATCCTGACACTCTTGGCTTCCTTGCCTTGGCTGATAATTAGCTATTTGACAATTTTTGACTCAGGAACAGAAACAACGCCTGCCTCACAGCTTTTGTAAGAAATCAAATAAATGGGACACTCAAAGCTCTTCACCCAGTGCCCCACATTAACTTTATTCCTTGGAACTAGAAAGTATGAGGCAAGTTGTTGCCCCACTCCAACTCCATGGTCAATGATAGTAGGAGAATTACGAGAGTAAAGGGGGAAGAAACATAAACATGGTGGTTCTGAGACTAAGCCATCTTTGGCCTTCTTACCTTAGACATGTTACGTTACCTTTTAGTGCCTTGATGCCTTATTTTTTAAAAAAAAAAAACCAATGACTGTGAAACTGAGCCTTCCAGATAGATCACTCTCCAAAATAACCATAAGCCTACGAAGGCAGCCATTTCTCTCATTTTTGCTTCATTATTCCCAATGTTGAAATGACTCCATTTCTGAACAGCATTGATTCTCCTCTCCACTCCACCCACACTGAAGACTCACATTCAAAATGGGTTTCAGCAGGCTACAGAAGTATCTCAGTGGTTACAACCACACCATGTGTTCTTGCAGAACTCCTGGGTTTGTTTCTCAGCATCAACATGATAGCTCATAACTGTCTGCAACTCCACAGTTAGAACCCTTTTCTCATTTCCATAAACACTGTGTGCAAATGGAGCACAGACAGAGGTACAGACTAGACACACATACACATAAAATAATTGGAAGATCTACATGTTGTAATTGTATTACAATATCTCAAAGATAAATAAGTAAGACAAATCAATAAATAGCTCTCAATCTTTCTTTGGTTTCAAATTTGTGCTTTGGGTTAAAGTCTAAAATAACTGGATTTTCTCTTAGCTTTGATGTTCTAGGAATCTACTAATTGCCTTATTAATATGGTATGATATAAAAGATATTAAAGAAGATGCAAATAATTGAAGACATCTGTGTTTGTGTACTGAAAACTCTTTATTATTGGATATTTTATTTATTTACATTTCAAATACTGTCCCCTTTCCCAGTCTCCCCTCTGCAAACTCCCATCCCATTTCCCTCCCCATGCTTATATGAGGGTGCTCCCCTACCTACTCTTGTACTCCCTCTTCACTGCCCCAGCATTCTCTTACACTGGGGCATTGAGCCTTCACAGGACCAAGGGCCTCGCCTCCCATTGATGCTAGATAAGGCCATCCTCTGCAACATATGCAGCTGGAGCCATGGGTTCCTCCATGTGTACTCTTTGGTTAGTGGTTTAGTCCCTGGGAATTCTGGGGTATTGGTGGGTTGAGATTCTTCTTCATATGGGGTTGTAAACCTCTTCAACTCCTACAGTCCTTCCCCTAAGACATCCATTGGGGTTCCCATGCTCAGTCCAATGATGGTTGGCTGCAAGCATCTACATCTGAATTGGTTAGGCTCTGGCAGAGCATCTCAGGAGATGGCTATATCAGGCTTCTGTCAGCAAGCACTTCTTGGTATCAGCAATAGTGTCTGGGTTTGGTGGTTACATATAGGATGGCTCCCTGGTGGGGCAGTCTCTGGATGGCCTTTCCTTTAGTCTCTGCTCTACTCTTTGTCTCTGTATTTCCTTTAGACGGGAGCAATTTTGGCTTAAAATTTTGGAGATAGGTGGGTGGCCCTATCCCCCAATCAGGGACTGTACCTAACCTCTAGATATGATCTCTACAGGTTCTCTCTCCTCTCTGTTGGCGACTTCAGCTAATGTCATTCCCATTGGGTCCTGGGAGTTTCTTGCTTTCCTGGCTTCTGGGACTTTCCGATGGCTTATGCTCTAAGATCAACAATTGATAAATGGGGCTTCATAAAATTGAAGATCTTCTGTAAAGCAAAGGACACTGTCAACCAATAGATTTGGAAAAGATCTTTACTAATCCTACATCCGATAGATGGCTAATATCCAATATATACAAAGAACTCAAGAAGCCAGACTCCATAGAGCCAAATAACCCTATTAAAAAATGGGGTCCAAAGCTAAACAAATTCTGAACTGAGGAATCTCGATTGGCCAAGAAGCACCTAAAGAAGTGTACTGGAAATTCTAACAGTGTTAAAACTAACCTAAGGGACAGACTTGATCAATCTCTATCAAAACTTAAATGGCATCCATTTCAGAAAAAGACAATATAACCTGAAATTACATGAAATCTAAAGAGACCTAAAATAAAAATAACCAAAACACACTAAAAAGGAAAACTAAAACATGAAGACCCACTCTTCCTCATGACAAGATGAACTGTGATGTACCAGCAATGAAGACATTGTGTCCATGTCATAATGCTGCTGTGAAAAGCAATGGAGCAGAAGGTAGAGCCTCTGTATAAACCCTTACAAATGTGGCTGCATTATCTTTTACTAAGGTGCTGAGACAACCCAACAAGGAAAAGATGACTTGTCCTTAGAAATCCCAGATCTGTACAAGGAAAATAGTGAAGCTGGGCTCTTATCATGTACCAAATGCAAAGTTTCCTTCAAAGTTAGTTGTAAACCTAAATAAAAGATGACAACAATAAAATTTATATCAGATATCATAGCAGAAAATTGTCAAGATGCTGGATTTAACAACAATATATATATATAATACCAAAAGCAATGATAAAAAAGTAAAAATGGATAAATTGGATTTCATACAACTTAAAAGCTTTTGTGAATCAAAGGAAACAATCATTATACAAATAAAACAACCAATAAAGTGGGAGAAAATACTTAAATGTCATATACATGAGGAAGAATTAGAATCTCAAATGTATAAGGAACATCAATAAAATTGTCACAGGGCAAGATAGTTTTTAAAATGTCTTTAAAAACTTTTAAAACTTTTTAAAAAACCTTTTTTAAAAAGTCTTCATTTGATTGTTCTCCAAATATACAGATAGACAAAAAGCAAAGTGAGCTCATGTTCACATCACTAATTAGAAGAAAGGTACAATCAAAATCATGGAGCCATGTCCTCTCAAATCCACTGTGATAGAGACCAGAGAAACAGCATACATTGATGAGGATATATGGACATTAGAAGCCTTGAGCACTGTAGAGGAGAATCCAAAAACAGTATTGTCTTTCTCTAGGAAACAAACAATTATGTGACCACATTATCAAAAAAAAATCTTTTTTTTTCCTTGTATGTGGAAAACACCATGACCAAAAGCAACTTATAGACAAAGTGTTTATTTTATATGATGGAAGCTGAAAGATCACATCTTAAACACACATAATGGAAACACACAGGAAGAACTAGAGGTACACTAAGCCCATAAACTCTTTTTTATTAGATATTTTCTTTATTTACATTTCAATTGTTACCCCCTTTCCTTATTTCCCCCTCTGAAAACCCCCATCCTCTTCCCACACCCCCTGCTCACCAACCCACCCACTCCTGCTTCCTGGCCCTGGCATTCCCCTACACTGCAGCATAGAACCTTCACAGGACCAAGGGCCTCTCCTCACACTGATGACCAACAAAGCCATCCTATGCTACACATGTAGCTGGAGCCATGAGTCCCATCATGTGTACTCTTTGGTTGGTAGTTTAGCCCCTGGGAACTCTGGGGGTACTGGTTAGTTCATTTTTTTTTTGTTCCTCCTATGGGGCTGCAAACCCCTTCAGCTCCTTGGGTCCTTTCTCTAGCTCCTTCATTGGGGATCCTGTGCTCAGTCCAATGGTTGGCTGTGAGCCTCCACCTTTGTATTTGTCAGGCACTAGTAGGGCCATAAACTCTTAAAAGGCTCTTTGCAGTACTGCACTTCCTCCAAAGCCTCATATTCTAAAAGTTCCATAACCTCCCCAAAACCCTGCAAACATGACACCAAGTATTCAAAAACATGAGCCTGTTGTGTACATTTTTCATTTAATCTAATACACCACATGACCCAGAAATCTCATTCCTCTGTTTACAGTCAGAAGAATTCATATTGGCATGAAGAACCTGAAGTTCTGGGCCAGTGTCTGTCAATCAAGGTGCCCTTATTCTCTCCAGTCTTCTTCAAAGCTATGACTATGAAGTTGTAAAGAAAGTCAAAGCTGAACTGAAAATCCTGATTTCTACGATTGAAAACAAACAAACAAACAAAAAACAAACCTCATCAGCAAGTGTATTGACTCTTTGCTTGAAAAGTTGATTCCATAGATGTGGAGAGGATCAAACAAGCTGGAAGCCCATTTCCCAGTATAAGAAAGAGCACCAGGATCCACCTTACTCATAATTTGGAAGCTTCACATACTCATTTCCTTTTTGTGTGTATATATATATATATATATATATATATATATATATATATATGTAAATTTGCTTTTTAAAAAAGAATTCAAGGAATATGACAAAAAAGATATTGTATGTATTGAAGGGGGGTTTCTGGGAGGAGTGGGGGTACAAAAGGGAAACAAGAATGTGGCTTAATTCTATTTACTTAAAATATGTTTTTAAATGTTAACAAATTCAGATAAATGGAAATCATGTAACTTTTCTCATCGTAATGCAATAAAAGTTTAAAAAAAAAAAAGAAAAAGAATTCAAGGGAGAAAAGTTAAGGAGATGTTGGGCATAGCCATGTGACCCAGCATTGTTCCCAGTGGCTGATAGTTTGAAAGTGCCTAGATGCCTATTGACACCTGAGTGGATGAACAAAATATACTATATAAATATAAAGGAATATTAAGCTACCTTACAAAACTATTCAGTAACTTAGATAAAACTCAAGGGAATTATATGACACAAAAACAATGCTGTACAATTCCATTTGTGAGGTATCAAGTGGTTGGAGTCATAAAAACAGAAAGTAGAAAGAATATTTGCCAAGGGCTGAGAGAGATAGAGAATAATTCATGATTTATTAATATGGAGTTTCAGTTTGGCAAAAGAGGAAGGTTCTGAAAATTTGTATCACAAAATTTTGGGGATGCAATCACAAAAGAACATATATAGTATGTACTCACTGATGAGCCTGATGAGTGGATATTAGCCCAAAAGCTCAGAATACCCAAGATACAATTTACAGACCACATGAAGCTTAATAAGAAGGAAGACCAAAGTGTAGGTGCTTCAGTCCTTTTTAGAAGGGGTAACAAAATACTCATGGGAGCAAATATGGGGCCAAAGTGTGGAGCAGAGACTGAAGGAAAGGACATCAAGAGACTGTCTCACCTGGGGTTCCATCCCATATGCAGTCACCAAACACAGACACTATTGTGGATGCCAAGAAGTGCATGCTGACAGGAGCTTGATATAGCTGTCTCCTGAGAGCCTCTGCCAGAGCCTGACATATACAGAGGCACGTGCGTGCAGCCAATCATTGAACTAATCATATTATCACCACTGGAGGAGTTAGAAAGAGGACTGAAGGTGCTGGGGGCAGGGAGCAGTATTGCAGCCCTATAAGGAGAACAACAGTATCAACTAACCAGAGCTCTCAGAGTCTAAACCACCAACCAAGAAGTGCACATGGAAGGAACCATAGCTCCAGCCATATGTGTAGTGGAGGATGGCCTTATCAAGCATCAATGGGAGAAGAGGCCCTTAGTTCCATGAAGGTTTGATGCTCCAGTGTGAGGGAATGGGAGGGAGGGGAGATAGGAGTGGGTGGGTGGGAACACACACTCATCATTGAAGCAGGAGAAGAGGGGATGGGATAGGGAGTTTCGGGGGGGGCGGGAATTGGGAATGGGGATAACATTTGAAATGTAAATAAATAAAATATTGAATTAAAAAGTGTTAAAAGAAGCTAAATTTAAATTTCAAAAAAAAAAGTGTAGAAAACACGGCACATCCCAAATACTAATAAAATACTAGTTATGCTACTGATAAAAAAAAATGCGGGTATGTGTTATACTGTTTAACAGTGTGCTTCAAATGAAAAATTTAAGGTTACATGGTATCTTTCTCATAATAAAAATCTAAATAAAATAATATGACATAGTGTGGTACATGAGGGTACATTTAACACTATCTACTGTAAAGATTTTTTTAAAGAACATGTTTAATTTTGGAAAAAAAATAGTGGAACAGAATCCATCATCTTCATGTAAGCTGAGTTGCTGGCTCAACAACATAACTTCAAATTTGCCTCCATTGCCACACCAACAGTGAACAGGGCTCTGATCAATGCACAGTGCCAACATGCTTTATATTGACCTCAAAGCAAAACCAGAAAAGGTTTTGGTTGAAAGCCCACAGTTTAACACAGCAACCACAGAACACAGGTAAGGCTGCCAACATCCCACCCTGTGGCTCTGGCCAAGAGTCCAGTTTTGAAGGCTGTACTTTGTTTCCTAAAGGGGAAAATGAGTTATTAAAATCAATTGGACGCTTCATGCTACAGGAAGGAAGAGGACAAACACATAATTCCCAAGGTTGTTTTATTTTATTTTATTTTTTTAAGTCTACTAAGTGCTCTATCACTTTCAATTTTCTCAGCCTGAGCCAGGGATGTTTGGGAGTTATTATGAGATTTGAAAGAATGCTGAGGTTTTGATCTTGTCAGTACTGCAAGTGCTTTAGAAAGTGTCCGAGTTGGTGTGTGGGAATCTAGGGCACTGCTCCAGCCTGTGCCTTGCAAGGCAACTAATGAGGCCACAGGAGAGCAGCCGTGTGAGCGTCGCCCAGAGTGGTCCTGACTTTGCAAACAGCTCTGTGGGCCTGCTCAGCTGAAGAATTTCACTTTCTTCTTGTTCCATGATTGCAAATGAGTGTCCAGGCTTGAATTATGTGTTTCTCGCTGCAGGTTTTTCTAAAACTCTGGTTGCTCCCCTGTTTGAGCCTAAGGATCACACAGATGTTTCCTGCTTGGCCTTTGCTACCTAACCAATCATATTGACTGTGGACTCCTGTATGGCTCTCTTATCGTGTACCTTGTTATTTTTCCAGAACTTAGTTTTGTGGAAGGAATTTACAGTCCTGACAAGCCCATATAAAAGAACACAATCCAGGTATTTTATTTACAAGCCGTAAGACTAGGTTGTGCAGATCAAGAGCTATACTAACTTATTCCCCAACTATAAATCCCTTGTTACTTGCAGTTTCTCTTGGCCACATAGTCCTGGTCCACGGCAGCTTCCTCCACCTATGTCTTCTCCTCTTTCTCCTTCTACCTGCAACAACCTCACTCAAACCTGTAGTCACACCTTTCTCACTCTACTGCCAAAACACAGACTCTAGCCTTTTATTCATCAGTTAAATTGGGGAGAAGGTTCACATGGCATCACTTTGTGTCCTCTTTGGGGGCAACTGCATCTTGAGAAACCAGTACTTAGTATTAGACAATCAGAATCAGACCAAACCATTATATAGTTTCACTATCATTCCTAATCCTTAGGCTTAAAATACTTGCTCTCATAATAAATGGAAGCCACAGTAATGTTTGGCTCTATGACTCTGTTCTTTGGATGATATTCAGTTAAATGAGTGTGTTAAACCTTACTACAGTCTGCCTGTGGATTAGCCAAATGAGGCCTAAAATTAGCCAATGCAGCCCGCATGGCTTATTTATAGTTCTGAGATTGGTTGACCCTCAAAGATCAAAGAAACTCAGGCCACAGAAAACCATTCTAGAAGAGTCCTAAAACGTCTCTTCCGAAGTCATTCTGTTTAGGAAAAAAATAGTCATTAGCCAAAGAAGGTTACAACAATTAGCCTTGAAGAGCCTATGGCTGTGTGGTGAAGACTCATAAAAGAGGATCAAGATTGAGGTGCACCATGGGACCATACTCACTGTGTTCATGAATAGTGGAGGGGGATTCCAGTCCTTTTAAAATTATTACCACAAAGCTTAGATTCTAAAACTGATTGGAGTTAATGTTATTGGATAAAGATAAATACATGTTCTCTTAATTTTTACTGTGCCCATTCCCCATAAGAGAGTCTATTAAAAAAAAACAACTCTCATCTATATATTATTCTATTGAAAGAGTCTATGGTGTGGACATAGACATAACAAGCTTTGAGATCCACAGGATTCAACAAGTTCATACATCTTCAAGCATTGGAGTTCTTATACTGTGTCTTGTACTTCTAAACCTAGTCTACTAGGTTATATTCAATCACTTGGAGTTTAGCCCCTAAGCAGCTGTTCTTGATCTTACATCTCCAGGAGAAATAAACCTATGTTCAAGAGCAGGGAATTTAATCTCTCTTCTGGGGTGGACCACACAGACTTTTTTTCCTTGTGGTATCAAATAAGAATAGAATTATAAGATGATGGCTATGAGGATTACTTTAATGCTCCTTTGTTTTAATGCTCACAGATGTGATTCATGTAGGATTACTTGTTGATAGCTTACAATGTATGTAGCTATATGTTAAATGTTCTGATTGATACAAATCTGAAAGGGGTTAACCAAGGTAGTTGCATGCATGCATAAACACATATGCTGAAACAAATCCTACATTGTATGATTGTATATCAAAAGGACGATGAACATCCTTCTGTAGTTGAGTACTTCTATGAGCATGCCAGCTTGTGGAACCTTAGCCAACTAGATTAGTCTTCTAAACCTTGATCACTTCATCTGATATGAGGTAGTGACAGTACCTCCTTGGATCATTCAAAGAATGCAATGAAATCATTTATGCATATCATGTAACTGGTATCAAGATAACTTGAGTTTGTGAATTTTTTTATTGTAGGTCTAACCACAGTTGAAGAGAAAAGATCTCAATGAATGGCTTAGATACATACTTTAAAAAAATCAGTTGAAGAGATTGTTAATTAGAATGGGAACAGAGACTGATGTGGGGATTTGAATTGGTTACAGAACCATGACCTCAGAATAATGAAAGATGTGTTGTCAAAAGATATGGGTATTTTGAGACAATAATATCAAGGTAGATGTTTGTGGTTCTTACATGCACAATAGCTATTGTCCTATCTGTATAGTGAGATATACATGTTTACTCTGCTTGACTGTTCTGCCTGACATGATTTGAAAATCACAAGATCATTATGAGGACCAAAACCAAAGTATGAAGAACTAACCAATGTCCAGATACCCCAACAAAACTGTTCACTTATTCTGTTAAAATCTTGCATTTTGAGAGTAATAGTATGAACTTTCATTGATTTTTCTTTGTGTCTGTTAAAATAAGGGATAGAATTATATACTTCAAAGCAACAGAAGTTAATTAGCATGGCCAAAGTTTTAAATAAAACAACAGTACTAATAAAGTGAAAGGAAAATGACCAAGAAACACTGAGTCAATAAAGCTAATGTAGGGAAGACATTCATATTGAGGACTCAAAGAAAACAGAATTGAAAATATTGAACATAATTAGTTTCCTTATTACTTTAATATAACAACTTATCCTGATGATGACTTCATACTTTTTTACCAAAATGTTTTTTCCTTTGTACAGTTATATAATACTCCATTTGGAATATGTACTAATATGTTCTGCCAGTTTCCCATGGCTAGAAATTTCAATTTTTAAATTACTTTCATATGATAATTTATTCTATCATGAATATGTATATATTTTGTCTAATTAATATGTAAATATACATTTTAGGTAAATGTTAGGCTACTGGCCCATAGGGTGCATACATAGGGAGTTTTGTTCACTGTTACAAAAATTCCTCTTCATAACAACAGAAGCATTTGACATACCAAGTGACAGTGTACAGAGATTAAGCAGTATGGCATACAGTAGGGCCTGAGTTATGGACAGGGTGATAGTTATGAAACACAAAACATGTTATCTAATAAAAGACCAAGGTATTTCAATAGGTTTGTGCAACGTTTTAACTGGATTTTTTTTTTTAATCAATCCAAGCACAAGATGTCATGGCACTTAACCAAAATGGCTGTGTACTGTAGTCTGACAATGAGTAGTTTTGAAGGACTTTTCTTTTTGTATTACTTCTTCATAGCAGATTAGTATGGGAGACCACATATACACATCTTTCCAAAGGGAAGAAATAATTCTTCACAGGGACATGCATCACATTATTCAAAGGTGACTCTCCTGGGCTTTTAATAAAAGACTAATATTTTTTTTCTGTATTCTTGGCTGTGTGCTTTCAGGATCCAATATCAGATGATTGAATGATAGGACTTAAACTGAAATGTTTATGGTATCAAAAAGATCTTAATCAAATATACTTTTATAGGTTGAAGCTTACCAACTATGCTTCATTTGGTAGAAATTTGAAAGCTTAAATAAGAGAAATACCTACTTGCAGCTCCTCTCTTAAAATTATGACCCTACTCCTTTATGGACAGGCAATCCCCCTCCCCCAAAATACAAAACCAACAGAACCTAAATGGGAGACTCTGACTCTGTTCTAGAGAGATCTTGGTATATACCCTTGAGGTCTTCAAGGTGCTTTTGGCTTAGTCAATATAATTATTTTCAAAGTCAACACATTGTAACTGGGCAAACATTTAAAACAATCATAAGGCTCTGTGTCCTGGCACTATGTTTTATAATCTAAAGTGAATCAGTTAATGTTTTGTGGCTCAGTTTTTCCCACTGCTAAAATATAAGTTAATCTAGTTAATCTTTGGTGCCTTTTACAGTCTACACATAGACATTTGACCCTAGTTATACTGCTACTGCTGTCTCTAATTGCCTTGCCATGCTTCTAGGTCTGTATTAAAATTATCTCATGTTTGAGCTAATTTATCTGTCTTAAATTTTTTATTTTAATACCAATAGTGTAGAGAATATTAATATATAACACAGATATTTAAGACTTCCAAAACAGAGAAGCTACTATTTACTTACAATTATAGGTAGAGGCTAGAGTAAGAAAGAAGCAACCTTTACTGATGCAGCTACACTTGTTGTATTTATCTCTTTGGTAACTGGGTCAACTCCGTAGGCTTCTTTTCTCTGAGGAGGACAATGAAAAAGTAATGTGAGATGGAAAAAGTGCTTAGTGTTTTATGTTCCTTTATTCGTGAAAGCAACACTTGTGAAGTCTTTACATAAAATGATATTTTTACATATAAAAGATAAACCTCAGAACATACTACTGCCCATAAGTACATATCGTAACTTGGGAAGATAAAATAGAAACAAATGAGTAGATTTACAAACATGAATTCTTAAAAGTACAAATTGACTCTAAGTTAATATTAAACATTGATAGAACGAGGACAATCAGTCTGCGCTCTGCAGCCCCAAGTCCCATTTTCTTCTCTTCTAGACTGCAGCTTTGAAGTAACCTGGTAGAAGCAAAGACAATATAATCCAGCTCTTTGGTTAGATTTACAGACTAGTTGTTCTACACTGAGGAAATACTCAAAGTCCTATGTGCTGGGTTATAGCTGAGTCTCAAGCAATGTTCTTCCCATCTTATCCTTCTGGAGGGTCTGCCAAAGGTTCCAATGGTGGTTCCCAGGAAAGAAATGCTCCCAGATCTCAGCACCTTGGACAGCCACAACAGGTTTGTCACACAAATTGGGACTAATAGGTACTGTTGAAAATGTGGTGTTTTTGGTTTTTTTTGTTTGTTTGTTTTGTTTTGTTTTCTGAGTGAATTATTTTTTAAAATGTATATTTATTTACATTTTTATTAGATATCTTCTTTATTTTCATTTCAAATGTTCTCCCCCCTTCCTGGTTTCCCCTTTGAAAAACAAACCCTATTCCTTCCCCACTCCCCCTGCTCACCAACCCACCCTCTCCTACTTCCTGGCCTAGGCATTCCCCTACACTGAGACATAGAACCTTTACAGGACCAAGGACCTCTCCTCCTGTTGATGACCAACTAGGCCATCTTCTGCTACATATGCAGCTGGAGCCATGAGTCCCACCATGTGTACTCTTTGGTTGGTAGTTTAGTCCTTGGGAGCTCTGGGAGTACTGGTTAGATCATGTTGTTCCTCCTATGGGACTGCAAACCCCTTCAGCTCCTTGGATCCTTTCTCTGACTCCTTCATTGGGGACTCTGTGCTCAGTCCAATTGATGGTTGTGAGCCTTCACTTCTGTATTAGTTGGGCACTGGCAGAGCCTCTCAGCTATATCAGGCCTTTGTCAGCCAGCACTTGCTGTCATCCACTATAATGTCTGGGTTGGGTGATTGTATATGGGAAGGATCCCCAGGTGGGGCAATCTCTGGATTGTCCTTCCTTCAGTCTCTGCTCCACACTTTATATCCACACTTTGGTCATCCTTCTTCTTGAGTTTCTTGTAGTTCATGAATTGTATCTTGGGTATAACTGAAGAAGCTAGGCAATGTGTTTCATGACTTTAATCACAGCATTTGGAAAGCAGATGCAGATGCAGATGAATCTCTAAGTTCAATGCTAGCCTGGTCTACTCCAGGACATCCAGGCCTTTATGGAGAAAGCCTGTCTTGAAAAGGAAAAAAACAAAAACAAAAACAAAACAAAACCAAAAAAAAATGAAAAAAGGTGGAGGAGGAAGAAGAGGAGGAAGAAGAAGAGGAGGAGGAAGAAACTATTGACTTATCTTTAATGAGAAAGGGAATTTTGGTTGGCGTTTATATACTTAGCAACTATATATGTGCCTTAAAATGTTCAGCAATTTCTATCTGGTATATTGTACTTCCTTACTCTTATAATTATTTTTCATTGAATGTCTTTGTACTTCAATTATTTTGTCAGTGCTTTCACTTCTATAACAACAAACTGCTAACCAGGTACAATCAGGTAGTTGAATAGTATTTGAAACACTCATCTGCCAGTAGGAAATCCAACTTTAGTACCCAAATATGTGGTAATACTTTTACAAGAACATAGGAAATCAGATGAGCAATTACAATGACTGAGGACTGCCTAGAAATGAGGAAATGGATTAAAGATGCTAGGAGAGTTTTACATAATCCATCTCACTCCTTCTTTATTCTCATGCTGAACCAAAGTATGGAGACCTGCCTTTTACACAGGACTTTTGTACCAGACTCCAATACCCGGCCTGCTTCAGTAAAATCCCAAAGTAGGTAAAGTACATGGACTCTGACTGTAAGTCTGACCATGAACCATGTCAAATAACCTGCCCAGAATCTATAGTTGTACTGACTCACAAAATATTTTCTCAGACTAAGACAGTTAGCAAATAGTTGAATAAGCCTCCATTTTTTCAAACATGTGTATGTTAACAAAGGCAACAAGAAACATGAAAACCATTATCTAACACAATATCCCCAGAATTTACCCCATTAAATAAACATAGAGATGAACTATATGACAAATAAAATTATTGCTCTACAAAAGCTGAATCAACTTTAAGGAAATTCAATAAAATAATACAAACTAAAATTTTAATAAAAAAATTAAAATATATTTTTAAAATTATAATTGATTGGAGCTGAAAAATACAACAAATAAAATGGTGAACATTGTCACAGTTACCTTGTATGGCAGAAATGATCATGTGAAATAAAAATGTTTGAGCTTAGACTTAGGTTATTTCAAAATGCATAATCTTAGAAGAAAAAAGAAGGGTTAAGTGAGATGGCTGAGTGGTGTTCAAGAAGGCCTAGGCTGGAATCCAAGGACCTATATATATAAGCCGAGTGTGGCAGCACTCAAAGATAAACCCAGCACTGCATAGTAGAAGGTGACAGACAGGATCTATAAGTTCTAGGTTCACAGCAAGACTCTGTCTCAAATATAAGGTGGATAGAAATTAAGGAAGACTCAACACATTGGCTTTGGCTTCCACATACACACAGACATGTGTACCAAGCCTTATACATATGTAATGTAAACATAAAGAGGAAGTGTGGAGACAGCACAGGGAAGGAGTAGGATGGCATCAAACACAGGGTGTATGAGTTATAGGAACTCAAGAAAAAGAGAATGTAAAGGGTTACAACCTCATTCTGAGAAAGGTGTCAAGAAACAGTCCCAAACACTTGGAAAGACTTGAGTATCTAGGCACAAGATCACAGATGATGCAGCCCAAACAAGGTGGCACCTATGGGTCTTAAGATCAAATTCTCATAGATGAAATATAATGCTATGTGTGATGGCTCACCCTTGCAATACCAGCATTCCATCAGCATCAGAGTGATCATGAGTTCGAGGCTAGTGTTAGGCTATGCATAGCTAGCTCCAGGAGAGCCTTAGCTACATGGTGATACCTGTTTTCCATTTTTGCCTCTCTCAGCCTCAAATAAAGCATCAACAACACAGATTTTAAAGTAAAAAGGAACCTGTCAATCAGTAAACAAAGCCTATCACATATAAGCCTATCACATATAAGTGTGTTTCTATAGAGTGGTGGCAAATATCTGAACAAAACTGTAGTAAATCAAAACACAGAAAAATAACATATTCAAATTGCAGGAAAATAACCACCAACCTAGAATTCCAAAACTTAAAAATCTGATGAAACAACGGAGATTTTAGTTCATCACTACTGGGCCAGTTACATAGGAAATGCTAAAAAGATTTCTTCAATCCTAAATAAAAGACTGTTTAAGCATAACACATAAATATAAAACTCCCTGTTATAAGTAACCACATATTAAAATTCAGAATATCATATTACTTAATTGTCTTACTATACATTTAGCATGAAGGTTAAAAGAAGTTACTAAAAATCTATGGCAGATATAATAGTTTCATATTTAATATAAAATTATAGAAATTATGAGAGACATTAAATTTATAAAATATTTAGTCAGAAATAGAATAAAATGATAGTATTTTTTTATATAGTGAGACAAATAGAAAACAAAGGAGTACAAAAGTAGATAAAATACAACTTTAGTAAAAAGAAGTACAAAATAAAAACATAAATATTGGATAATGGTGAAGCTATCAGTTAATAATAAAGACAAAAGAGTTCTAGATC
The DNA here is from genome assembly GCF_008632895.1 of Mastomys coucha. Classification (NCBI taxonomy): domain Eukaryota; kingdom Metazoa; phylum Chordata; class Mammalia; order Rodentia; family Muridae; genus Mastomys; species Mastomys coucha. The sequence goes on along the minus strand of NW_022196911.1, from coordinate 42,573,705 downwards.
TGAATGTATTTACCACAAGCATGCTTAAAAATGCAATGTATGCAGATCTGAAGAGGGATGTATAAACAATAGGGTCAGCACCTTCAACACAACATTTCAGGCAAGAATCAGATGATTTAGTAGCAAATCAAAAAGGAAACAATTGTTTTTTGGTCTGTTTGGTTTTGGTTTTGGTTTTGGTTTTTGATTTTTGTTTTTGAGACAGGGTTTCTCTCTTCAGCCCTGACTGTCCAGGAACTCACTCGGTAGACCAGACTTGAACTCAGAAATCCGCGTGCATCTGCTTCTCAAGTGCTGGGATTAAAGGCATGTGCCACCATTGCCCAGCGGAAACATCATTCCTAAGCTGTATGTGGTAGAGAGAGCATTTCGTTAATACCAGTAGACCACATGCACTTTTCCAGTTAACACAAAACAGCTTCAGAATATGTTATACATCAATCAACAACATGAGTCAAAGAATGTGAGACTCTGTCTCTTGAGATAGAACTACTCTCAGATTTCTGAGAAACCACCAAAATGATTTCCAAAGTGGTTTTACAATTTTGGACTCCCACCAGCGGTGAAGGAGGGTTTCCATTGTTCTACATCCTCACCATAATGTGCTATCACTTGAGGGTTTTTTTTTTTGTGTATTTTTTATTAGATATTTTCTTTATTTACATGTCATATGATTTCTCCTTTCCCAGTTCCCCCCCTCAAAAAAAAAAAAAAAACAGATCAAAACAACCCAAAAACCAACAAGAACAAACCCCTGTTGCCTCCCCCAGCCCCTGCTTGCCACCCCACCTTCTCCCACTTATTGGCCCTGCCATTCCCCCACACTGGTGCACAGAAACTTCACAGGGAAAAGGGCCTCTCCTCCTATTGATGATCAACTTTGCAATCCTCTACTATACACATGCTGCCAGAACAATCAGTCCCACCATGTATAGTCCTTGGTTGGTGGTTGAGTCAGTGGGAGCTCTGAGGGTACTAATTAGTTCATATTGCTGTTTGTCCTAAGGGGCTGCAAACCCTTCAGTTCTTTTGGTCATATCTCTAACTCCTTCACTGAGGACCCTGTACACGGTTCAATGGATGGCTGTGAGCCTCTAATTCTGTATTAGTCAGATACTGTCAGAGCCTCTCAGGAGATAGCTATATCAGGCTTGCTTGTCCTTCCTTCAGTCTCTGCTCCATAGTTAATCTCTGCAACTCCTTCCATGGATATTTTGTTCCCCATTTTAAGAAGGAATAAAATGTCCACATTTTGGTCTTCCTTCTTCTTGAGATCCTTGTGGTATGTGGGTTGTTCTTCATGTATTCTGAACTTCTGGGCTAATAACCACTTATCAGAGAGTGCATACTATGTGTGTTCTTTTGTGAT
>NW_022196911.1:42569509-42570974 GCF_008632895.1 Mastomys coucha | reverse complement strand
TACTTGCTTAGTTAGAGTTACACCAAGGTATTTTGTATTATTTGTAACTATTGTGAAGGGTGTTGTTTTCCTAATTTCTTTCTTCACTTGTTTATCCTTTGTGTAGAGGAAGGCCTCTAATATGCCTTAGTTAATTTTGAATCCAGCTACTTTGCTGAAGTTGTTTATCAGGTTTAGGAGCTATCTGGTGGAATTTTTGGGGTCATGTAAGTATACAATCATATCATCAGCAAATAGTGATAATTTGTCTTCCTTTCCAATTCCTATCCCTTTGATCTTCTTTTGTTGTCTAATTGCTCTGGCTAAGACTTCAAGTACAATATTGAATATGTAGGGAGAGAGTGGGCAGCCTTGTCTAGTCCCTGATTTTAGTGAGATTGTTTCAAGTTTCCCTCCATTTAGTTTGATGTTGGCTACTGGTTTTCTGTATATTGCTTTTACTATGTTCAAATATGAGCCTTGAATTCCTGATCTTTCCAAGACTTTTATCATGAAGGGCTGTTGGATTTTGTCAAATGCTTTCTCAGCATCTAATGAGATGATTATATGGTTTTCTTCTTTGAGTTTGTTTATATAGTGAATTATGTTGGTGGATTTCTGCATATTGAATCATCCCTGCATCCCTGGGATGAAGCCTACATGATCATGATGGATGATCACTGTGATGTGTTCTTTGATTCGGTTTGCAAGAATTTTATTGAGTATTTTTGCATCGATATTCATAAGGGAAATTGGTCTGAAGTTTTCTTTCTTCATTAGGTCTTTGTGTGGTTTAGGTATAAGAGTAATTGTGGCTTCACAGAACGAATTGGATAGAGTGCCTTCAGTTTCTATTTTGTGGAATAGTTTGAGGAGTGTGGGTATTAGGTGTTCTTTGAAGGTTTGATAAAACTCTGCACAAAACCCATCTTGTCCTGGGTTTTTTTTGGTTGGGAGACTATTAATGACTGTTTCTATTTCATGAGCAGATATGGGACTATTTAGATCATTGGTCTGACCTTGATTTAACTTTGGTACCTGGTATCTGTCTAGAAAATTGTTCATTTCATCCAGGTTTTCCAGTTTTGTTGAGTATGGGCTTTTGTAGTAGGATCTCATGACTTTTTGGATTTCCTCAGTGTCTCTTGTTATGTCTCCCTTTTCATTTCTGATCTTGTTAATTAGGATACTGTCTCTGTACCCTCTAGTTAGTCTGGCTAAGGGTTTATCTATTTTGTTGATTTTCTCAAAGAACCAGCTCCTGGTTTGGTTGATTCTTTGATAGTTCTTTTTGTTTCTATTTGGTTGATTTCAGCCCTGAGTTTGATTATTTCCTGCCTTTGACTCCTCTTGGGTGAATTTGCTTCTTTTTGTTCTAGCGCTTTCAGATGTACTGTCAAATTGCTGGTGTATGTGTGCTCCAGTTTCTTTTTGGAGGCACCTAAAGCTATGAGTTTTCCTCTTAGGACTGCTTTCATTGTGTCCC
>NW_022196911.1:42560582-42568860 GCF_008632895.1 Mastomys coucha | reverse complement strand
TGCTTGCATCTATGTTTCCTGACTTCTTTCCTAAGATTTCTAACTCCAGAGTTGTCTTTCTTTGTGATGTCTTAATTGTTTCTACTTTCATTTTTAGGTCCTGGATGGTTTTGCTCAATTCTTTCACCTGTTTGTTTGTGTTTTCCTGTAATTCCTTAAGGGATTTTTGTGTTTCCTCTTTATGGGCTTCTACTTCTTTACTTGTGATCTCCTGTGATTCCTTATGGAATTTTTTTGTTTCCTCTTTAAGAGCTTGTACCTCTTTACCTGTGTTCTCCTATATTTCTTTAAGGGAGTTATTCATGTCCTTCTTAAATTCCTCTAGCACCATCATGAGATATGATTTTAGATCCAAATCTTGCTTTTCTGGTGTTTTGGGATATCCAGGACTTGCTGTGGTAGGAGTACTAGGTTCTGATGAAGCCAAGTCGTCTTGGTTTCTGTTGATAGAATTCTTGCATTTGCCTTTCACCATCTGTTGATCTCTGGTATTAGATGTTCTTGCTGTCTCTGACTAGAGCTTGTTCGTCCTGTGGGTCCGTAAGCCTGTGTCAGTATGTCTGGGAGATCAGCTCTCCTCTGTTAAATCCCGGGCACAGATGGCTGTGGATCAGTGTCTGTCCTGAGTCCTAGGGTCAGAGCACACCCTGGAGACAGGCTTTCTGCTTGTGGGAAAGGTGCAGAGAGGGCTGTGGGTCTGTTGTCCCTCCTAGGTGTGGTCTGAGGTAGAAATGATCCTGACCAGACTGCTCTGCGACTTGTGAGGCCCGTGCCTCCTGGCTGGTCCTGCCTTAGAAAGTCACCAGGGAGAAAATGGGGGATCTCATCAGGGCCCTGGGTTAAAGTACTCCTTGAAGGCTGGCTCTCTGCTTGCAGTGAAGTGGCAGAGAGGGTTGGCAATCCATCACCCTCACTCGGAGGCTGAGAGGATCCTGTCCCTGCTGCCCTGCATGACTAGTGAAACGGAATAAAATTTCTTAACAGTGAAAATGGTAAAGAATACTAGAAATGGATGGAGAAAAATTTAAATTACTTTATTACGTGCCATCACTTGAGTTTTGATCTTAGTCATTCTGATTGGTGTAAGATATAATGTCACAGTTGTTTTGATTTTCATTTCCCAGATGACTAGGGATATTTCTTTAAGTGCTTCTTGACTATTTGAGGTTCCTGTGTTGAGAATTCTCTGTTTAGATCTGTGCCCCATTTTTAATTGGATTATTTGGATAGTTGGTGTCTAACCTCTTGAGTTCTTTATGATCTTTGGATATTAGCTCTCTGTCAGATATAGGATTGGTGAAGATCCTTTCCCAATCTGTTGGCTTGCTGTTTTGTCCTATTCACAGTGTCCTTAGCCTTACATAAGCTTTTCAGTTTCGGGAGGTTCCTCAGACAGAAGTCTAGCATGGCTCTCCTCTGGGAGACTCCACCCAGCAGCTGACTCAGACAGATTCAAACACCCACAACAAAACAGCAGATTTGAGCTTTGGGGTTCTTATGGAAGAATTGGGGCAGGGATTACAGGCCCAGAAGGGGATAAGAACTTCACAGGAAGACCAACAGAGTCAACTGACCTGGACCCTTGGGGTTCTCAGAGGCTGAACTACCAACCAAAGAGCATATAATGACTGGACCTATATCTCTCCACACATATGTAGCAGATGTACAGCTTGGACTTAATGTGGGTCCTGAACAACTGGAGCAGGGACTATCCCAATAGCTGTTGCCTGTCAGTGGGACATGTTCTTCTAGCTGGGCTGCCTTGTCTGGCCTCAGTGGGAGATGTGCCAAGCCCTGCAGATACTTGATGTGCCAGGGTGCAGTGATATCCAAGGGGTCCCCCACCTGCTCAGAGGAGGAGAGGATGGATGGACGAAAGGATTGTAGGAGGGGGTGATTGGGAAGGAGGCAGTGAGTGGAATGTAAAGTGAATATATTTTTGAAAAGAAAGAAAAATGTAATACTATTAAAATCACGCATGTATCTTTACAGCTACTATACTATAACTTTAGAAACTAGCAGCAGGTGTATCTTTTGGAGAGTCACAAAATATGGGAATTAAAAATAAACAACAACAAAAGCCCACCATGATCCTAACCAATGAATCACTACCATGAGAAACTGAATACTTCAAAGTATTAGAAAATAAACATGAAAACATGTCAGAAGGCGTAAGGTCCTTATGATAAAAGTGCTTATCAGTCTGTAAAACCATGTGCTAAATACCCCCTCTCTCTTTGTGTGTGTGTGTGTGTGTGTGTGTGTGTGTGTGTGTATGTGTGTGTATGTGTGTGTATCTGTGTGTTTTTCTGGTACTGTGTACATGTCATATCTCACAGAACTTGTGGAGACCAGACAATAGTCTTAGGTATAAGTTTTCACCTTGTCTGAGACAAGATCTTTCTTTTTTAAAAGATGTCAGGCTTGTGTGAGTATTCACATGCTATAGAGGTCATATAGTTTTGTAGAATTGGTCTCTTTCTACCTTCAAGTGACTTCTAGCAGTAGAACTCAGGATGTACTGTTACATGAAAAGCCTTTACTTCCTAAGACATATTTCCAGTGAGGCAGAATCTCTTCTTCGCTATGGTGTACACCAGACTAAATGGCATACAAGTTGCTAGAGATTCTTCTGTGTTCTTCTGTGTCTATCTCTCACATCACGGTAGGATTACAGGCATGCACTAGCCCACCTAGCTATGCATGTTGTGGGGATCCAAACTCAAGTTCTCACACTTATACAGATTCTGTGTCCACTAACCAAACTCCTTAACATTCTTTTAAACCTGCTTCTACACTTCAGGTATTTTCTTATGGAAATAGAAGTAATATTTCTGCATTCTATAAATTAATTACAGATTCCATATAATCTTTAATACCCAAGAAATGGAGGAAGGTTCTAATTTATATAGAAGCACAAAAATACAATGGTTATTCAAGCAAGCATGAGCAAAAAGAGAAGGACTTGCATTTTCTGATTTCAAAATATTATACAAAGCTGTTTAATCAAAGGAATGTGGTTTTGATCAGAAGCAGACACATAGACCCAGACAACAGAAAAAATCATCTCAGACATCTCTGCATTTGTGGTTGATTTGTAAGTGGAGCCTATTTCTAAAAGTTTAATTACTAACACTATTCCCAATTCTTTTTCACACTACCACCTATGAGTCTCTAGCATCAATCATAAGACCTCAGAAATGAAATACAAACTTTCTTTAGAACATAACAAAGACATGATTTGTTCTGTGATTTGTGTTCTGGTAGTACAATCATAACTCCACTGACATCTTCTAGAGGTGAAGCAATAATATTTTGGGGAATTATACAAAAAAAATCCTGAATGAATTTGTGCACTTCAAAACCTTAGAAGAAATATGAGAAAATGAGAAAATCATGTGAACACAGAGATATTGGTGTGGTAGAAAACTGTGGATTGGTGTAACACCAGTTTTAAGTATGATATAGTTTATCATTTGTCAAATCATAGAAAACTTTAAATTTGTTTTTAACTGTAAGAAAATAAATATGTTTTGAGGGGTTATTTGTAAAGCTAATATGTCTAAAACTATAACAGTACCACAGTTTTGTAGGTAGTCAAGGAAGTAGTGAGTTTTCAAAACGATACACACACACACACACACACACACACACAAAATCATGCTTCTTGTTTACTTTTTTTACTTTTTATATTACTTTATCTTCACAAATTGAAGTAAGATAACATTGCAACCATTTTTAAATATGCCCTTCACTCTTAATTTTAATATTTTGATATAAAATTGCTTCATATGAATTTGACTATGAATAGTGGTTCTTGAACTCAGGATTTTTTGGGCTCCACTGTAATTTTTAGCTCCTTATAATATCATTAAATAATGCAGGGAAGAAATAAGCTAAAATTAAAAGAGTTACTCTTTTGGCTTATGTATTTCCACACACAAAGTGACAATTAGTGTTAAGAACATATGATTGAGAGTGAGGTCGACCAGATGGTAAAGGCACATACAGCATAAGCCTGATGATCCCTGGAGCCACGTGGTCAAAAGGGGAGAACAGACTTCTGCACATTGTCCTCTAATCTCCACAGCTGTGCTATGGAATGCACACAGCCCCTTTACCTACTAGCAACAGAAAATTAAAATTAAAAATTAAAAATATTTTTTAAAAGAATATATGACTGATCAGTGTGGTGGAACATGCTTTTAATACCAAAACTTGGGAAGCCAAACTGGTCCACATAATGAATTCTGGACCAATAAAGGATACGTAGTGAGGCACTATCTTAAATATATGTATTTTTACTATGTAAATTCATGTATATATGTTCATATATATGATTAAGTGATTGCCTCTGTATATATGTATGTTTGACATGTTTTAAAATTGATTATTTCTACCTCCACTTTATTTATCTTCAAAAAATGACAAAACTCTTGTCATGATTTTTTAATGAAGGAAATGATGTTTTAATAGAAGTGTAATATCTGTAACAATGGCTTTCTTACTCAAGTGATTAATATTGTCCTTTCCTCGCCATGAGAAGCATTGAACAAATTGTTTCTGGAGAATAAATATAGACAACTCTCATATTCCTTCTACAGATGTCAAAACTGAAAGCTTTCATTGGCTTGCTAGCTACTGACTCTTACATACAACATAGCTTTAACAGAATTTAAGTTTATTAGATTCATGGTACAGGAAGGAACATAAGCTGCCTATCAGCTCATTGTTCACAAGCATTGCCTGCACATTCCTTTTAAAAGATCTTAATGAAGTTGAATTGAATTTGTACAAAAATAAATAAATAAATAAATAAATAAATAAGAATGTCCAGCCTTGTAACTTGGATCTTATTCTTACTCACTGCTCATGACTTGTACAAATTCTCAAATTTATTGTAATCCTTAAAGCTTTTTCCCTAAGTAATGCTATAGGATGAGACCCCAGTGATATGCAGGTAAACTTGTATATTTGTACTTACATTAATAGTGAGTGTATTAGCATATTTTGCGCAGTTTTCATGGTTATCCTAATTTTTCTGATATAGGAGATATTTCATATTAATATCATTAGTGCTTTCTTGCCTGCCACTTTCCCTCAGATTCTAGAACTATGCTTTATGTAATGATTTCTCTCTGACAGTCAGTCACTCACCCACTTCCTGACCTCTCATTATCCTGGTAGCAGGAAAGTTTCACCCTCTCAAAACAGGCGTAAGACATTCACAAGTAAGTAATGTGCTTCAATAGTATTAGTGTTCCTGAGAATTTTCTCATCCTCTTTTGTACATTTTCTAGTTGACATTTTCAAAGTTATAAGTGAAGAAATGTCAATTCTCACTTTGGACCTGCATCTTTCTACCTCTCTCTCTTTCCTTCTCTTTCTCTCTTTCCCTCTGTGTCTTTGTGTCTCTGTCTCTGTCTCTGTCTCTCTTTCTGTGTATGTGTGTATATGTGTGTATGTGTGTGTGTATGTGTGTGTGTATGTGTGTGTATGTGTGTCTGTGTGTGTGTATGTGTGTGTATGTATGTGTGTATGTGTGTGTGTGTGCACGTGTATGTGTGTGTGTATGTGTGTGTATGTATGTGTGTATGTGTGTGTGTGTGCACGTGTATGTGTGTGTGTGTATGTGTGTATTGATTCCCCAAGGACCCAGGCATGATAGACAAGTATTTTACCACTGAGATACCTCCCTGTATCCACCTTGGGAAAATAAGCATATCTTTAGTTAAGTTTCTTCTTTTTTGAAGTAATACTTATCTACTTAGTATTTTTTTTCTGTAAGAGCATTTAAGTATCAAATTAAGAAAAAGTTGTAAAAATTAAAATTTTTAGTTTTAAACATTGATTCAAATTTGCAAATAGAAAAATAACCATGTTGACCATATACATATATGAACATCTATGTGTATAAATGCATATGTGCACAAAAGCTACATAGGCACACAAGTTTATATACTCTTTTTTTTGTGTAGACTGATAAAAGTCATATAACTTATGGAATCTTACAGCATTCTGAATGATATTTTTTGCATGCTTTTTCATTGAGGAAAATATTTTCACTTGCTCCAGGATCAGGAAATCTGTCAGAATAGGGCCTTGTAATTTGAATAGATGCCACTTCATTTGGAACTGGCTGTAACTCTGTAATATGTTATCAAGGTCATATTAAAATAAACGCCAAAGCCTTAGTTTTTACTCTCCCTTAGTAATTTGGCTGCAAAAGCTGTTTCTGCTCTTGCATTTGGGTTGATTCGATGACAGTTGAGGCCAACCATAATGTTTAGGAAAGGTAGAGATGCTTGGAATCTGTTCTAATTCTGCTTGGCAAACAAACCTTTAGCACTATATAAGAGACACATTTTAGATCAAAATGTGTCAGGGTACGTTCCGAAAAAAATATCATAAAAACTAATTGGCAACAATTCTGCCAGTTTAGAATTGATCTTTGCATTTACATTTCCAAAGGAAGAATAGCATTGTTTATGGTCTTCAGTTAGCTCTGTCCTTTTACAGAATGTGATGAATTCTAAAAGCAGAATATAGAACAAAATAAATATCCACATGTAGGCTTGGGGGGTGGTTTAGTAGGTTTAATCCCCAGAACTCATATCAAATCAAAACAGCACAAAAATGGAGAACAGAAACATTTGGACTCTCAGGGATCAGTAGCCATACAGCCTACTCTACTTGGAGAACTCCAAGCCAGTGAGAGACCCTATCATAATAAAGTAATAATTCCAGTAATAAATAGCCACATGTTGCTCATTACCATTGAAATCTACTATCATTTTTATAAATGCTTATGAATTCACACATATTGGGAATGTCAGAGTGTCAAAGTTTAAAGAGTGTTTCTGCTTCTCATTTTGTTTTGTTTTGCTTATGGGTGGGAGGAGCTGCAAAGCTCTGCTTTTATTGAGTGTATGTTTCTGGAGTTATATTGCCACTGAAATGTTGCTCTTCAAATTTTAGGTTTATACTAAAACTGACTAGATACCCAATGTTTGTTCTAGTTTGAAGTGTGTGTGTGTGTGTGTGTGTGTTTCAATCTTTACATGTCATGATGTTAGGAAGAGTTTATTTATGTATCCAACAGTGTCAGTTAAATAGACTAACTTTCCCCCTGATTTTGTAAATCAAATGCCTCATATACCACCATGAAATGTCTATTTCAAAGGCCCAGAAAATAGAATTGAATCCTAAAATATAAGTATTTGAAAGTGATGGTGTGAATCGAGCATTGGGCATACCATTGCACTGATATGTTGATGCAGGACAAAACTAAGGCTAATCATGTCCAGTTCAGCTACTAGGAAGTTATTTTACAACTGGTAAACAGGAACTTTACTGATCAAAACAGAAAAGTGATTGCTGTGTTCTGCACAGACATCTGGCCAGATATAACATTGAGTCCATCTTTTCCTACACCATTTCTCCTACCTGTAGCTTGCAACTTTCATGCTTTTTTCCCCTCCATACATAATTTCATTTCTTCCCTTAACTGAGTTTAATATGTGGTTTAGATAGCAGCAAGGAATTCTTACCTCAGGTCCCTCATACTGAAACTATGGGATTCTTTATATTATGTTGATCTAAGTGGCATGACTAGGATCAGTGGGTAGAAGCAGGAATGCTTTAATTTTCATATCATTAAAATAAGAGAGAGAAATCTACAAGAACTAACTCCTTGCTATTGCAAATCCTTGTTCTCTGACATTTTGAGAAGAAACAGAAAGGGCTTCTATCATGCTTTAATGAAGGTAACAATCACTCCTATGCCATTTGATTCTTTGCTACTGGAACAGAATCCCACAAACTAGGTACCTTATACTGAATAGAACTGCGTTGACCTGTGGTTCTGCGGACTGGGAAATAAAAGGGATCTTATTCTTGAATCCAACATGATAGATGGCTAGAGGGAATAAAAGAAACCAAAACCGGAGCTGCTGGACTCTTCCTTTTGTTAGCATCTCACTCTCAGGAAAACACGAAACAAATAAAGCAGTGCTTATTTGACCCTTCTACCTCCCATGTGGCTCTACCTGCACCTTTGCCCTCTTCGTAGTAATTCTGTAGCAATGAACTACAGGACTACTGTACAACCACAACTGGGCATCGACTGTTATTCTAGCCACTCTGGGATACTCTTCTATATCCTGGTAGTGTACAAATAGTTGAAGTTCATGTTCCCTGGGCTGCTTGTTTATAGGACCTGGAGACTTCATTGTCCTTCCATTGCTCTTGGTTATGGAAGAACCTGTTTAGCTTTCTT